>NW_001914859.1:1474141-1746104 GCF_000226545.1 Podospora anserina S mat+
GTATAGAGGGAGAGGGGGTCATTAGGAGGGGCCTGCATCTAGAGAGAGTGTGCTTACGGATGGGAGGAAGGGGAGGGGGAGGTGGATATACCAATATCCAGTGGTGCGAAACCTGGAAGTCGGCCACAAGTGAAAAAAAGAGACAAGTCTTCAGAACAGGAGTCCAGGCGCCGAAACGTCGCGAGAGAGTTCAGCGAGGCGAAGTGCTATGCGACTCGCCCCGCCTATCGAGAAGAAAATAAACGAGTGCCGACAAAAAAGGACAAAGATCATGAGGAGAAGTAGCCACCATGATAGAGAGCGAGCAGGGGAGTCTGTATATGATTGACAAGTATCAATCCGCTTTTGTATTCCACACGAGGGCAGACACAGAGAGGCGTTAGGGTTTATTCAAAAGAGGCAAGGTGGCAAGCATTAGGAGTTCGGGCCAACAGATATAATACAAAAAGTCTTACCTTTCTAGAGAAAACTAAAAAAAAAAATGTTGGACGTTGTGTGGACTTGCCGTGATTCGAGAATGCACTCAAAAGAGAGACCCGGCCTCATTTGACCTCAGAATCACATCATGTTAATCCAGACACGAAAAAAATAAATAGAAGCATCGGAAAGCGTCATGTATTGTTTGTCCTCCTATCATCCAAAATTGTTCAAAAACCAAAAAAAAAAAAAAAAAAGGAAAAAAAAAAAAGAAAAGACAACACCATTCAAAGTGGTTTATCCCCGCGTTTGCAACGAATTTAAATAATCAAGGACAATCAAGTCCGGCAAAGGATCGAGGAAGATGACCAGTCGCGTGAGTCGTGTCTTCCGCTGTCGTCTTCCAGGACTTCATTGTCCTTGCTTATCTAGGTTCGTTGCACCCACAGAGATTTCCAACTTGAATGGTGTCATGTAGATGGTAAAGACCATAGAATGAAAAACAGTAAGAGCAAGCTGTTCCCCCACCACCGCCAATCAAACCCAAACCCGCCTCTCCCAAGTGTATATACCATGTCGTTGATATGTTTTTCTGTATCATTCATGTCCCCCATCCCTAGTCTAAAAGATGAGTAGAGATCCCTACCTCCCGCCGACATGCTTAAGCCTATTCCTGGCTCTGGTGTGTGTCCTGTGTTCCTCATATACAACCCCCATGCCTTTTTTTTTTTTTTTCTTTTTTCTTGTTTTGCCTCAATCTCAGTCTTCTCAAGACTTCCACACATTCTCCCCCACGACACCTTCCAAAGGCGCCACACTAATAAAGCTCTCGCTCCCCGCCATCTTGTCCTCGTCCTCTCCATCATGGCTTCCTCCCCTTGGGCTCCCATGAGCACTGCCCTGCCAAGTAGCCAGCTCATCAACCTTCCTGATGCCCATGATGAAACAAACCATGCTCTTCGGCACCCACCGCCCAACAAAGCCATAGACACTCGCTCCCAAACCAACTCTCACTGTTGACGCAGTGATGGTGCCATCAATGACATCAAACACAGCATCGTGCAAGTTCTTGAGGCTGGATCCTCTCATACCCCTGATTCCAGTTGTACCAATAGGGGAGGTTGACTGAGAGACAAAGTTCCGGGCGTAGGTCTTTCGGGCGGCATCGGGCCAGTTGTGGGTTTGTTCGACACCAGAAGCAGTGATGAGACCTTGATTGGCACGACCGGCCGTGCTAGATTGGAACTTGGTGCCTTGAGCTGGGGTGAAACCAGTGAAGTCGAAGGTTCCGAGCTGCATGTGAGTTACGGGGACCTGGAGCGGGCGAAGCTCGGCGGCGAGGACTTCTGTGAAGGCTGAGAGGGCGGAGCAGATGGTTGCTTCAGGGGCATGGAAGGGAGGGTTGATTGAGGAGATGATAGAAGGCGTGAAAACCAACACCTTGGGGGAGAGGTCTTCCTTTTCTCTTTGCTTGCTGGCGTCTTTGGCGAGACTGCTTGCGAGCTCTGTTGGTGGAGGAGGAGGATGCAACCTGGCAGTGAGGATGGGGAGGAAAGCCTGAATAGTGACGATTGGCTGAAGAAGATGAGTCTTGAAAAGGTCGGCGAAGCTGGAGGGAGGGATGGTGGCGATAGGTGAAGTTTGATAGTTGAGGGAGGGGATGAGAATAACGGATTTAAGGTGAAGGTGGGACTTCTTGCCCTTGGGGATTGCCGCGTGAGGTTCTTGGAGGTAGCGGGCGAACTCCTCAATTGAAGCACCGACACGGGTAGGCTGTGACAAACATGTTAGCCAGGTGCAGAAATAGGGGAAAAGGAGACGGGCTTACATCATTGATATCCAAAGCAAACGACCGAATATCCGGCCTGGCCATCCCCTGAATCAAAAGTTCATCATCCCGCGTGTTGGCCACAATAAACACAATGAACCCCTTCCTCTCCAAATCCAGCGCCAACGACCTCGTCAGCGGCAACGCAGGCGAACCAGCAATAACCACAACCTCCAACCTCCCCCCACTCCTCGCTCTCTTCGCCTTACGGTGCTTCCGTAGCGACAAGCTCGCCTTATACGACTTGTAAACCACCGTCCCCGTAGCCACAACAACAATACCCGTTAAGATCTTATGCCTCGAAACCCAGTTCTGCACCCTCTCAAGGGCCCCAACGGGCACAGCAATCACCGGCGGCGGCGGCGGTGCCTGAGGGCGAAACGATTCGGGAACCCATTCTGGCAAGTTCGAGAGGGTATCTCTCAGTTTGTCCGCAGCCTTGTCGACCGATCCGTTGACAAACTCGGCGACGTCACCAGTATATCGTTTGGCGTCGTCCGGGATGTACGATAACTAGAACAAACCCAACCCCCTGCAATCAGCATAAACCAACCTCACACGACCACCACCAAAATGAGAACTCCCGAGCTCCACAAACGGGCAATACATACCAGCGTATCCAGAATCTCCTGGGGACTCGTTCCAGACATTTTGACAACTCTTTTCCCAACAGCACAATCCCGTCGTCTGTCTGTCTAGAGGTGGAGCGGGCGGGGTTTCCAGAAGAATAACAGTCAGAGCATGGGTAGTGGACGGCGGTGAGCTGTATCTATGTATGTAGGTACCTTGACGGAGAAAAGAAGGAGGGGCCCGAGTTTTGCCCTTTGTTATCGGGTATCAATGTTATCGCTCGCGCCCCCCCAAAGTACAACCGCCGACAGCCGAATGGGCGAGTCAACGCCGGCAACGTCAGAGCACCCAGCGGGGCTGCCCCTCACCTTGCGGGGCTGGCAGCTCAGGTACGGTTCCCAAACGGGCTAATGATCGCGAGCTTAAATAAATGTTCTAGACTCGAACTTCTCCAACTCGACGACAACACAGAGCAGAGAAGTCGTTAGGCTCGCGAAAGGAGGGGTTGGTTGGTATGGAATCTCTTTCGAAGGCCTAACTGGTGAATCATCTGATTCCGTTAACGACGTGTTATTTCATTCCTTGTTTTGTAGGTAGGTATAACGAATATCCATGTGTTCGCAGATGCTTCGGGCAGGAATGCCTTCCCTTCAACCAATGCTGGCGCATTTAAAGGTCAGCATCGAGAACTGCTCAGTTGAGCTCTGCCATCTGTCTTCGACCTAATCGAAATGGTCGAAGATAAACATGCACAGTATAACTTCCGTTCAAACAGAAAGCTCGTATCCTCCGGGCACAGGGCACTAAACCAGCTTTACTTTGTTATCCGATGCTGGGAAATGCTAAACATCCATGGCCTCGCTGTGCCGGTCTACAACAGTCAATATCCTATATAATACCACCCTCGGCGCCCGGTACCATCTTCCGTACCCATAACGATTGTAGACACCCCCTCAAACCCCCTTAAACGTCCTCCCCACAATCTCTCCCCCACAAACAACCTCCTTCTCCTTCTCGTTCAAAATGCTATTCCACATCCTCACATCCTCCAGCGTGATATTCCTTTCCGCCAGACTCCTCCTCAGTAAATCAATCTGTCCATTCCCTCCCCCAATCACATTCCCTGGCCCCCCACCCCGTTCTGGATCCCCAACAATAGGAGCCACAACCCCATCTCCTTGTTTCCCCTTTTCTCTCGACAACATTCCAAACCTCAGCCCCACCTCCGTGACTGTCACAATAATGCTGATAATAATCAGAATAATAATAATCCAGGTGATGTAGCTCATCTTGGAGTCGGCCACACTATCAGCGAGAATCTCGGACAAGTCCAAAAACACGCGGCACCGCTCGTTGAGCGTTTTGATACGTGGGTCGATTTCAAGGTACTCCCGGATCGCCACGTAGAGCGGGTGCAGCGTGGGCTCCGAGTCCCAGAAGAAGTTGGGTACATCGAGGATATTAGATGCTGAAGACAGAGTTAGTTGTCCGCCCAAAACGTTGTGATGGGATATGCTTACAAAGATTAATATCCACTCTCGACTTGAACAACCTCCCCAAAATCTTCACAATCTCCGTCCGGGTCATGTTGAGCTCCCCTGTCATAGCTAACCGCTTGGGCACATGCTGTGCGTCCGACATCGTCTCCGACATGCGCTCCTCAAAGAAACACAGCTTGGTACTCTGAGCGATAGCATGGCTAATCGTCAACTTGACCATGTGATCTGAACGCGGCAGCAGCGTGATCATGTCGTTGAATACACGCGGCCGCTTGACATCAGCGCTGTACTCGAAGTGGAACTCCTCCATCTCAAAGTCGGCCTCGTCCAATGGTCTCGTCGCAAGCGCAATGTTTGTCTCGTGCTCTGAAAATGCCAAATCCGCCAAGATATCCTTTTCTTGTCGCTCAGTAAAGTTCCAAAACACCACCACTCCGTACGAGAAGACAAACATCTCCGCAAAGTGCTTGGCATCTGGAACCAACCGATTGATGGGGTTCACCGTAATCTGTTCCACTTGGTGATCGTCCGGTCTCCCGATCGAGTCAGGTGCACTGCTCGCCTGTTGCAGCACCGTCCCCGTATCAGGACTTCCGCCCAGTCCCTGCGCACCATACGAGTACTCATCCCAGTACCCCTCATGTTCATCCCTCCTCTCACTCCTCTCAATCTCCAAATCCAGCACCGTCTTTCCCGTCCCTGGCGTCTTCAACACCGGTCGACTCCTTAGCCTATACCCATCCACACCAGGCAGCAATGGCAAGTGATAGACGATGTACAAGCAATCATCATACAGCTTCGTCTTGGCCTCATGTTTCGTCTTCAGAAACTCCGCCGTCTCCTTCACCTTGAACGCCTGAGCCGTACAATACGCCGTCAACCTCGAAACCTTCTCCCCTCTCTGCATCTTAGGCAGCCGCTCCGCATAACTCTTGCCGCGAATTCCGCCCCTCTTCCTCAGCACGTCTAATTCCTCGTCTTTAAGCGGTCTGTTCTCGTCTTCGCCGCGCAGTATCGACACCCGCCTAGCCGCCATCTCATCATCACTGACATCATCATCGACGGGAGCCTCAGGGAGAAGTACGAGCTTTTCGCTAACCTTCGTTGTGCGGGACGGGACCTGCTGGCCGGTTCGAGCAGAGGCGAAGGTAGGTACACCACTTGGGCGGCGCACATTGCGTGCTGGTCGCTGGCCTGGATGGCCTCGGGGCTGGCCGGAAGGAATATCTGATGAGTACTGAAGGATGTTGTCGACTGATACGAGACGGGTGCTCGGTCGCCCAGCGCTACCCATTGCTCCTGGTCGTTGTGTGCCATTGCGAGCTGATGGCCGTTCGCGGGAATCGGTGACCTGAGACAATCAACGGTTAACTTCATCATTGTCATCTGAAAAAGGTGGTTCCTTCCTACCAAGACCGACGGTGCTCGTTTTGAGGACGCCATTCCGCCAGATATCAGATGTCGCTGTATCTGTTCCCACTATCCGCCAGTTACCAGATTGAGCGGTGTAACAATCCCCCTTCACAAACTCTCGTGTATAACGGTTCTGAGTGCTGTCGTCAAAAGTCTGCAATCCTCCGAATAGTACAAAATGTCTTCACTTTTGATGCGCGCGGTGGTTGGTCCTTGCCGAATTGGATTGATGGGTAGTAACAAGGAAAATGGAGAAAAAGAAACGCCCAGAGATCGGCTCTGCAACGCCAAAGCCAAGCGACGTCATTGCGCCCAGGCCCCACTGAGCTCTCCGCAGGACCGCTGGGATCGACTCCCGAGGCTGGATTTGGCAGTTTGTCAGTGTAAGACAAATATGAAAGCTCCGGATGATCAAGTTTTCTAGCCAGTCTGAATGTAATGTAGCGAGATGCCTGCTTCTATATAGGGTATTCGGAGGATCACAGCTCTCAAGCATGCTGGATTGGTTCTCGTTGTTGTTATTTGGTTGGGAAAGCGTTCGCCCTGGACAAAATAATGGTGTTGTAAGTAATAACATGTGTGATAACTGTCAACTTATGCCAGTGATTTGGTCCATGACGTGCCCAGGCGCTGAGATACATGTTCAAAGACGCGTTCTAGAAAGCCATGGAGACGGACCTATGTAAGAAACTCACGTATATTCATTTCTTGCAGAAGCGAATATGTACTAGCTAGTTGCCTATCTGGCGTCGATATTCTCATTCTAAATCCGCAGAACCCAAGCTCTCAGACTCCCAACTCCAACTCACAAAAAGCAGCTTCAGGTATTAATTACCATTTCAACCCACAGTCTTGCCATTCTCCCGCCAACTTGAAACAGCCCAAAAATCTTGAGGAAAAAGAAATAGAAAGCACATAATCGGCCCCATCCCAAGTCTCACACAATCATGCACAGTTCACCAGACGCCTCTCCACAGTCCAGCAGGTCCTCACCAGTTCCCGAGCCTGTGCCTCCTCCAACTCCGCTTCCTCCCTGTTTTCCCCGGCCTTTACTCTCTCGGCTCTAGACATATGTATGTTCACTAAGCAAGACGGTAACCACCTTGGGTAGGTACATTACAAAGCGTTCAGTATTATGAGAAATAGGAACCAGAAATCTAGCCTAGCATACGGAATCAAAATGCAGAAAAAGATCAGAGAATGAGAATCTGAGGGCGTGTTTCCAACCTCGAATATCTTGTCCGACAGCAATGCCAACAAAATTCATCTCCTTCCAGAATCGCAGTCTCTGCCGTCTTGCCTTGCTGGGCAAGGATAGAATCAGCCGCCAGTCTTGCAACGGCATTGTTGCGTGTTTGTACAACACCTGTGCAAGGGGGCTGGTCGAGGAGCTCTTCCTGCGAACCAATGGAAACAGCATCCCAATACTTCAATGGCAATGAATGCCCGAACTGGCAATCCCGATGGGGGAATGATACGGTGTTGATCACATCCCTGTTTTGGCTCCTTTCAACACCAAGGACATCAATGTCCGCGACCCATCTGCCTTGGTCCTGCACCGAGACTGCTGGCTCAAGCAGAAATATCTCTTGGTCTATTTCTCCCTTGGGGCCCGGAGCCAAGGGCACTGTCCAGTTGGTGAACGAAAGCTGCAGCGAGGTTCCTTTGAAGTTGTCCTCACAGGTTCCGTCGAAAACATGATGAGATACTATCAGAGCATCGTGCCCGATTTGTCTTATACGAGGTTTGGTTGGCGACACGAGACATACCATCCACGTCTGGCCAACATTGCCAACCAGATGCCGAATGCCCAAGTTGAATGGGCTGGTACAAGGGTCGGAGAGCAATATGTCGGCGACATATATGGAGTCGTCCGAGCATAACGCAATGACATCCGCGAGATTCGCAAGGTCTATATCGAAGCGGCCGGACTCAAACATTGCTATACAGGTGAACAACTCCGCGCGTGTCATCTGTTTGAAATATTCCTCTGCAGATTTTTCAGCAGTATTGGGCAGACAGAACCATTTCGCGGCTGTCAGCGTGTGCTCGATGATTTGCAGCGACACGGTAGCTTGTGCCATCCTTTGGTAGACGTGGGCTGCAACTTCAAGGACTAGAAAAGACTGGAGCAGGTCGGGTGGCTGCCGAAACCCACTGCTAACCAAATAAGAGACAGTCCTGTCGGATTTGAGCTTCGCAATTGCCAGAGCTTTCCCAGTAACTGAAGATGTCTTCAGAGGCCAACAAGACGGGAGGGGAATCCTCCTTAGGCTCAACATCCATCGGATTAGAGAATGATTCGGTGGAAAATTCAGACTTCCAACTAGCTGTTTCTGTCCAATCTGTAGGTAATCCCGATTTATGGTCCACTGGCTCAGAAGATCCTGTGGGCGGCCCAGCTTCACAGTCGACTTGTTCAGGTTCTTGTGTATAGTTGTGTTCAGGGTTGTAGTTTACGTAGAGCCGCTCCCATCCCGGAGTCTCAGGGGAGGTCCCCTTGAAGGCTGTTGGCTCTGAGCATTTCCGTTTCCGTTTCCGTTTCCGTTTCCGCTCCCGACCGACGGCTGCCTCTGTCAGGTCATCAGAAGAAGAGTTTGTCTGATGTGTGGTTAGCTCTGTATCGACGTGCCACGCCAAATATCTCTAAGGGTACATTGCGATGTGAGTGCCAGGTGAAAGATTTATGAGCCAATCCGAACATTTCTACCTGCAAACACCTTGTTTGTTCCAGCTGGTATAGCGCCTTTTGCCGACTGGCAAGCAAAAATACCCATGACAACATATTCTTTGAGTCCAGATAAGTCCACGTGCAACCATCTGGCATATCGCTTTCTAGGGATGTAATCTTAGCTCAACGCGCCATAGTGTTGGGTTTGCCCAGCAATATGATCCTCGATTGGATGTATCGTCGTCCATTCAATATATCTCTGGCCTCGAATGTAAGACCGGTACGTGATTATTGCATTCTGGGCTTTCAGATCCAGGTGTGGTGAAGTGGCAACTTGGCGCAGGTAGTGAATTCCGGCACCAATGGTTATGCCGCAGCAGAGAGCCTGCATAACACGGGGGTTACAAAGCCCAAAAATTCTATGTGCTCGCCGCGGCGAAGAGAACCCCCCAGGAGGCCCCTTTTTCGTCTCCAGCCGTATTTGATAAGTATTACTGCGGAATATTTCTCTTTCCCGTCGAGTTCTGTGACCACCGAGCAGAGCCTTGAAAGCCATGATCTAGGTGCGCGACCGGATTTCACATGGCTCAAGACCTTTCCCAATTCTGCGAACCATGTCATGGCGGCTTCAAAGTCGGTGTATCCAACCTCCCCCCGGCGGAACAAAGCCCGGAGAGCAACAGGCCAAAGTTGAGGCATGTAAATGCGACTCAGCTACTCGTGGCTGTGGACTGTGACCGGAGCACCGTAATATTTTAAATGAGACAGGGCGAGGGACCATTGGGTAAAGCTTTCGGAGGATTCGCCCCTGTATTCCAGTCCAAGGCTCAGGACTGCCAAGTTGGGGAAGAGGTCGTCAGAAAAAGTAACTTTGGTAGCCTCAGCCTGAAAGACAAGAAGATTGGGGAACAAAGTTCCAAGCCGATATGCCCCTCAATACCGATCGATCGCAGGCCTGCTGAGGAGTGTTATGGAGGAGTTTCTCAAACACCTCCATCGCCAGAGTCCAGGTAATGACGGCAGTTTCGTACGTGGATTTACCTTTAGGGTAAGGAATGTTGAGGTTCTGGGCGATCAAATCGAATTGGGAATGTTGGAACTTCATCGAGGCTTCTGCCCTCCTCAGCCAAGACCGTGCGCTCGCATCCCAAGATGCTAATTCGGTTCTCGTATAAGCTTATTGAGACTTCAGGTTCGTGTGCGGGTTGACGAGTTTTCCACTCTCAAGGTCGGCTTTGACAGTCCGTATTCTCTTCTCGACCAGCTCAACCCGTATCGACGTGGCTGCCTTGGCCTCCCAAGCATCTGCGAGCATGCAGTCCAGTAGAAAGACACCAATTAAGGAAGGCCCAGATGTCGCAGCAGCCCATATAGAGGTACAGTCCGCTCCAATGAAAGGTTGAAAAGGGCCATCTCTCTCTGATCCCTGGGGGTTGATACCAGAGCGGGCCAAGATTTCGGGACGCGACTACCAAAAGTCTTGAATAATCTTGGTGTTTCGGGAACGAGCTCATGGAAAAGAAAGCCGAGCTTACAAGCCGTTCGATGGATTTCGCCTTTCTCTGCTTCGTGTTTTCTTTTGAGTGTCAATGCCAAGCCGACAGGATGGTACTCAGGCGAAGGTGCGCAACGCCACAGCGAAAAGTCCAGGTTAATATTGACCAAAGCAAGAGTGTTTTCGATTTGGACGGCGACCCGGGACACGTTGAGCTTGCCTAGAGAGTTCATGACTGCTTATGTATAGGTATGTGGAAGTCCAGATGCGTAGCGTTTGTGCTTGAACAAATGGGTGCCCAAGCTCCCTGTTGATATCAGTCCAAGGCTGGACAGCGGGCTTGTTCAAGGAGGGTCGCAAAACGTGAAGCCTTCGTTCCCTACAATCGAATAAAGCAACCGGAGAGCAAGATGAACAAGTGTCTCCATATACTTTTAGTTTCCTCGTTCAGAGAAGAAGTCCAGTCCATCTCGACGCAAAGAGACACCAAGATTGCTGCCCAACACATAGCCTTGCTGCGAGCCTCATCTGCAAGAGTACTAGAATCGCGGGGCGTGCATTGTGTGACTTGAGCTCCTTACCATTGCTTGTTGAAATAGCCCATACTGCTCTATCATTTTGACTATATTTAAAGATATCCGACGAGCCCGTCGAACTCTCGTACGTGCTGAAGCTGAGTTGACCACACTGTTTCCACATCGGTAGCGCATGAGTGCGAAAATCCAAGGGCTTGAATCAGTTATGAAGAGCATATTAGGAAGATGTTCGGTATAAGCCAGACCAGTTCGGTATCTGACGAGTTGAGAGACGACAAAGCTCTACTATTAGATTCAAATTGTCGGTTTCTGATGATGGTTGGGTGTACGAAAACAAAATATCATGGACATTCATCCGAGAAGTCCATGACAAAGGCACTGTGATACTGGGATGGGAGATATGGGAGAGAAGCTGGAACCACTCCCGCTAAGCATTACGCTAATGCAGCCTACGCCGCTAAGCCTTACAACAGACTGGGCACCGGAGCCTTCCATCCTTCATTTCACGATGAATCATCCTCACAACTACCCACCAGTGCCACCATCTTCGTCATCAATTTGGAAATTTTCGGACAGCGATAAAAGTGAAGAACACAAGCATAATTCCAGATGCCCATTGGGGTAAAGTCTATCTTTGTAACTGCAAAAGCGACCTCGGCCGGAGTGGCAAGAGCTGGTGTTTTCAGACCGCCGGGCCGGCACGCGACCCTAACCCTAGCTCTTAAATCCAGGCCTTGTAGCGCCGGGTAAAAGCTTCCCCTTCAAAAGACTGCGGCAAATGCCAAGAGATATTACTCATGCGGCGAACTTTCAACCCATCTTATTACCATCACTCAAACCTTGGTCTTTTCTTGGGCAGCACTTATCTAGCCGGTGGACGGTATTCTCCTGTCAAGTTTTCTTCTTGTCCAACTGCATTTTTGCAAAAGAAATTTTCTACGTTTCAAAGTCGCTGTATTTCAAAAAGCGCACCCCCCCGAAAGGAAACTTTGTTTGGCGGGGCAAATTGGAGCAGCGCCCAAAATTCCACCGCTACAGTCAAGAGGATACAACCTTACGACTGAAAACATGGCCGAAGTAGTTCCACAACCCCAGGGAAGCTCGAGCCGTGGAGGAGGATCAGGAGGTAGAGTTCGGCGAGGGCGTGGCTGGAGAGGAAGGCATAGAGGTGGTCGTGGAGGGTCCAATGCCAACGCATCCGGAAGTGGAAATGGAAATGTGGAAGGGGGCCAGGCGACTACGGCAACAACTCAACCATTACCACCACCAACTGCAGTACCTACACCAGTACCGCAGCAACCAACAGGTGTAGCATCTCAACCAATCGTTTCAGATGCCTCAAGTTCGCATCAAGAGGGCCAACCAGGCAGAGGGCGAGGAGATAGGGGCAGGGGAGGTCGGGGCAGAGGCCGTGGTCGCGGAGGCGCGGCTCAAAGATCAATAGTAACCTCCCATCGTGGAGGTCGAGGACCGCCATTTTCAGCACCTCGACAAACCGACTCTTCATCATCCCAGTCACAGTCACAGATACGACATGGGTTCAACCTTGGTGCTGTCGAGTTTGTCCCTGGTCAACCAGTCTCCGTCACTACCAACACACGGGGTCCTGGAGAAATCATACCACCCAGATCTGCCCCTGCTCCTAAACCGGTCATGGAAAAATCAACAGCAGAGGACCTTCCCACACGTATTCACGAGGACATCGACAATGGGCAGTACGAATGTGTCATCTGCACCAGCGAGGTTGTCCGATCTTCCCGAGTTTGGTCTTGCTTGATCTGCTGGACGGTTACCCACCTTCACTGTGTCAAGAAGTGGCACAAAAACCAAATGAAACAGAAGGAGGAAAACCAAAGCCCTAACCAACCCGACGGTTGGCGCTGTCCAGGGTGCAACTCCAATCTGTTGGAAGACCCAGCATCATATCACTGTTGGTGTGGGAAAGAGTTTGACATGAAAGCAATTCCTGGCTTGCCTCCTCACACATGCGGACAGACCTGCTCCAAGCCTAGAGCTACATGTCCACATCCTTGCTCCCTGATGTGTCATGCCGGACCATGTCCGCCATGTACACTCATGGGCCCAGCACAGACCTGCTTCTGCGGCAAGAACACTGTTACCAAACGGTGTAGTGAGACTGACTACACGAATGGATGGAGCTGCCAAGAGGTGTGCGGTGATTTCCTTCCATGTGGGGAGCATACCTGCTCCCAGCCTTGCCATCCAGGCTTATGTGGCGCTTGCGACGTTCCCATGCCATCAACGTGCTATTGCGGCAAGGAGCGGAAAGAGATACCTTGCAACCAGAGAGACGACATTTTGGAATCGTTCAACTATGGCCAGCTCGATGACGAAGAAGAGTGGTTTGAGGGATCATTCCAATGCTCAAAAGTCTGCGGCAGAAAGTTTGACTGTGGACATCACACTTGTCAAAAGCCCTGCCACCCGCAAGATGAAGAGACATCTCATTGCCCCCTTTCGCCCGACATGGTGTTGAGCTGCCCCTGTGGAAAGACACCGCTTGCTTCCTTACCCGCCGAACCCAGGACGTCGTGTCAAGACCCCGTCCCGCGATGCGACAAGCCATGCGATAAGATCCTGGCTTGCGGTCATCATTGCCCGGATAAGTGCCATACTGGTGCATGTGCCCCTTGCTTCCAGAGTATGGACGTCTCCTGCCGTTGCGGCAGGGTCACCAGCCGTTCAGCGTGCCATCTAGGCTGTGTTGAACCACCACAATGCTTCCGGGTGTGCAAAGCGCAGCTCAACTGTGGAAGACATGAGTGTGGAGAGCGCTGCTGCTCGGGAGAGAAGAAGGCAGCGGAAAGGCGGAAACAGAAGCGGGCTGTCAACGAGAATTACGAGCCCGAACATATCTGCCTACAGGTTTGTGGCCGGCTGCTGAAATGCAGTAAGCACACATGCCAGCAACTATGTCACAGGGGGTCTTGCAATGCTTGCCCGGAGGCTATCTTTGACGAGATCAGCTGCTCTTGCGGGCGAACTGTATTGCACCCTCCGCAACCATGCGGAACCAGACCGCCAGAGTGCCGATTTGACTGTCGCAGAGCGAGGCCATGCGGACATCCTGCAGTGTCCCATCAGTGTCATCCAGACGATGTGGCTTGCCCCAAGTGCGCCTTTCTGGTGGAAAGGCCTTGTATCTGTGGCAAGAGGATTCTCAAAAATCAGCCTTGTTGGTTTGAGGATGCTAGGTGCGGACTGCCTTGTGGGAAGAAGCTGAAATGCGGAGCCCACGAGTGCAGGAAGTCGTGCCATAAGCCCGGGGAATGTGAGGATGCTGAGGTAGTTGGTTCTCATTGCACGCAGTTATGCGGAAGGGCAAGAAAGTCTTGTGATCACACCTGCGTGGACGAGTGCCATGCCCCTTTTCGTAAGTTTACAGCCTTATATTTTTATGTGCCCAAGGACATTGCTGATACAGTCACAGCTTGCAACGAGGACAAGCCGTGTCAATCCATGACATTCACCACCTGCCCTTGCCAGCGGCAAAAGAAACAAATTCGGTGCGGTGCAACTCGCTTCAACTCGGGGCCAGATAAACACATCACTTTAAAGTGTGATGACGACTGTCTTCGACTGGAGCGGAATCAGCGGCTTGCCGACGCGCTCAATATCGACCCTAATCACACCGACGATCATGTGCCGTATGCCGACAAGACCTTGAAGATGTTCCGCGAGAATATTACCTGGGCTCAATCACAAGAACGGGAACTTCGCATGTTTGCTGCAGACCCAGAGTTGAAGCGTATGCGTTTCAAGCCTATGGCCAACCACCAGCGTGCCTTTTTGCACTCACTAGCTGAGGACTATGGTCTTGATTCCGAGTCTCAAGATCCTGAGCCTCACCGTCATGTTTGCCTTTTCAAGACACCACGGTTTGTGTCTGCTCCCAAAAAGACCCTGGCTCAGAGTCTTCGCCTAGTTAAGACCGCTGCCGCCACTGCCGCTGCTGCTGCTGCCAAACCAGCCACTCCCGCCAATAGCCAACCCTCACCGCAGGCATTCAATGCCCTCTTACTCACCACACCTCGGTTTGGACTTACAGTCGAGGAGGTCGATCGAGCCCTGGCCTCAGACATTGCGGCCGCGGCACGTTCTGGTCCGGCACTCAGCTTCACGACCAGCTTCCTCCCCTCGGAAGACATTGTGATCAAGGCCATCCCTAATTTCACGACCGCAGCTATTGCAACGTCCATGGCACCAACACCACAGGCAGTTCAGTCAGTTCTGAAGGATCTCAAGTCTGCTGTGGCAAGAACTATCTCAAAGGCAGGGTTGGCAAACGGGGTGGTACTGTGCCACGCAGACAGTTCGCTCAATGTTGTTAGAAGAGAAGGAGATCAGGCTGCTGGTGCTGATGGATGGAGTGCTGTTGCTAGCAAGGGGACATGGCGGCGAGCTCCTAGTGGGAAGGTCGCTCCTCCTGTGGCGAGCAGCAGCAGAGCTGGAGGTGGCTTCTTTGCGTTGAGGAAGCTGGAGCTGAGGAAGAAGAAGGTTGAGGAGGAAAAGGCGGAAGTTGAGGAGGATTGGGAAGCGGCAGCAGAGAAGTTGGAGGGTGGAAGCAGCGATAAGGAGAATGAGGTTGTCAAGACGAGCAGCGAGGATGAGCTGCAGGGGCATCATGATTCTGAGCAGGAGCAGAGTTCTCTGGTTGCCACTGATGCTTAAACCTACAAGCTTACGATATCAGTGTCGATTGATGATTGTAATGTATGAAATATCATGTTGTATATTAATTGACATCCTTGGACCAGTTGCAATCTTGCTTTCAGGTGTTGTTTGGATGAGCCGTGGATCTCCAGTACAATAAACCATCGTTCCCAAAGCCTTGAAACAATTCAATCCCAAAAGAACCAAAAGTTCATGCACTCAATCGCCGCTATTGAAACCCGTACCAAGTAAAAAGATGCGCATTCCACACGCCCCTTATTCCCTTCCCGCCCATCCCATAGCCCATGTCTATTATTAGTCCTGCTATGATCACCTCACGCTTCACCCTTTGCCGCTCTGTAACGTGACAAAGTGTCATTCTAGAACTCTCAAAGTTACCCCTTGTTAACTAACTGATCTTCTCAGCCAGGACAACTGATTTACCTCCGGCGATGAAGTGACCTTTCCAGAACCGAAGATCCCGTCAAAATCTCCTGTTTTGGCCCCTATCCAATATCATGCTATGATCGCCTTCCCACACATAACCAACTCACTCAAAAGTCTCATGTTCCAAAACCCAAGGCAACACTTCGGAGTAATTCTAGAAACCAAAAATCATCCAATGACTTCTCCCTTGCCTCTCCCCCTCAAACTCAACTCACCAATCCCAGTCCCCAATCCCCTCTTTCTCTGCCGCCCACTACCTCATGCCCCTCACCCCAGATTTCCCCATTTCATTATTCCCAGCAAAAAGCAAATGCACTTGCGTAATCCAACCTGCGTGGCTTTCTTCAAATCCCAAAGCAGCAAGCAGCAGCCCTATACCAACCCTACTATAACCTTTTTATATCTCCGCCACTGTCACTCCCCCATCCCACCATCCAATAATCCCCCCGCAAAGCCACTACCGAGCTGAACACACAAACCCACCACCCCATCCCGAGACGAGACACACATCCCCAATCCATTCCTCGCTTATTCTTCAAAGCTGCGCAACTTGCTCACCTTGCGAACCGAACGCAAGGGACCGACTATGGACCGCCGCATTGGGAAGTCCCGCCCAGCCAATTAATATCTAACCACCCACACACGACACAACCTCAACAGCCGGCAAGTATCGCCAACTAACTAGGAACTATCATGTTTGGGATAGAGCACTCCACCTTCATGCTCCCTCTATCACCTCACCAGTTTCGTTCCTGCCCGTGATCCGACTGTCCGGTCCCGAGAAAATGATCCTGGTTGAAAACTCTTGTCCGTACAATAATCACACACCCGTAGCAAATGACCACCAGTGGTTCCAATCTTTTCTTTCATATTTTTTTTGTCTTGTACCTCTTGAGTTTTTGTATATCTAGTAGTAACCTTTCGCCTCTCTCTTCCGCAAAAAAGGTTAGGGGGGTATCACTATGTTTTGTGTCTCCGTTTCCTCTCACCGTTTCTGTTGTTGTCCCGTCTGTCATGACGTAGACCTCAAAGCTCATCCTTCTCGTCCTTCTCCCTCCTTTCCCTCACAACCCTGTTGATAAACTCGGCAATGGCCTCGAAATACCCTTCTTCAATCACACTCGAGTTGTGATCTCCCCCAGGCAGCGGCTTCCAAATCTTGACCGGGGCGTTGCTCAAGTCATAGAGCTTCTTCATATGGATTGGACTTTTCAGCGTCAGCGTATACTTCCCAACCCACAAGCCGAGGCAAAGTACTCACGGAACAATCTCATCCTGCAACCCACTCAAAAACAGCGTCGGCACCTTGATCCCCCCAATCAACCCATCGCTTCCCCACACCTGATGGCACAAATACGCCAAATACTTGGCCGGCGGCATAATACTCGGGATCAGCTTCCTCATGCTCAAAAAGGTATTCTCCAGCACCAACCCCACAATATCCCCTCCCTTCCCGCCCTGGGACTGGTTCTTAGCCACCAGCTTGATCCCCACCGCACCCCCCAAACTCTGACCATACACCACAATCTTGTGGTTTCTCGTCTCGGCCCTATCCCTCAGGTAATCCAATGCCGTCTGGGCATCCATGTTCAACCCTGATTCATCAGGCGTACCAGTGGAGATGCCATATCCTCGGTATTCAAGCATAAAGACGTTGCACCCCGTGGCGGCGATGAGCATACGGGCGATGGGGAGACGATGACCAATGTTACCTGCGTTGCCGTGGAACATAAGCACGGTCACGTCCGAGTTGGGGTTGTTTCGCCGAGGGCCCCGGATGTAAAAGGCCGAGAGCTTCTCGCCATCGTTGGTGGGGATGATGAGCTCTTCGTAGTCGCTGAAGTGGTATTGGCTCGGCCGGGGCACGTCAGTGCGGGCGTTGGCGGGGATGGAGGCCGGGTAGATTAGTGCTCTGAGAGGGGAAGATGAGGTTAGGATGACGTTATCGTTGAAATCGGGGGGGCGATGGAGGATATACTTTTGCTTGAAGTACAGGAGAGCTGTCAGCAAGGCTGCAAGCCCCTACATGCCAGGAAACAATTGGTTAGTTATGAGGACTGGATATCAGAAAGTGTTTCTCAAAAAACTTGCCCCCTGAGCCAGTCTGCGCGGTTGGCGTTGCAGCCATTCAGGCACTGGGCGGGAGAGGCAGGAGGAGTATCGGGTCATACAGAAGTCGCGATGGCTGGCAGGCGCATGTAGCCCGCTGCGGTGCTCATCAACGAGAGTGTCTGCTGCACGAGAGGATTGCCTGCAGACGATGACGACTCGTGAGGAGACGAGGACATGATGAGGTTTGTTGACGTTTGGGCAGCGGGTGCCAGTAAAAAAGGGCGGGTGGGTATGGCAGGTTAGGTACAGCAAATGCCCAGCAAAGCAGGGACCCTTAGCTATCCGAGCTTATTTAGGAGAGACGAGGCGGGAGTGGATGCGATGGGCGAAACAAACAGGGGTTGGGAGACGTTGTTGTGAGCAGTGAGTCTCACGGGCAAGGGGGGCTCAAATTGAGACAAGGTGATTTGAGATGGAGAGTCAAAATGCAGATGCAGCAGGAGCAAAGTGGAAATATGCCTGCAGCTCCAAATCTACCGCTGGACATGCAGTCTTTTTGGGCATGATGTAATTTTACCTCAACCGAGCAGATCTGCCGCTGATTGCCGTCCGCACTCTCCAACTGAAGCCAGCTCAACCCGGCCGGGCCAGCTGTTCGGCCGTCCTCCACCTGGCCCGCCTGTCAGGCCGAATTGAACGGGCCCGGCCTCCCGCTATCGTCCGAATTTCTTTTTTTGTTGAGGCCTTCGAGATGTTCTACTCCCTCCCTTGCTCTTCGCCTTGCCCAGAGCTCAGAGCTGACAGTCATGACGGCCACAGTGGCATCGTGGAGGGGTTTCAAGCTTATCGATTGCAACCTTGGAATTGCTGTCAGGTTGCCCCGACCCCGGACCCGAGAGGCCGATCTGACAGGGAGTGGGGGGGTTAACAACCAAGCCACGACCAGGCTTTAAACCAACCACACTCTGTGGCTTGTGGGAATGCCATCTCAAAATCCATCCATCCAGCGCCGGCACTGTTCAGGAGGCAGGTGCCTGTTGTCGCGCGCGCGAACGGGCCCCTCGCATTGGATTGTGCCACTGTTCATGCAACTCGTTTGCGATTCAGGCTGGCTCGATCACTGGCTCGTACCAATCGGCAGGAAGACGTCGCGCCAGGTCTGAAACAGGAGACGACTGGATAAGGGGCAAAGGTTGCAACACCCGACGGCGTGCTTCAATCGGCTTGACAGCTTCTCCAGTTCAAGAGCTCAAGCTCTTGATGGAGTAAGCGCTGCCGAATTGCTCTAGAAGCATCAAGGCAAACTCAATTCGGGGGCTGCATTGACGAATTGAGTGCCTGTGCGCGCTGTTCCTGAGCTAGGCCGCGGTGAATCCACCGAACCGCCTCACGGGTAAGCCCCCACCTGTTTAGCTGCGTTTGGGTACAAGAAGACTGCCCAAACGACATCATTCTGGGCCTCTCTGCATGAAGGGTTTTTTGCTGGTCCTTGATGTCTGTATTGTGGCCGCGAAGAAGGCTGGGTTGCCCCTTTTCCTTTATCTCTTTTGAGCAATACTCGGGACTGATCACAGGTCAGATGAACCGTCATCTATGCAAGAAGTGGTGTTGTGCCGGCATTGGCTTCTCTTTTTTAAATGAATTGAAACGCGCTTCGAGCTGTCTCCTGACCAACCAAAGACGCGCTTCAAGTCAAGTTTCGTGTTGAGGATGCAGTTTGTTGTGCCACATCTCCCCGCTTTTCGAACCCGGAGGGGTCATCTCCAGCGGTTCTGTCAGCCACTCAGGGCACTGTGTAGCAAATCGGGACAAACGGGCAGCTCCGCAACCAAGAGCGGGTGGAGGGGCTGCTGTGGCTCGTGGGTGGGCTCGTGGGCTGCGGGACTGCGGGCCCGGCAACAGGGCAACCCAGAGACTAGCGATGCATCGGCGCCCAAAAACCTCCAACCAAACACCAGTCCAAGCCATCCAAATTCGACTTTTTCCTGTTGACAGCGCACACAAATTTTTCTTCGAATCCCACGATTCCAAGCCGGCCACGAAGACCGGACTCCCGTCGACTACCGTGGATCGGCATCACCAGCCCGCTAGCCCCCGCTGTTGCTAGTGCGCCGTTCTACAGTTCTGCCCGTCAGCTTCATCCGCTCTCATTCGTGCCCAACGGCGCAGCGCAGCAGCAAGCAGAGCCCACTTTGTTGACAATCCTGAGGGACGCTCGCTGTATGTACAAACCGGACCCTCAGCTCGCCCCAACACAGCCCCATCTCTACCCTGTGCCGCCGCATACTCTCTACCCAGGCCATCCGTACCTGACAGAAGCCCACAAGGCCCGTCCGAGACCCATTCTTCATCTCTTCAGTTCTCTTTTCTTCACCGCACCCCCAACACTAAGAGCCCGGGCAACAGCCTCCTTTGCCTCGTCTTCACCGTCCTGGAACGATTGGACAGAACTCGACCTGCTTGCAACTGCCAGCTAACAGCCAGAAGAGCCGCCTCCGAGACCACCGACGGCAGGGCAACAAGCCGCTACACATTTTGCAGACTCTGCACCACCAATTGGACCAACCCCGAGGATACCAAGGGCCAACTGACACCATGGTTTCCTTTTCGTGCGAGGTAAAGTCATCATGTCTCTATTCCTTCATGCTTCATCCCTCCGTCGTCCATATCGGATACTGCTGCCGTTGAGACCAAACACAGCTTCAACGGCCGTGTGTGTGTGTGTGTGTGTGTGTGTGTGTGTCTGTTGATTCCCCAATTGTCACCCCTCCCCCTTGTTGGTGTGGTCTGTTTTCACCCCCCATGACCATCCCGAAGGGCAATCTCAACTGACATCACACACTGCCGCACACCACCCACCTCCACGGGTCACGGCGGCCAACACTGGTCACCCACCCTGGCACACCACCCCTCCTTCCCGCACCCCTCCCCCAGTATTGATCAAGCTGATCCCTCCCTCCCTCCTTTGCCCTGTTGCTTGTTTTCCCACATCGCCACGAGAACACACACACTGCCGTCCATATCTTCCCCGCGCTCCCCAGACACCCACCAATTAGTCTTGCTTTCACCCCGCTCTATATCTAACCATTGCTTTTGCGACTCTGAACAGGCCTGTGGAGACATCTTCACCAAGAAGAAACTCGACCCGCACCGCAACCGCTGTCGAGGTGCTACCTTTACCTGCATCGACTGTATGGTACATTTTCCTGGCACAGAATATCGCTGGCACACGGTACGACGACCTGGTCATGTGTGTTACACCAGCAGAGCTGACTGGGACACAGAGTTGTATGAGTGAGGAACAAAAGTATCAGGGTGCCCTCTATAAAGAGAAGAAGCCAAAGCAGCAACAACACCAGCAGCGCGTTCCCCCTCTTGCACCACCTCCTCCACCTGCCGCCATGGCTCAACCAGCATATGTTGAATCAGTCGCCGAGGAGGACAACTGGAAGAATTACGAGCAACGCAGTGACGATGATAGCCGTTCCATCAACCTTCCGGAAGCGCCTACCCCGCCTTCTGCCGTGGACATGGGAGGCAACGTGAATGTCTTTGATTTCATGGTCGACAACCCCACGCCAACCGCTTCCAATGTTTCGCTTCCCCTTCCCGTCCCTACTCAGGTTCCAACAAACGAGGAGATGTCCCTCGTGCGGTTTGACCCGGAGGCCAACGGCGGCGACAACTTCGAAGACCATGCCCTCATTCACCAAGAAAATGGTGCTGTAGCCTTGAACCAGTTCCAGACACCCGCGCCAAAACAGCCCCGGAGAAAGACCAAGGACAGCGAAAGTAGCGTCAAGAAAGACAAGAAGCGCAAGAGACTACACATCGAAACCGACCAGGTCATGATCGATGCCCCACCAGTAATGCACTCCGGGTTGACTGGTGGCTTGAAGGGTCTTATGAGCAGGTCGTCCGTATTCCCACCATCTCCAGACTATTCTGGAGACAATATTGCGACACCAGCAAGTCCTTTGAAGAAGACCAAGTCGTCCAAGCATCACCACAAGTCCCTTGCGCGCACGACAACCGAGTCTTTGAGCAACGGCCTGATGGCCATGATTGCCGGACCTTCCAAGACGAAGTTGTCCAAGAAGAAGGCCAAGACCAGCTCCAGCTCCAAGGACTCCAAGAAGAAGAGTTCCAGCTCCAGCAGCCCCAAGCGCCTTGAAGGCGGCAAGGAGCCAAAGCTCCTCGAATACCGACCTGGATCCAAGGATAGCAAGGAGGGTGATGTGGCCAGTGGCCAGATGGTCATTTACAAGCCCGCCGCCGACCACTTTTTGAGCCTCGTTACCAAGGGTCCCGAGAGTGAGAAGGGATGCAGCGTCAACAAGGCACTTAAGAGGTACCACCGTGAGCGCAGCAACTCGGGCGTCAGCCTCAGCAAGTTGATGGAAGAGAAGGAGTTGTTCAAGACTCTGCGGATGAAGAGGAATGACCGGGGAGAGATTGTGTTGTTTACCATTTGAAGCGTTAGCATGGTGTCTGAGAAGCGTGTATGCATATGGGAAACGGGTAGCATCCGGGGGCTCCAGGGCATGGGGCCTGGGTAATAACATCATTCCGATCTGGGAGTTAAGTGGCGAGGCATGATGGGCATATTGTGGGCATACGGTTTTTCTTCTTCTTCTCTTGATGATACCTCTCGGCGATGGACGTGATGCATTCTTTTGGTCGTTTCCTTTTCTCTCACACGGGGTGCAAAGTCGCAGACTCACCTTGATTTCTTTTGTGGTTTGGTTGACTGGGGGTTTCTTCATCTTTTCTGGTCCGCGCAAGCTGGCTATTTCTCTCTTCCTCTCTAATCTCTCTAATAGAAGTGGGAGCGAAAGAAGATGGATTGCTTGGTGGACCCTGGTGGTTTTTACCGGTTTTCTAATATCCTGATTTCCATCTTTGTGTTTTGTTAGGTTAAGTTTTCGATTGCAGTGTTCCTTTCTTGTATTATTTTACAATTTGAGGAAGAGAAGAAAGGGAGACTAAGGACAAGCAAAACTAATGGTGGTGGTGGTGGTGGTGGTTGAAGGGGGGGTTACTTGATACCTTTTCTTGCTGTACTGCCATTTTTTTTCTCGGGAAGAAGAATCAGGATAGATGTTTTTATTTGATTGGAGTGAATATCTGGGGAGGCTTTTTTGATTGCTTTTGTTTTTTCTCGACAGTGGTTTTTTTTATTTTTTTTATCTTGTGTGAAATCTATGATTGAAGTCGTCTTTAGCAGATGTATAACGTATTTTTATACTTGAGTTGTTGCAATTCAAAACAAGCAGAATCATTACTAGTTGAATTTTGAACCATGTCTCAAACAACCCGAGGTGTCCAAACTTGATATTAGTAGTTACTAGTCTTCGCTTCCCTCAATCATACACATCATTTATTTACATGACAGCCCCTGTTTACATTACGCTTTCCCTTTTTTCCCCACCAAAACCATCATGTCTAGTGAACATGCACCATCCTCAGCGGCAAAATCTTCTGCCCCATCGCCTCCCTCCTGCACAACGGACACTCTGGCTTCTCCCTCACCCAATCCCCGATGCACTCCCAGCAAAACACATGCCCGCAGCTCGTCACCGCCGGGTCCTTCAGCTCCTCCAGACAGAGCGTGCACTTCCTGGGATTGTAACCCTTTATCCAAGCCATTTGCTTCCCGTCACTGAGATCATACCTCGGCTTCGTCCCCCCTTTCACCAACGGGGTGTGAGTCGTCCTGGCAATCTCCGCCAATGAGCGCTGGTTCTGGGGAGCGGGGGCCGAGGTGTCAAGGAGGGAGGTGTTGAGGGCGTAGGCGTTGTCGTCCAAAGAGACTTCAACGGGGCCGGAGGGAATGTACCGGTCTGATGATGTGGGGATGTCGTCTATATTTGACGAAGGGGAGGAAGACAGTTGTTGGGAGAGGTGGAGGTAGGTCCTGACGAGCATTTGGGTGACGAGGAGGACGCCGAGCACTTCGTAGCCTCCGCGACCAGAGTTTTGGCTTGCTCCTGGGGTGTCGGGGATGCGCTTGGTGAAGATGTAGCGGAGGCCGAAGAGCCGCTTGGAGAGGGAGTAATACGCGCCGGTGAAGTAAAAGGTTGCGAGGGTGATGGCGTGGATGTGGGCTGGGTTGGTGAGGGAGGAGAGGTGGGTTAGGATGTAGCGGAGGGCGCGGGCTTCAGAGGTGGGTTGGCCTTGTTTTGTTGTGTCGAGGCCGCGGGTGGTGAGGGTTGTCAGCCGGGTGGTGAGAAGGCGGCGGAGGGAGGAGCGGAGTTTGGGGAGGAGGAGGGTGAGGAGGTAGGGGGTTAGTGTTGAGGTTGCGATGAAGCCTGCTCGGCGGGAGAGGGAGGGGAGAAGGGGGCCGGGTTGGGAGGTGGGTTTGGGGGGGATGTGGGAGTCGGGGTAGGTGGTTGCTTGTTGCTGCGAGGGAGGAGAGGGGGGCGCTTCGACTTGGACAAGATCGCAGTATTCTTCTCCGAGCGTGCGGTTGCCGATTAGGGTTGTAAGGCAGAGGTAGAGGGCATCGCCTATTGTGCGGGTCTCGGTCGCCCAGGAGTGGGCAGATCGGGCGCCGCGGAGACGGCGGTGGAGGTCGGAGATCTGGTTGGTGAGGAGGCCTTGGAAGTAGGCGTCTTTTTGGTGGGCGCGGATGATGTCTGGCGCGGCAGCGTATGGGTATGGAGAGCTTGTGAGAGGCGGTGGCGGCTGCGATTTGGGGGGCTGTGACGCCATTGTGTCTGTCGCAGTTGAATATGCAGAAAGGTGTTTGCTTGCAGCGCTCAGCGCATTGCCTGGTTCCAAAAAAGTTTACAGTCGAAGATGCGATGGCGCGTGAAGAGAAATGGTCGTGGTGTTGATGCTCGGCTTTGGAGTCTTGGACCTCGGTGAGCTCTGGGTCTACGCACCGGTATCCCTGTCCCTGGATGCGGACGCAACAGGGGGGCCGTTTCGGGCTTAGACTTAGGGGGTCCCCACATGCCCCAACGTCCAGGCTGACGTCGGTCTCCAAAATTAATTACAGGGGGCACAGGACAGCACGCGACGGATGTACGTACGAATTATTCAATTCGAAACACGATTTTTCTTCCCCTTCAGCTTTTATAGTCGTTGACACAGTCTCTCGCTTTTGCTCTTTGTTTACTTACCTCGCCCTTCTTCGACACTTCTCGATGCCTGTGGTAAAGGCATCACCAGAAGACAGGCACAATGGACGGTGACCCGGCGGTTGAGCCGCAGCTCGATGCTTTCAGCTTGGCCTTCCCACTGCCCTACCGAGTAGCAATCATCGTGATTCTGGGTATGCCCTGCCCTTTGAACTTGCTGTGAAGCTCTCCTTTTCTAACGTTTTACTACAGCCGTGTGGGGATGGGGTCTCAATCTCCATTTCCTTCACATTCGTCGAATCGATGTGCCCTCTTTGATCCGCTACCCGGGCAGGTCGAGCTCGGCCCAACTGACCCATCACCATTCGACCTACCGCATCGCCTCCCTCCTCTCCTCCGCCTCCGGCCTGTCGATAGTGATCTTCTGGATGCTGACGCGAGGAGATCCTCAGCGTGTGATCGACTACGACTGGATTCCCATGACCAACCTGCTCGTTATCGCCCTGCTCTTCTCCGTCCCGCTTCGCAAACTCTCGGTATCCCACCACGGAAGAAGTCGACTCCTTAGGACTTTGAAGAGAGTTAGCGTTGGAGGTCTGGCCGAGGCAAAAGACGGAAAGTTCGGGGACATCCTGCTTGCCGATGTGCTCACCAGCTATGCCAAAGTGCTGGCCGATCTCTTTGTCTGCCTTTGCATGTTCCTCACTAGCAATGGTTCTGCTACTGCCAGACCGGATCGGGGCTGCGGAGGTGATGTTCTTGTCCCCGTGATAATGGCTGTTCCAAGCGCCATTCGACTCAGGCAATGTCTGATCGAGTACGTTCGTGTTCGGAGCGCTCCTTTGAGAGAGGCTACAGGGTGGGGTGGTCAACACTTGGCCAACGCCGCAAAGTACTCAACTGCTTTCCCAGTCATTGTCATCGGTGCCATGCTGAGGAATCAGACCGAGGCTTCACCTGGCCTGTCCCGCGCGTGGATTGCCGCTTGTCTGCTGAATTCCTTCTACAGTTTTTACTGGGATGTTGCCAAGGATTGGGATCTGACTCTCTTTTCTGATGCACGGGAAAGAAACTCCCCCGACCATCCGTACGGGTTGAGGAGGAGGTTATTGGTGCATAAACCAGGGGTTTACTACGCTGTTATTGCGTTGGACCTGACTTTGCGGTGCACCTGGATGATCAAGCTGAACCCCAGTCTTGACCAAATCAGCAACTTTGAAAGTTCCATCTTTCTCATTCAGTTTCTAGAGGTGTTTAGACGCTGGATATGGATTTTCTTCCGGGTTGAGACGGAATGGATTAGGAACAACCCAGTTGGGCTGGACGCTGAGGATATTCTTCTGGGAGACTTTCAAGGAAACAAGTACGAAGACGAGGACTGAAGAGGTGGCTCTTCGGCAATACACTTACATCATGACTAAGCGGAGATGAATAAAGTCGGCTGACTTTTATTCTTGGGTACAGGCTGGTATAGACTGGAATGTGAAACACGGCACATATGTATCATGGAGCAGGCGTTCGGGCAGCGTTTGGATTAGGTATGGACTGGTACTTTTGATGATGACCTCACATTATGCTAATATGGGCCAGCGAGATATCACATAGCATGATCTGATCAAATTAACATCCCAACTTCGAAAACATTTTTCGGCATCTGACCTTTTATGCTGGACTCGGAGGCCGCGAAGGCTCGACTCGTCAAGGGCGCCGCTCCGCTTAGTTTTATTGATCCGGACAAAGACCTGATGGTGTGGTTGACCAACTCCAACAAAGACGAGGACCGAAGAAGTTCCGTCACCCGCAGCTAGCCCTTGGTATGGTTGAAAGGGGTCAGGTGTGGCTGCGCGGCATCGGGGTTTTCCGTTTCTTTGTCGTGATGCTGCAAAGTCCCGGCAGTCTGGTTTGGACAGCCACGCGAGATTTCCGTGTCCGCTTTCGACCACTTTTATCTCAACCATGTCCCTTGTCTCGGAAAACGTGGTTCAATCCGATCAACTATGCATGACATGTTTGACACGACATAGGAGCCGCCGATCATGGGTCCCGACGTAGCCTTCACGAAGCATCCCAATGGATCAGTCTCGTCTTTGGCCCGGGCAGAGATGCAAGCCGCCCACCAATTTTTACCTCCCCCCGTCGAACAGGTTCAGAGATACCACACCAAGAACCTACCTCCGCCTCCCCCAGATAGGAGACTATCATCAGTATCTGTTCTTAGCAGGGAAATGAATGTGGCATTTGCGGGTACCGAAGATATGCTTTCACTCGACACTGACCAACGCGAGGTATTAGAGAAACAGGAGCAGGAGGGTAATCAACAAGAAATGCCAGCTCACACCCACGTTTCCATTTCGACTCGTGCATCTGACGATGTCATCTCGCCTCAGCCAAAATCGGCGCTTCCTAAGTTATGGAAGATGACGGGGCATGATGGCTTCCGTACCTCAGCATCAAGAGAAGGGTCTATCGACTCAACACACCACATGACCGCATACGTATCTTGTAACAGGTCAAATACCCAGATCGCTCCCGAAGAAGTGGAGCTACGCCGACAACCACATGAATACGAGCATGCCGGGACAGAAGGACCAAAGAACTCACTGACAGAGCCATGGCTGCCCTCTCCATTGAGCGATCAATCGGTGACCTCTCCTCTGCAGAAGGAAGTCAGTCGAGAGCCAGTCACAGCTATCTCAGACACAGCTTTGATGGACATCAACACCGCGTTGCGAACATTAGAACCCGAGGAAAGGCGCCTTTCTAATGCGTCTTCCCTCAACGCTCCAGGGAGTAGACTGGGTTCGACTCTACATGCATCTTCTCCTACTTCACACATTGTTCGACGCAACAAACCTGACTTCCATCGAGAGAAGAAGGCGGCCCCGGGACCCTCACCGTTGAAGAAGACGCCACGATCCGCCGTGCATGATGATCATGCTTGGTCTCGAGGCTACCGCATACCGGATTCAGACGAGCACAGGTCCAGCCACGACATGTATCATGAAGCAGCTGTGGAAATGGTGTCCAAAACACCCCCTAACTCTCCTACTCATATCTCTTCGACAGCGAGCTCGTCGAAGCACATACCGCTTGAGCAAATCATCAAGGGCATCCAATTGACCGAGATGATCACAGCAGATGCAGGGAACGCAAGCAGCGAACCAAGTAGCTGGTATAGTAGCAGCCACCACTCGACCAAACCTTTACTAGCTTCTCCCCCTCGGCCGCCTCCTTCTTCATACCATTACCATCAGTCCCCGCGCGAAGGCCAGCAGCTGCAAAACATACGCCGTCCCTCGGGGAGCAGCGCTTTTAGCGCCCTAAGTGCCACAAGCGCCCCCCAGAGGCACCTCCAGCCTGGCGACCGGTCTGTCATGGCGAGTACTAGCACCTTTGGCGGCCCTTCCCATTTCCATATCCACCCTCCCTCCTCTTCCCACTCGCGCAAACCATCGCGGAGTTCCCCATCACCCTCTCCATCTCAAAAGCCTTCCCCGCCCGGCGACAACGGTAATAGGCTTGGTGACCTTGACGGGGAAGTCCACGCAGACGGGGATTCAAGTATGGGCTGCCGAGGCAGACGAACTTGCAGCATCTCGAGGACGCAGGGCACTCGGTCGATACCTATATCGAGGCCAGGAAGTGACGTTGTCACTCAGACCGTCAGCATCGATGCCAAGTCACACGATGCTTGGTCGAGCCATTTCTCCCCTTCCCCCACGTCCCCGAAAAGGTACAGCTCCATCCTCAGCAAAGTCTTTAGGCGCTCTACAGGTGTTTATCCAGTAACACCTCTTCGATCTCCTTCTAAGCAGAAAGGACCATACAACCTGATGTTAGAATCGGCACAGCAGCGGCGAGCCCTACACCAGATCCAACATCAGTTCGGATCAGACGTGAAGCCCACCACCCCCACAACACCAAATCATTTATCTTTCTCGCAAATTGTCAGTAAGGCAGGAGCTGCTGCCACGGCTCCATTCAAAACCCCCGAAGAAAGGAGACGCTCCAAACTCAAAAACAAGATCAGAGTCTATGGCGACGAGGGTCAGCTCTTGGGCCAGGAGGAAGGTGCCACACCATTCAAGCACAAGACTGAGGCTGCCAACAACGAAACTCCATCCGCAAGGGCGTCAAAACATTCGATGCTTGCTGGATATGACAGGACAAAGTCAGCCCACGAGTTGATGGGTGCAAGGAACGCTTATTCCACCAAACGACAACCCAATCTGGATGGGCCCAGGAGTGGCAACTTATGTTCACGGGACGTCTGTTTCTTCAACTCCAAGATTAGTCTCAACCCCCAGTGGCACCCCAGGCGTGACGTCTGCCCGGCTCTCGGCGGCAAATACAGCTACCGCGTCTGGTACTGACTCCAACTCAGTCTGGTCCCGAGCCCCGACATTATCAGCAACAGGGACGCCAACGAGAACAACATTTGGTAGCATTGCCTCCCTTCCTCCTCCTCCTCCCGCTACTGCAACAAGGGGCAACACTTCCTCCCCTCCGGCGAGGTATCGCAAGACCCCAGCAGGAGGAAGCGATTCTTCTCAGAGTCATAGCCGCAGTCCGGCTGTCGGGCCTAGGCTAGGTGCTGCTGCGACGGAAAGTCGATATAACCCTGCAGCTTCTCTACCGCTACCGCCGGTGCATGTCCCACCGCCGTTTGTGTTCAGGTCTTTTACAGCACAAGTGTCGGTGTTGGATAACCCGCTCAAGCAAACCAGGGGTACCAGCCCGAGGCCAACGCCTAGTCCTAAACCTTCGAACGCAACACGATCAGAGATTGAAATTCCTGGGTACACCACTTTGCTTGCTGACGGAGCGGCGTATGGAGGGTCGAGAACGGGGGCGGTGGGGTTGGGTATTCTTGTTCCTTGGAGGACTAAGAGTGTCATTGAGCGGGAGGAGAGGGAGAAGATAGAGGGACAGAAGAAGAAGGAGGAGGGGATGGAGGTAGAGGGGGTGAGGAATGTTTTGTAGAAGGGGGGTTGAAACGGTTGGTGTTTTGGGTACTGAGATTTATGGGTAGATGTGGTTACATGGGATTTTGGGATGGTAAACGTAGTGTTGGTTTTGGGGCATTGGTAGACGAGGGGGAGTGTGTTGTGATTATACTGTGTGGTGTACATAGATTCAAATTTATAGGCTGATGGGTTGAAGTGCGGTTAATGGTGGTTTGCTTCCTGGGTTAGTCTATCTTCTTACTTGGGAAGGAGCGGGCTCGAGAGGGATAGCTCCTTCCATGTTGCTCCGTGACTGCCGTCTCGAGTCTTTCCATGTTGTGTTGCTCCTTCCTCGAGAACAACTGAGCCATGGTATATATATTAGTTTAGACATACAACCCTCAACAAGGAACAGTAGCTCCTGGCCAATGGTCAAGTGGTAAGCCTGCTGGCCGGCAGGAAAGTTGCCCAAAATACCCTCCCAGGGTTCCTGTCCATCCGTGACAGAGCCTCCTGTTCAAATCCTCGCAAAACCCACGGTTTCCGGCGCTGAACACCACAATCAAATAAAGTGTGGATGCCCAGCGAGCTTTTTAATTTTAACTTGATCATGATAATGTCGTTCGACCGTCTTTTTTTCCCGTTCTTCCATCTAGAATACCGTTGATGTTTGGACTCGAAATGCTTATATCTCCAAGTCAACACGACGTCACCCCCCACTCTTTCTTCATCAACAAAAAGTTACCCCACATTCCCCATCCCCTTTCCCCTTTCGACAACACCCAACCCTTCCAGAACACCGGCCGGCCGAGGTCCACCTATGACAAGCACTCCTCCGGCTTTTGACTCCCGGAACCCGCCCCGCATTTGCATTTCCCCAGTCTAGTCAAGTGCCAGCAACATTGCCATGTGCATTTCCTACCTTATGCAGTACACTCCAGAGTGCAGTGCACCGCCTTATCCGACCGAGCCTTACGCTTATCCAGCCACCTCCCCCTCACTACTCACCCCCCTTTTAACCTACCAACTAACCTAAGCTTTGGCCCCAGAAAATGACCAGCACGTTGATGGTCTCTGAGCCTCATCAGTCAGATCAACAAGACCCTCAACAACAAGAAGAAGATCTCATTTCTACTCCAGCCCACCCAGGCCAGGAAGAAACAAAGACGGTAGTTCAGGGGTTGCGGGATTCACCGAGTTTGAGTCCCACCGCTTTAGATACTCAACAGGAAGAAAGTGAGAGGGAGGAAGACGAGGGTTCGTATTACTGGAAAAGGGAGACCATGGCGCCGTTGAATGCTGTTTCTGCTGTGAGTTGAACTTTGGGGTCAATGAGTGAAATGAGATAGATGGTGACTGATGTCTGGGATGGCAGGCGGCGGTTGCCAGGCTGAGGGCGTTCAAGCCGCCTCCTTTTCCGTTGTGGGATCGGTTGCCTGTCAGTAGACGGGCGGCGGTGTTGTTGCTGTTGTATGCGGACCGGAAGGGGGATTTGAGGGTGGTGATAACGATGAGGGCGGCGACGTTGAGGAGTTTTTCTGGTGGGTTGCTGTGAGATGATACTACATGGAATGTGTGGTTGACTTCTATGTACCAGGTCATGCAGCATTGCCAGGTGGGAAGGCGGACACCATCCACGAGACACCCTGTAACCACTCCCCCATCGTCTCACAACCCTGAACAACTACTGACCACTGCGAAAAAAGACCAAATCGCCCGCCGCGAAGCCTACGAGGAAATCGGCCTCCCCCTCGACAACACCCACCTCCCCCCACCCTTCACAATCGAACACCTCTGCTACCTCCCCGCCAATCTCGCCCGCACCGAGCTCGTCGTCCGCCCCGTCGTCGCCCTCCTGCACACCTCCCCCCCTTCCTCCACCGCCACCTCCCCCCAGTCAAACCCCGTCTCCCCGCAGCCCAACCCAACAATCACCGCTGAAGACTCCCTAATCCCGCGACTCGACGCCAAAGAAGTCGCCGCCGTGTTCTCCGCCCCGTTTCACAACTTCCTCAGGTCAACCGATGAACCTGGTCACGAAAAGGTAGAAGGGGAGTGGTATAATGGCTCCTGGACGGAATGGCACGAGGAGCCCTGGCGGATGCACTTTTTTTATGTCCCGGTCACTAACCAGAGGGTTACTAAACCTAAAATTCGTGAGGGGGGTTTGGCATCACTGGCTGAAGATCACAGCCCTGATGAGGAGCCAGTGGAAGAGGAAAAGCGGTACAAAGTCTGGGGGATGACCGCTCGGATTCTGGTGGATGCGGCCACGATTGCGTATGGGGAGAAGCCAGAGTTTGAGCATAACAGTCATTTTGGAGATGAGAGGATCATTGAGGGATTGGAAAGGTTGGGGAGGCTGGGGGAGAAGAAGAGACGGGGGAGTACAGTCACCAAAGAGGATGTGAAGAAGGCGGGGGAGATTATGACCAAGAAGGAGGAAGGCAGTAAGATGTGAGATGATTGTTTTGGGTATGAATCATGGAATGGTCTATTCTTTTGGGCGTGAGATAGGTGTAGATCACATGAGACTAGATTACACAGTAGAAATCGTTAATGGCAGGCTGTCTCCTTTGCTACGGTGGTCTGGCCGCCAAACAAGAGGTATCCGAGGCCGGCGCCAAAGGAGCAGGCGAGCATGACCCAGCCGTTGTAAGTCATGAAGATGAGCCTTATATCTTGTCAGGTTGCCATCTTGAGTGCATTTACGAAAGGATACTCACATGATCATAAAAGCATAAAAGTTCTGCACCGCATACAAGACACTCTTGATGATGTGCGCCCGTTTGGTGACCTCGTCTCTGTTCTGGCCTGTAATCACAGCGCCAAAGAAGGGGGCTGTCTCAGCATCTTGTTCATGATCTTCCTCGTCTTGATATCGAGACTCGATTTCTCCTTGGAACCAAAGGAAAAACACATCGTCTCAGCCTATGGAATATTTGGGGAAGAGTATGAAGAATGACTTACGAGGGACGGAGTTGGCCCGTCTGGTGACTGCGGCTTCATAGCGACGGATGGCTTCACGGAGGGCTTCGTAGCCGGCGCCGAGGGCGACGATGGCGAGGAGGGAGACGAAGAGGGAAAAGTTGGAGGAGATGTGCCATTGGCGGAAGACGATGCAGAGGTTGTTGGTGTCCCAGGTGAAGAGCATCTTTTTCTCATATCAGTATCATGTTTTGATGAGAGGGATATGAGGAAAAGGACTCACGTTCATGTTGCACATGTTTTGGCCATCACCGCCGTGATCACCGTGGCCCATGTGAGCCGAGTGGTCCATCATTTCGTGATGGGAGTGGTCGTGGTGAGAGTGATCCATTTTCGCGTTTACTTTGTGAGTGAAAAAGACAGGACAAATGAGAATCGTGTGAGAGAAGTGAGGAACTGAGATTATGGTGAAGAAGTTCTCACTCGGGGTTCAAGTTGCGCATGAAATCTGTCCCAACGTTTGGAACGAGACGCGAACAGGGGTCCGTTGATCCATGCACGGGGGCCCCACTTTTGATAATCAGCTCTGGGGAAGGGCGACTCGGCATTGTCTCGGGGGCGCGGGGCAGGAGCTTGGAAAGGATTGATGGCGGGGTTGGTCTGGGTTGATGACGGAGGGAATTTGGGAATGGAGACATATTTCTAAAATCTCAAGAACTAAAATCATCATCAAACATATAGGCTTTACAGTTGTGACGCTGTACACCTAAGCCTCTCGGCATTGACAGGTGGGTGACCACCGAGCTTCAAGATCTCCAGGGTGAAGCTCTCATCTGATCTCACGAGCACTGAGCAAAGCTCCCGATGATACCCGCATCGCTTTGCTGAATGACAAGTCTTCATATTCGCTCACTCACCCGCCCCAGACTATCACACCTCCAAGTCCATCTCATACCTTTAGCTGCTCTCATTAACCTTGTTCTCACAGATCCTACCAAACGCTCATCGAAATGCTCACCCAACCCATCAACCTGCCAAAATGGTTCAGTCTCCAATATCACCACTTTGATCTCTAACCAAACTAACACACACCCCCAGGCTTGAAGAAAACTCCCACCTCCTCAAACCCCCCATCAACAACTACTGCGTCTACAACGAAGGCTTCACCGTCATGATCGTCGGCGGCCCCAACGCCCGCACCGACTACCACATCAACCAAACCCCCGAATGGTTCTACCAGCACCGCGGCGCCATGCTCCTCAAGATCGTCGACCCCACCGATAACAACACCTTCAAGGACATCATCATCCGCCAAGGCGACATGTTCCTCCTCCCGCCCAACACCCCCCACAACCCCGTCCGCTTCGCCGACACCGTCGGCATCGTCCTCGAGCAAGAGCGTCCAGAGGGGAGCATCGACCGGATGAGGTGGTACTGCCAGTCATGCAAGGAGATTGTCCACGAGGCGAGCTTTCACTGCACCGATTTGGGGACGCAGATCAAAGCTGCGGTGGAGGCTTTCAAGGAAGACGAAGAGAAGAGGACGTGTAAAAAGTGTGGGGAGGTGGCGGCGTGGAAGCCCGCCGAGGGGAGTCTGAAGGATCCTAATTTGGAGGAGGCTTGATTTTTTTGGTGTATATTTACTTTTCTACTTGGGGGTTTCTAGCGGTGTATATGCAAAAAATCATCTGTTTTGGATACATGAAAAAACAAAACATTTTACGTCTCGCCGTACTGGTAAGCACCAGTTGACTCCTCCACCTGGACCTCAATCTTGGCCTCCTCGAGCTCCTTGCCATTGATTCTGATACCAGCCTTCATGACGTCGCCGGGAACGACCGGGCCGACGCCCTTGGGGGTGCCAGTGAGGATGATGTCGCCTGGGTTGAGGGTCATGACCTTGGAGATGTCGCCGAGGATCTTGGGGATGCGGAAGAGCATCAGCTCGGTCGAGTCCTGCTGCTGGACCTTGTCGTTGACGGTGAGGTAGAGCTCGATGTTGTGGGGGTCGGGAATGGCCGACTTGTTGATGACGTTGCTGACGGGGAGGAAGGTGTCGAAGCCCTTGCAGATGTCCCAGGGGAGGCCCTTCTTCTTGGCTTCGTTTTGGACGTTGCGGGCGGTCATGTCGATGCTGAGGGCGTAGCCTTTTTTATCATGTGTTAGTTCGATGGGAAGGGAGGCGCAGATGAGATGAGAACTGACTGTCAATGGCGTCGAGAGCGGCCTTGTTGTCATTCTCATCAAAGTCTCTGATACGCTTGCCGAGGACAAGGGCGAGCTCGACTTCGTAGTGAAGGTCAACACCCTTGGGGCGGACGACCGGACCCTCCCCGGGGGCCAAGATGGAGGAAGAAGGCTTCAGAAAAAAGAAGGGTTGCTTGGGGCGGGTGTTGTTGAGTTCAGCAATGTGGTCCCTGTTCAAGTTAGCTTTAGTACTCCTGTTACAAGGTAGGCATGAGGGAGCACACACGCATAGTTGCGGCCAATGCACACGACCTTGCCAGCCTTCTTGAGCGACGCCATTGTGGTTGCGTTTGTGGCCGTAGCCAAACCTCTCCGGAAGATCATCATCTTTTCTCTTTCTTTTCCCCGCTGGAGATAACCGGTCTTTATATGCAATCCAAGGTGTCTGGATGTATGGTAACCCCCCTCTGCAGAGTACCTGCCAAAGTGAGAGATCCCGTCTTATGATGTGAGCTCGGTTCGGGTCAATTGGTCAATTGGCTGAGGTTGGAGTAACCAATCCCAACGACAGCAATGGAAGCACCGGAAGGAATGCCGACCCCGGTTGGGAAAAGAGTGTTGATGGATTGCTTACGGTGACAACTTCACACCTGCTGTGACTGGGTGAATACCGAGGAAGGATGATATCTTGGTATTGCGATATAAGCTACTCTCTAAAACCCTAGTCTGGCGTTGCTTCAATCGAGAAGTTCATGCTTCAATTGAAGGAATAGTGGAGATGTGGAGCTGGGTAGCAACAACAGCTAGCCATTGCTCGCTGTTCAATGTCATCCTCGAGCCCATCTGCAACTGCGACATCGCTTTGCTTCTAAATCGAGGCACAGGGTCTCGAATCGGTGAAGAGAAGGACCGGAGTAGTTTAAGTGTCTCTCAGGCATAATTTCTCACACTCTGAACTTCGACTTGAAACTGTACGACACATACACGGCACCAAAGTATGACGAGACCAGTGTTGGGCCGGGTGGAGGTCAAGATCATGACAAGAGAGCTCTGAAAGCACGGATCTCAAACACAGTGAGTAACTCGCCCCTGCCACGGCCCGGCTCAGCCTGGCCATCCTGGACACAAAGAACTCATTGTCGGCCACAGCATTTGCCGACGTACATTCGCAGTCGAGGCCATAAAACCCACGTGGGAGTGGTGTTGGATCGTTGTGGAAGGGGCGGAAACGGGCTTGAACGGCATATTCTCGCCCTGTTCATCATCAAAGAGATAACGATCAGCCAATGGCTAACATTAGCAACTTTCCCATCGTTAAGAAGATCGTAAAAGAAGGCGACGAGATGCCGTGATATGTCTTGCAGGGTCAAAGTGCGGGGGACCCCACGCAAGAAGACAAATCGAATTTGCCGACCCCTGTTCGGATCACAGGGGACCGGGACCCCACCAATCTTCAGTGGACAAAGCCAAAGCTTAGCACTGGGGTCAGTGCTGGCCTGCATCCCCAGCGACTCAGCCTGCTGGGTGAACAAGAGCAACCAGCCCGGGCCGTTTTGAGATACGTAGCCCGCACACACCCTCTCCCTCCCATCTTTCCAGCCAGCTTCACTTCATTAGCAACCAGCTGGTAACTGGTGAGAGCATAAAAACTGCGGCTTCTCTCTTTCGCCTCACCCGGAAAATCTCGGTTTGTGACACCACACACACCCGTGCAGCAGGATTTCGACATTGAGAAAGGCCACGGAATCCACAGCAAAGACGTCACGGGCTGCACTCTTCGACCTCACGGCGGCCACCACCGACCCTTTGACAGCCATCAAGACAAAGCAGTCTCATTGCCTTTCCCCTTGCGCCTTTTGCATTTTTACACGCTCCAAAAACAACACCAGAGTTATCACCGCTTTCGGAGACAGTATTCGCCATGGAGAGCATTCAACTGGCACAGATGCTAGCTGACCTTAGCGACCTAAATGCAGCTGTACGTATATATACGCCATGCCCACGGACGCGCACTGTCAAAAGACATGAGAACCTTGCTAAAATTTTGCCACAGCAGGAAGCTTCGGCCGCTGTGGCTTTGGTCAACGCCAACAAGAACCTCAACCAACCTACCACCACTGCCCCTTCCGACGCCAGCCAACCCTCGGATTTGGTACGGCCACCGATCCGCCCGGGTCAGCGCAATCACCAGCGCACCGGTTCCGCCGGCTCTCTGGGTTCTTCTTCTTTCCTTTCCCGTACCGCCTCGCCGGCCAAGTTTGATAAATACGGTCGTCGCATTCTTACACCGCCCAACACACGAGCCAACTCCTCGTATGGATCAATACCGGGAACCCCTCGTGGAGAGGTGAGCAGTATTCCTTGCCGTCGCTCAAGGCTTGGTGTTTGTCTCCATCACACTTCGGTCCCGATGCTAAAAAAGTCGTACTTTTGAACCACAGCAGATAAGCGACGACGATGTCGACCGAGCCGGCTCACTCATGGCCTTGTACGAGATCCGCGCGAAGTTGAAGGACCAAGATAATCGAAGCTTGCTCAAGCTTAGGGAGAAGATCACGTCGTTGCAGCATGCGAGACAACAACAGGAGAGACTTGAGAAGGGGCCTACTTCGCTAACAGGGTTCGCTGGCGAAACCGCCAACAAGTCAAGATACAGTTATCCCAAACATTCATGAGATCTGGCTGGCGTTTACCACCGACAAAACAACTCAACGGGCAGCTGCTCTCATTGAGGATAGCACGACGGAACTTTCACTTACTCAACGATAGCAGCATTGATTATCGTATACGGCGTTATCATGGAGTTCGGGCCAGACAGGCTCATACAGACAGCCTTCTGGGATAGGGATCATGTTGTGGTTAATGGATTGGGTTGATATTGGAACTTGCATTTTCTTTTTGTGAGGAGAGACAAAACTGGTGTCGAGACTGATGGAAGGAACAACAGCACTGTCCTTACAGCTAGGTTGTCTGATATACCTTGCTGTTGAAAGATTACATGTACATACGTACCCTCGTCGCGATTGTGACAGTCTTGCCTTATTCACTGCTTGTGGTTGTTGGTAGACTGTAAGACTATTCTTTCTAAATCGATACAGCGGAGGATATTTTTGACTTCTGAACCTCATTCTCTCTAATCATGAGTAATATGTTCTCAATCTCAACAATCCGACACACGACAGTCTTCCAGTCCCAGTTAGAGAGGTGGTCGTTGGTGCTGCCCCGCATTCGTTAGCATTTACTGTAGCACCCCAACCCCTGTCCCCGGCCCCTCTTGGCACCGCTCCGCTGGCGTCAAGTGGATCCGGCCTGCAAATCGCGTCCCCACTTTTTGTTTCTTCCCAGGTGCTTGCCTGACAAACAGAAATTGCTGGTGGTCCAACTTTCTCTTTGGGAGCGCGTCACGACAACGTCCAATCTTTTGGAGGACGAGACAACAACGACCTCTGACAACATCCTTCGTTCCATTGAGTCGGTCGCTTGCTTCCATCACGTAGTTATATTTCAGTTTCTTCATTGCCGCCAGCCCGGCCAATCCTACCATCTACCGCCTCTTGGTTACTACATCTCGAGAGATTCAATCACCAAACAGCAGCAGCCATGGCGACAGGCGTCGATGCAAAGCTCCTCAAGAGCACAAAATTCCCACCGGAATTCAACCAAAAGGTCGACATGACCAAGGTCAACCTCCAGGTTATGAAAAAGTTTGTTTTTTTTTCGCGCTCTGTCCGTATCTCTTGTCGGAACCTCGGTCTAACAAGTTGAAATCAGATGGATCGCAGGTCGCATAACCGAAATCCTTGCCAACGAAGACGATGTTGTCATTGAACTCGTGTTCAACCTTATCGAATCCAGCCGCCACCCCGATATCAAAGCTCTACAGATTCAGCTCACTGGCTTTCTCGACAAGGACACGCCCGGGTTTTGCAAGGAGATGTGGGGGCTGCTGCTGAGTGCGCAGGATTCTCCCCAGGGCGTGCCGAAGGAGTTGCTGGAGGCCAAGAAGCTGGAGCTCTTGCAGGAAAAGAGGGAGCAGGAGGAGGCGAGGCAGAAGAGAGAGGATAGTGAGAATCAGAGGAGGGATAGCTTTCAGAGGGGGCTTGGTGGGAGGGGTGATAGAGCTGAGAGAGGGAGAGGTGCTGGGGGGCCGAGGGGAGGGGGTAGACTGGGAGGTGATTCTTGGAGAGGTCCAGGTGGGAGGGACGACAACAGAGATCGGCCTTTTGGGAGGGGCAGAGGAGGTGATGAGAGACGGTCCAGGTCGCCGCCGAGATACCGTGACCGTGGGGGAAGAGGAGGACCGAGGGGTGGCTTGAGGGATTCATATGTCCCAGGCGGACGGGGTAGTTCACCGCTCCGTTGTGGCGGAAGGGGGATGGGAGATAGGCGGGATGATAGGCGGAGAAGGTCCAGGTCGCGCTCACGGTCGCCTTCTGTGCGCTCGGCTTCGTCCCGGTCTCGGTCTAGATCTCGATCTCTCTCTCGCAACCCTAGTGTGGATGGGAAGAGACGGTCCTATTCGCGATCGGCTAGTCCCCCTCGTCGACGCCGTCGTTCTCGCTCACCACTTCCCTACAGGGATACAGTCAAAAGACGCCGCTCCCCTGCCCGGGATGCCGACCGCCGTAGCCGGTCCCGATCAGTAGCATCCGACCGCGGCTCACCTTCACCAAAGCGTCGCCGTTATTCTCCATCTAGCAGCCGGAGCAGAAGCAGAAGCAGAAGCAGGAGCAGGAGCCGCACCCGCAGCCGCTCTCGCAGTCTAACACGCAGTCCATCCAGGACCCGAAACCGGCGGTACAGTCGATCTTCCTATTCTTCCGGATCCTCTCGCTACTCCCGATCTCTTAGTCGAAGCCGAAGCCGAAGCCCTCCCCCCAGGCGGTCAAGAGGTGGAAGCAGGAGTGTCTCCCCCGACATCAAGCGACATCGGAGTAGGAGCCGCTCTCGCAGTACGGGCCGTAGCATTAGTCCTGCTAGCTCCTACGGACGACGCCGATCCCGTTCCCGCTCTCCACGTCGTCGATCTCGTGATAGAAAACGTAGCCGCAGTGGTTCGAGGGATAGAAGAGGAGGACGAAGCAGGGCCTCTTCTGCATCTTCACAACTTTCCAAGCGGGACAGATCGGCTGATGGTTCAGGAGCTGAAGACAGACCCCCCAAAGCCCACCATGACGATGCGGCGGTGTCGAGCCAAGATCAGGTATGTTCTCTGAAGTTTCCAAGTATTTGCAAGATATGATGGCTAACTATTGCTTATGCTACAGGAGTCCAAAATCGACACTGAGCAGCGGGAGAAGGAGCTCAAGGAGAAGATCAAGCAGATGAGATCCTCAAGAAGTAGTGACGTGGTTGAGGCTAACGGTGCTTGAAGCTGTTTATCACTTATTCGTTCGTTCATTGAACCACATCAAAGAAAGAAAAAGAAAAAAAAGAAAAAAAACAGGAAGGACATTAGCATGGCTTTGGGAGACTCGCGTTTCGAGGCGTTGAGGTTTGGAAGGCGGCTCTGTGAGGACTACAAACCCCCAAAATATTGTCTTGGCTTGTATCTGAGCATATTTTTAGCAGCCTCTGTGTGGATCGCGTAGTAAAATGATAGCTGTCGTAATATAGTGGCAAGGACGTGTACTTGAAATTTGTGTTGGGTTGTGCGGCATTAGGGAGGGTGATGAAGTTCTGAGTGGTTCCTTCCCAGGATATAGGTACCTACCTGGTTTGTGGTGGGAAGTCACTGCCCGGATCATCACAGCTTGGGCGTTGGTGTGGTCTGATGAGAGATAATTGAAGTCGTGACTGCCTCCTATGTATCTTCCTGTGACGTGCAGAGTGGGTGGGGGGCACCTTCCCCCACTCGAAATTACAAGTTCAAGCGGGAGGCAGAGCTTCCAAGTTGAAAGAAGGAAAGAAGGTGGGAGTTGCATGCTCTGAGATAAAAGACCAGCTCCAGGATTGGTTGAGAAGCAACCCAATTCAATCCAAGTATCATCACTTGCTACCCGACTTTTATAACTTCATAATTCTTTTTGCTACAGTCCATTCTTGCTTGTCTTGACATCCTTTCGGTTTACACGATATGGACTTTATGGCCTTCTGGAGGACCGTCTGGGACAGAGTGGACATCATCGTGGACATCATCAATATCGATTTTTGGCATCCAATTCGGCCTGCAGTACTCCGTATCAAGGCCGATTTGTTTGTTTTCCAAAAGTTCATCGCTCGCCGGTCCTGGCAGGCTATCAGGTGGTCCTGGAGAAGGGCCTGGGAGTGGTTCTGGGAAGTCGCGGAGGCGATCTTGACGGCTTGGTCGTACGTGTTTCTTAGTTCGGCTATCGGTGTTGCCTTTTTCAGCTGTGTTATCTGTTGGATGGTATTCGGTTTTGATTTGCGGAGAGTTGTGGATTCAGTGTTGCCCCGAGCACGGCTGCTCCCCCCGCCGTCCTACACACCGTTACTCATGCCCGCACTATAATTTGACCACGCACTGCAACCACTAAGGGCTTCATCCCGGTCCACTGAGGTGCCAACAAGGTAAGAGGCCCGAGACTCGGTACCGCGACATGTTCAGGCCCGAGTTCTTGACTGACGCATTTTTAGACCAGGGAGGAAACAATCACTTTGCACGCGCACCACACCCCACGTTTACGCACCCACTCACTTTACACCAATTCAACGCGCTTTTTCTGCATCTCTCGACGCGTCTTTCGTCATCATACCACCTGCTTAACAACCAGTCATGGCAACGGAGAATACAACATCTTCGAATGGAGGAGGGGGAGGCGGAGCTGCTACACCAAAACCTGTGGGGAATAACGCGACCGCGGGGGGGCATCAGAACACACCTGTTAAGAACGAGTCGTCTGCCGCAAATGGAGGAGGGCAGCAGTCGCAACAGTCACAACAAGCGCAGCAGCAGCAGCAGCAGCAGCAGCAACAACAACAACAACAACAACAGCAACAACAACAACAACAACAACAACAGCAGCAGCAGCAGCAGCAGCAGGCGGCGGCTGCAGCGGCGGCTGGAATCCCCTATTACGAGAAACAACGAGCGCAGCTTAAGGAGTTGTTGGCGAAGAGGAGGGCGCTGGATAAGAGACTTGTGGGTTTGACCCTTTCTTTCTGGAGTGACTGTGGGCAGGGAGCTAACGGGGATTGATGTAAACAGGCCGCTCAAGAAGAACACATTTTCCAAAAGGAGACGGAGTACCTCGAATCAACGCCGCACGGAAACATCATCATTGGGTTCGACAACTATGCCAAGGGAGGAGGCGGCGCTGGGCAGGGACCAGGCGCTCCTTTGTCTTCTGCTGCGAGGAGAAAGGGCGGTGGTGGGGGTGGTGGTGGGATGCAAGGGGGGGTGTTGAATGATGCCAACAGGGTCTTTTCTCGTAGTTCGATTTCGTACAATCTGGCGGCACAGGCTCAGTTGGCTCAACAGCAGGCTGCCGAGGGTGTCACACCGGGTAGTACGCCAGGGCCTACGCCGATCAGTGGGAGTTTTGCTGGAGGAGACAGTTCAAAGGTTGGGACACCTACTAGTGCTGGGGGTGGGAATGGGGGGGGGAGTAAGGCGGGGAAGAAGGGGAGCAGTAAAAGGCCAGTAGGAAGAGGGGCGGCGGGTGATGGGGACGGAGATAGTGAGACTGATTCCCGTGATGCTAAGAAAATTAGGACTGGCTTTGGGGCGGGGAGGAAGTGAGATCACTTGAAGAAGGTGGTGATGAGCAGGGACGGTGTTGTACCAACATGGAAGTTGTGATTTTATGGTAGGATGGTTGGGAGCGAATGGCATGATACCAATGGCGTTTCTTTTTCTTTTCTTTTTTATCTGGGCATGAGGTATGACCTCAAGATGCATATGGCGTTTAGACTGGCGGTGTTGACGGCATTCTTGTACGAGTAGTTTTATGGCAGTTGTCTGAACAAAACAGGATTGTATCTTGTCTGGAGGATCAAGTTTGCGTCGGACAGACTTTTCACGGGGATTAAAGGTTGCTTTGCATATGCTGGACGGGAGGTGTCCTATCCAGCACCGGGAATAAGGGCTGGAATGTTGCAATGGGGCCCGGTAGGCTCGGATGTCGAGGTTGGGAAGATGGCGAGATGTTTTGTCTCCTGCCGGATCTGGAAGTCCTGATGCTTACACCACTGGCATGTCGTGCCATGGTTCTTCCAACCATAGGCGGTGATTAGCGCCTTTGTGGGTTGAATTGTGGACGTGAACGGGTTGCTGCTAGGGGGGGGTGGGGGAATGGATTTAAAGAGTGAGAAGTGCTTCTCCCGATGACATTATTCTCATCACTCTTGAGACTTTCTTTTCATTTATTTGCCAGATTTTTTACGTCAGAGATGGGGGAAGCTCAAGACCCAAGGTGGGACGGATACGACGATGACGATGGGAGTGGTGGTGAAGAAGCTCTAGCAGCAGCCGCAGGTCTTAGCTGTTTCTCAATGCGGGGTTGTTCAGGGGAGGGGAAGCACCTTGATGGTTGTGGTGGTGCTGGTGCTGCCCCTCACTTGGACGGCACCAACAGCACCACCGCCATTGTTGTCTCTGAGCTCAAACAATTGTTCCCCCGCAGCAGACGGCGATTATTATTATTCCCAGGAGTAGAAACGACCTTTTTCTTTGTCTGTTTTACCACCCTCTTTTTCTTGGCATTCATCATCAACCCAGCTATTGCCAGCCCGGTTTGGAGGGATTCAGCCGGCAACATGACCATCATGGCGACAAAGTTCACGCCCGAGGTGATGCTCTCTGCCCCGCGGCGGTCGGCTGCTGTGCCGAACGGTAACGGGACGCTGGCGCTGTATACCGTGTCGACGTACTCGTTTGGGGAGCATAAGCGCAGGTCGGAGGTTAGGGTGTTGACGATTGCGAATGGGCAGTCGAGTGTTGTTGTGGAGGGGAGTGGTGCTTCGGAGCCGAATTGGGTTGGGGAGGAGGAGTTTGTTTGGGTTGAGGGGGTTGGGGAGAAGGGGGAGATGGAGATCAAATGGGGGGATGTGAGGGGGAATAAGGGGGTTGTGAAGAGGTTTGAGGGGGGGGTTGGGAATGTGAAGGTGAGGGAGGTGGAGAGGGGGAGGAGGTGGGTTTTGGGTTTTACGGTGGTGGTTACGCCTGGGGGGGAGATATATAACCCTGTGACGGAGGAGAAGGGGTTGTCGAGTGGGAGGGTGTATGATGGGTTGTTTGTGAGGCATTGGGATGCGTGGAGTTCGGAGAATAAGAACTCGATTAGGTATGGGTTTTTGAGGAGGAAGGAGGAGGGAGGGTTTGAGATTGAGGGGTTGGTGGATGCGCTTTATGGGACGGGGTTGAGCTCGCCGGTGCCGCCGTTTGGGGGGACGGGTGACTTTGATGTTGGGCCGAAGGGGTTGGTGTTTGTGGCGAAGGATCCAAAGCTGGATCCGGCGATGTATACAAAGACTGATTTGTATTATCTGTCGCTGAAGGAGTTGGCGCAGGAGAAGCCGAAGCTGAGGTTGGTTGAGACGCCGGGGTTGGAAGGGTATTCACAGAGCCCGGTGTTTTCGAATGATGGAAACAAGATTGCGTTTACGCGGATGAGAAGCAAGCAGTATGAGAGCGATAAGACCCGTCTGCTTTTGGTCAAAGATCTCGACGAGTTGAAGGCGGAAGAGTTCTATGCCACTGAGGACGGCGAAGGTGGCTGGGACGCCCGTCCAGATGCCATCCTCTGGTCTGCCGACGACAAGACACTCTACGTCACAGCCGAACACAGAGCTCGCAACCTCATCTTTCAGCTTCCCTCTACCCCATGCGAAGCTGGCAAGAAGCTACCCTCTGTCATTCCGACAACCGACGGCTCTGTCAGCGATGTGCGCCTCCTCAGCACCACCGTCTCGGCCCACTCTCCTGTGGCCGGCAGGTTATTCGTAACTTCCACTTCTTTGGTGGACAACTCCTGCTACAGCATTGTCAATCCCTCTCAAAGCACGTTCCACATAGTTTCCTCCAACTCCAAGCAAGGGAAATCCTTCGGTCTCTCTCGGCTAAGCGTTGACGACATCACCTTCAAAGGTGCTGGCGACTATGATGTCCATGCATTGGTCATGAGACCGTCCAACTTCGACCCCAAGAAGAAGTACCCCCTCTGCTTCTTGATCCACGGCGGCCCGCAAGGCGCCTGGGCTGACTCTTGGTCGACACGCTGGAACCCAGCTGTTTTTGCCGAGCAAGGCTACGTCGTTGTCAGTCCCAACCCCACAGGCTCAACGGGATACGGCATGGCGCTACAAAACGGAATCAAGGGAGACTGGGGCGGCAAGCCATACAATGACCTAGTCAACGCCTTCGAGTACATCCAAGACAATCTGGACTACGTGGACACCGACAGAGCGGTGGCACTGGGTGCCAGTTACGGCGGCTACATGATCAACTGGATCCAAGGCCACCCCCTCGGCCGCAAGTTCAAGGCGCTCGTCTGCCACGATGGAGTGTTCTCCACCTCAAACCAGTGGTCAACTGAGGAGCTGTTTTTCCCCATCCACGACTTTGAGGGGACCATCTACGAGAACAAGGAGGGGTACCAAAAGTGGGATCCGGCGAACCATTTGAACGAGTGGGCCACGCCTGAGTTGATCATCCACAGCGAGCTGGACTACCGTCTTCCTGTTACGGAGGGGCTGGCGGCGTTCAATGTCTTGCAGGCGAAGAAGGTGCCGAGTAGGTTGTTGGTGTTTCCTGATGAGAATCACGTAAGTTTTACTCTTTCACACATTCTGATAAACGGGGGCTAACATGGAATTAGTGGGTGCTCAAACCTGAGAACTCGCTTGTTTGGCACAAGACTGTGCTGGGCTGGATTAACAAGTATTCTGGGATTGAAGATGACGCTGGGGCGCAGGTCCAGGCTCTCCAAGCCAATGTGACCAAGCGGGAGACTGAGCGGTTGGACAAGGAAACCTTTGCGAACTTGGTGAGCAAGTTGGCGTTGTGAGGGTGAAAGGTTGTAAACACCGGTATGACTGGCATGTTTTGCAATATGAGGGAAATTAATGAAGTGTTATATAGATGTTGATATCAGCAAGCCATTATATATAACTGTTATTAAGTACGATCTCCTGATGTGTTCTTTGTAAATGCTTGTTCTCCCAAGGCTTACCTAGCCATCAGTTGTGTCAATATTAGACCGCTACTCACATCTAAACCACCACCCCCTTGACTTAAGCACATATGGCTTAACAGAACCTATCCCTCAAATCAACCACCCCAAACCCCAAACACGCCCACCGTGAACGTCACAAACCCCACCAGACCCTAAGCTTATTCAAAGACCACACCAGCACCAAGAATAAGAAACCGCCCTCCCCTACTCTTCCTTTCCTCTTTTCTTCCCTCGCCCTCCGGGGCCCTTGGTTAGTTTGCAATCTTGCAAACATTTACAGAAAGGCCTGCACCTGCTCCAAGTTCCCAGTCCGAGGATGATGGATGGCACGCTACTCAGAGACACTGCTACAATTTTTGGTCACCTGATTTGCAATTGCAAATATTGCAGAGAAGAAAGATGGGCACGCACTCCAACCTGGGGATGGCATGCCACATACTCAAAGAGACTGCTACCATTCCCCCCCCCCCCCCCCCCGCTGTGATCATGGTTTTGCTGTGACATGGGAGGAGGAGAAACTCATCAGTATGGGACTTGACAGTGTCTTGAGCCAGGCCTCAGTCTATCAAGTGGTATAAAACCGTCACCAGTCGTCTACCTCCCAAGTTGAAATGCATCTATGAAAGCCAACACTGTGAACAATTGATGAGTGAGTATCGCCCAGGTAAACAACTGAGCAAACAAGCGACAACCACCAAAGCACGAACCAGTAGAAACAACACAAATGACCGAACTAGCATCATATTCAACCGAATATACTAGATATACCTAAGCTAAACTATTTGAAAATCATCCTCCATTTCCCCCCTCTTCTCTTCTCTCGTTGCGCGCAGCAAATGGTATCCTACACTACTGCATTCCATAACAGTTGACATAATTACTCATTGCGCTCCTTCGCCCCAAACCATGAACCGCCCGCTTTGCATCAACAAAAGGAATAATCCTGGCTTATCGAAACTTTGCCAACCACCTGCCGCCATGAGTGCAAATGCTGAAAATGAGATAATCAACACAAGCGGTGCCCCCCTAATCCTAATCCCCAACAGGGGCTTCCTTCTTCTTCTTGTCCACCTCAACCCCCCAATGACGGTTCCTTTTCTGAATGACGTAAACAAAAAAACAAAACGGGTTGCGATAACACATCTCCCAACAACAACAACAACAACAACAACTACATTTTTTTGCCCAGCCAGAACAATGGTATCTTCCAGTTGTCTCCCTTTCCCCCGATACGCCAAAACGCCCACTCGGTTCGTATTTGACGACCGTGTGAAAACATTTGTTAACAAGAGAATATAAAAAAGAAAAGACAACAAAGGAAAATGAGATAGCCGTCCATGCGCCGCCGCCTTCCTAGATAATTCCGCCAAGAGGCAAATGATGTACAGTGAATAGCCGAGACCAAAAGCAAACCCAAAACACCAGGTTGGATGCTGTTTATGCTGTCAATGCCGCGCTGGACTCTAAGCCGAAACAGACACGGCAGCAGTCGTAGCCACAGCATGCCCGGGCTCGTTACCTTGATGTTGCTCACGAGCCATCTCACCACCTGCTTCCCTCTCGGCCCAGTCACCCCAGAGACCACGCTTGCCGCGCACCCGGATTGGGCCGCCAAGGGATCCCTCGGGTTGCTCGACCTTGATGGCATCCTTGGTGGCAAGGACAAGGCACTCAAAGAACATCTTGGTGGCATCGGCCTTGCTTGTCCTTCCTTCTGGCAGGAGTTCCTGGAAGACAACGGCATTCTTCTTGCGGACTTCAGCATTGGTTTCGGCCTCAGCACCGAAGAGGTCGCGCAGGATATGGACAGCATGCTTGGTGCCAATCGATACGGGCCCGCTGTCAGCGGGGTGAACGATGGGAACGCTGGTCTCATCAAAGTTGGGCATCGGGCTAGAGGCCTCGTGGCGCCTCTCCCCCTCTTCGTCGTGCTGCAGCACAGCAGTCTCATCAGCGGGAATATCGAGAACTGTGCCATCGGCAGCGATGGACTGGTTGCCAATAACGGTCCCGTCCATGTTGAAAACGCTCTCGTCGGCGGGAAGTTCAAGACGGGGAGACTTGGACCTGTTTTGCTCTTCGTCCGTCTCCATGTCGGCAACGCCGCTATCGCGCTTCCGCTTGAGCTCATTTGGCCGAATCGAGCCAAGGGACAAGAGACCCTTCAGCTCGGGAGCCCACCCATCACTGCGGCCCTCAAACAAAATGTTCTGAATAAAGCCACCATTTTTGTGGAGGTCCTCAAGACCAGTGATGTACGGGTCGTGAGTGAGGAAGGACTGTGGCTTCAAGATGTTGTCGCGCTTCGCCTGCTGTTCCCTGATCTGTTGAGTAGACAGAACAGTTTGCTCATCAGGTTGGAGTAGCTTTCTCTTCTTCTGGCGCTGAGGGGCGTTGGCAATGGTGGCGGTTGGCTCGTCACTAGGCTCGTACAGATCGGTAGTCATGTGGCGGCTGTACTCCATCTCAACCTCCTTGGCAAACTCCTCATCAATGTCGGACAGCGGGGACTCCGAGATGCGGGCGCGGCTCATATCGGGGCCAGCAGCTGCGGGCATCGCAGACGCATCACCAACATTGAGCGTGACATCGTCTGGCATGGCGATATCGCCCTCATCATCCATGATGTGAACGCCATCGCCAAAGTCAAGTCCTTCCAGGGAGACGGCACGCTCGTTTCTGTCCTTGCCCAGGTCGAAGTCCATCTCGCTGAGCATGTCGTCCTCAACAGACCGGACGGGAGGCGCATCTCTGCCCATTTCCACGCTCCGGTCCAGCCTTGATCCTTCAACAATATCCTCACCAAAATCCAGTTTCAGACCAAGATCGTCATCGAAATTACCGAGTCCCATTTCCTCGTCCTCATCCTGATATGTATTTTGAAGGAACTGGCTATTGTTGAAATCCTCTTGCAAATATGTATCTCGGTTCAGCGCACGAGCCTTGCGGGCCATAGAGGGCGTCGCAGTGATCGCATCCAGTTGTGACAGGAGGAAATCCGAGCTTGGTGGTGGGAGCAAATCGAGGTTGTCGTACATTGTGATTTTATCAGGCAACATTAGAGCTTCCTTGTTCTGAATGTGCAAGTTTGTGGGAATATCATGATTGCCAGTCGAACGGAAAGCCTGCGCATGTTAGAAATCATATTGTCTCGCGCAGCTGGGTTCAAAGAGCTGAACGCTTACCATTTTGATCTTGACAAGAGCTTCATTGCAGTCGTCGAGCAGGTAGCGGGCCTTGCGGCTGTAGATGCGAACGACACCTAGCAGGAGCTGGCCGGAGAGACGGAGAGCTAAGGGGGCATCGTTGGGAGCGATAATGGCGTCGACACTGTCCTGGAGATTGTGCTGCAAAATCTGGACTTTCGACACCTTGCGCTCCTGGTTGGCAGATAGCCATGCCTTGGCCAAGGGGCCGGTGGCGCTGAGAAGCGTGCCCGACCAGAACATGGCGGCGACGGGAGTACCGGGAGCAAGTGAGGTGGTTTACCGAGTGCAAGTGAATAATATACAGCTATGACTGGTTGTCGATCTCGAGCGTCGACGGCGGAGGGGTGCGCGGGGCAGACGGGTGTGGTTGCTGGAGGTGACGATGGTGGGTTGTTGGGTTGTCGGGGTTGCGGAGGAGGGTAAACAAGAAAGCGCGTGTTGCGTTGTTTGGTGAACGGGCGCGTGGTCGAAGCGCCGTCTTCGGCTTTGGTGCCGACAGTTGCGCAAAATACCAAAAAATGGCGATGATGTTGAGATAATTGTACCAGACAATGCAATGCGCGTCGGCCGGAGAAGTCGCGATCGGGTCTGGGTGCGATGCGCTGGATGGAACAAAGGCGAATTGGTGAAGAAAGAGGGAGGGGACGTGGTTCGAGGGCCGGGTGAGTGTGGGAATTGCTTGCCGTTTGAAAATCGAGTTGCTGCGAAATTTGAGAGGCTGGGGACAGCTGCACCAGCCACAATCAATTAACCAGCCAACAGCGCGCCGAGCTGAGTCACGTGGCTTGGTGTCGCCTGTTGGACATCAGCCTTGGCGGATTACATCACCAGGCGATAGCCATCTTCGTCGCAAGTTGATGTGGCTTTCCTAACTTGCGCGTCATTCGTTTCGCAATTGCGGTCGAATATCCGTATCTCTCTCGCTGTCTCCCAAGCAATCGACTCTCGACTCTCACATGATACATGATCAACTACTCGACGGTTCTTTCAAGGAAACTGGGACCAGACCTTCTTCAACACAAGAAGAGCATGATTATCAGTTATCCCGGAATATCCTTCGTACTACCCAGTTCTAGCTCCAAGACCCTTTGGTGTTTCAGTCGGTCTTCAACTTTTCATCCTCTCCGATGTGCGAAATGATGGCCGAAAGGTTGTCGCATTGAATTTCTGACCAATGGCAGCCTGCGTTTTATCTGCCACCCCTTTCAGCCTCATGACATCCCTGAAAAGTTGCCAAGGCCTTTTGGGAGTGGCCTGTGTGCCCCTGGAAGTCCGGCTGGTCGGTCCAGATGCAGACACGTTCCACAATGGTGGATGGCACCGCGACTTGGTCCAAGTTTCCACTTTGTATCCAACCAGACCACTGCCGTCCAACTCAAAAAGTTTCCCTCCCAGTGGATTCAAACCCAATTCCGCACGGAGTCTACGGATGTGGTGATGCCTCTCCCGTGATGCACTATTCTTGTTCAAACTTTTAGCTCCCCTGCTTTCATCCCGCCATCTGTCTGTCAGCCCAGCTCTATCGACCAACATTCGCCCCCTTCCTCACACCCATCGCAGCAGCCATTGATGTCTTTCGGTCTGGATCTCAGCTTTCGCTAGGGCCCGTTGCGCCCAGGCCAGGCATTTGGCATATCTACACGTCCTCCTGATCCTGAACACACCGCCAGAATCGAAATGGATCGCTTTACTCGAACGAATGGCGGCGATGCGCTGCCGATCTACCACAACTCCCCTGTGCCTGCGCAGCTCACCATATCTCAGGCCGGTGACCGCCCCCCATCTACCTCACCACGGACGACGTCTGCACAATCAAGAGTAGGAAGGGGAAATGTTCTTTTCATAATGTTGCGGCGCGATGGGCTAACTGTGTTTTACTAGAGCATTGCCAACGAATATTCTTACCAAAGCCCCGCCGAAGTCGCATCTCGATTAAATACGTCGTTAACTCAAGGCCTGACGGCTGCGGAGGCCCTTTCAAGGCTACGCGACTATGGCCCAAACGAAATACCTCACGCCGAGCCTGAGCCATTATGGTTGCGGTTTCTCGGGCAGTTCAAAGAGCCCCTGATTGTCTTGCTGCTGTGCTCGGCTGGGCTGTCATTGCTGGTAGGAAACATGGACGACGCTGTCAGCATCACAGTGGCGGTGACCATTGTGATTAGTGTGGGGTTCTTGCAAGAATATCGTTCCGAAAAGTCTATCGAGGCACTCAACCACCTGGTTCCGAACCATGCGCATCTTGTGCGGAAACAAACATCGGGTACGACCCCTGGGGCCCGCACCCCAAACGAACCGACGGCCGGCGCTTCAGGATTAGCGACGCCCGAGGAGGAGGTTCTCGAGGCTACTTCATCAAAAGTCATGGCCGCCCAGCTTGTACCTGGTGACCTCGTTCTCTTCACCACTGGCGATCGTATCCCTGCCGACATTCGAGTCACCAAAGCTGCGGACTTGACCATCGACGCCTCGAACCTCACAGGAGAGAATGCACCTGTCAGGATCACAGCAGATGCTCGCCCCCGCCAAGGCTTCGCATCACCTGCCCCAGGCGATGCCAGCCTTCAGCTGCCTCGTCCAACTTTTGCGGCAGGCAATGCGGACGACAAGGGTCAAAATATTGCGTACATGGGAACACTGGTAAAATCCGGACATGGACAAGGAATTGTGTTTGCGACTGGAGGTGATACGCACTTTGGCACTATTGCCACCAGTGTCTCTGGAACTGAAAGCCCGCGGTCCCCTCTCCAGCTCTCCATGGACGACCTAGGAGGCCAGCTGACACGCATGTCGTTTGGAATCATTGGTCTGATCTCCATATTTGGATGGTTGCAGGGAAAGAACCTGCTTGAAATATTCACCATCTCCGTCTCACTGGCTGTTGCGGCTATTCCTGAAGGTCTTCCCATCATTGTCACGGTCACCCTGGCTTTGGGTGTTCACCGGATGGCTAAACACAACGCCATTGTCCGTCGGATGCCGAAAGTTGAGACGCTGGGTTCTGTGAATGTGGTCTGCACAGACAAAACGGGAACACTGACAACGAATCATATGACAACGACCAAGATTTGGACATTTGGCAATGACGATGCCTTCAATGTTGATTCGGACGAAGAATTGACGGGAAAGGAGCCCGACGCTGCCACCCACAGGATCTTGCGCATTGGCAACATTGCCAACAATGCCCGTCCTGCGAGAAATCACAATGAAAATGGACCTGCTGCCAGAGCCGTCTTTTCCTCCACGCAACATAGAGGTCAAGGGTCGTCATCATACACCCGTTGGGTAGGACAACCCACAGATGTTGCTATGCTTGACCTGTTGGATCGGTTCAGTTTACATGACGTCCGTGACTCCCTTGGACCTCGAGTTGCTGAGACGCCATTCAGCTCTGAGCGCAAGTGGATGGGCGTCGTCATTGCAGACGGAGATAAGGAACATGCATATATGAAGGGCGCGATTGATCGAGTCCTCGACACTTGCGATACATACGTGACAGATGATGGGCGGGAGTTCGTCATGGATGCTGGTCGCAGGGAAGAGGCTATACAGGCAGCCGAGAAGATGGCTAGGCAAGGCCTCCGTGTCCTTGCTTTTGCCAATGGTCCGGTAAATAAGTCTGCTAGGAGCAAGGCTGCCAGGAGCACCACTCCGAATGGCCGGGAAAGTCCAAATGCTGTTGGTGCTGTTGAAGAGCAGTACCGGGGACTTACTTTTGCCGGACTTGTAGGCATGAGTGATCCCCCTCGACCTGGTGTCGGCCGCTCTATCAGAAAACTGATGCGAGGCTGTGTCAAGGTTATCATGATTACTGGCGACGGCGAATCAACCGCTTTGGCGATTGGCAAGCAATTGGGAATGGCGGTCGCCGTTCCCACAGAACACTCTTCGAATCAGATCACCGTCAAGCCAGTATTGCGGGGTGATGAGCTTGACGAGATGTCCGATGAAGATCTTGCTCGAGCTTTGGATCACACCACTATCTTTGCCCGCACCACCCCCGAACACAAAATGAAGATCATTCGCGCTCTCCAGTCTCGTGGTGATATTGTCGCCATGACGGGAGATGGAGTCAACGATGCACCTGCCCTCAAAAAGGCGGATATCGGCATTGCCATGGGCATGCATGGAACTGACGTCGCCAAAGAGGCGGCTGATATGATTCTAACGGACGACGATTTCTCTACTATTCTTCACGCTATCGAGGAGGGCAAGGCCATCTTCAACAATATTCAGAACTTCCTCACCTTCCAGCTGAGCACAAGCGCGGCCGGCCTCTCTCTTGTCTTGATCTGCACCGCTTTGGGGTTCAAGTCTCCATTGAACGCGATGCAGATTCTGTGGATCAGTAAGCACCCCCTTCGACGCCTTTTCAGTCACTTCGATCATTAACACAGTACAACAGACATCATAATGGATGGGCCTCCGGCGCAATCCCTCGGCGTCGAAGCTGTAGACAAGGACGTTATGAACCGCCCTCCCCGCCGCCGTAACGACGCGGTCCTTACTCGCCCGTTGGTTTCTCGCGTGTTGACCCAAGCGTTTGTCATTATGGTTGGCACGATGCTGGTTTACACTCACGAAATGCAAGACGGCATCGTCACCCGTCGGGACACCACCATGACCTTCACCGCTTTTGTCATGTTTGACATGTTCAACGCTCTTGCTTGCCGTTCCGAATCGAAATCGATCTTGAGAGGAGAAGTTGGGCTGTTCAGCAACACTCTGTTCAACTGGGCCGTGAGCTTGAGTATGTTGGGGCAGCTGCTGGTGATTTACTTCCCTTGGCTGCAGGAGGTGTTCCAGACGGAGGCGCTGGGGTGGAGGGATCTGGCGAAGCTGGTGGTGCTGTGTAGCACTGTCTTCTGGGTGGATGAGGGGAGGAAGTGGTTGAAGTATGGGAAGGGAAAGATTGGGTTGGGTGGGAGGACAGGGGGTGGGTATAGTCAGGCTGTGTGATGACATTGAGTATTGGGATAGGATGGTTTGTTTTAAAAGGGGGATGGCGGGGTCGGTGGTCTTAATAATTATCATTGGTGAAATGAACATATATACATGAGCATTGCGGTGAATTGGCATCCCAAGAAGCATTGTCCCCTTGGGTTTGGGGACGGACGGGGGGGTTATAAGGGGTTGGATGGATACGGCGGGTTGTGGTAATAGACTTGGGGGTGGGGATTGGAGAGGCGGGCTTTTTTGTATAATTATGGATGAATATTACATTGATGTGTATGAAAGTCGCTGTGCCGGTGGCTTTTGCGGCGTGTCCAGATGTATAGAGCTGTGTTGGGCCTCCAACAAGGGCAGTGGACGGAGATGTGTTTCCACTTTTAGGGAGTATTTGATGTAACCGAAGGAACTTTGGAGTTGGTCTGCTCGATGATTTTCCAGTATCATTGAGGCGAAGGTTGGGGCTACGGGAGCGGCTCGGCCATGCATAAGGTAACAGTCTGCCTTCATGCATCTGGAGAGGAAGGACTGGAAAGTCGGATCATACCTGCCCATGTAAATCCGGGCAGCATCTGGCTGCCTGATTTTTGTGGACTGGATTGGAAGGTGCGGTCAATCTGGTGAGTGAGTGGTAGGGCAGGTGCCAGCTTTTGCACCTTCCTCCCGCGTTTCCAGTCAGCTGTGACTTAGTTTCCTGTTCTCCGCCTTTTCTCCCCTCTCATTCTCCGTCCTCTCTGGTTCCTCTTACAGAAAATTCGTGGATCTTGTCTCGTTGATCACGGCTTCTCTCCAACCTCCTACTTTTGAGCTCACGATCGTGGGCTCTGCCACTGGGATATCAACAATACGAAAACCCCGAGAAATGTCGGTTGGTTCCAGGGTCAAAATGGTAGGCATTGTTCCGAGTTACGATGACAGAATTGTCGAGATTCTTGTTCGGCGGCTTGGCCCGACTGCCGTGAAGGAGTGTACCGAGGATTGCGACAACTTCATCAGAACCATCCCAAGCTCCGAAGGTCGACTTATCACGGGCAGGGATGCGTGGGATGATTGTGTCGAGCATTCAACTATCTGGTATTGTCCGTTTTCATCTTATTCTCTCTGAATCAGACGCTTCGCCATCCGTGGAACTGAGCAGGCAGCTGATTTCAGAGTAACAGGTCACTGCACCTATGCAATACCTGGCTACTGCGACAATCCGGTCCCAGCTGGTTTCGAAAAGGTCAGTGATGGACGATGGGCATACTGGTGCCCTCACGCATGGGGTTTCTGCTTGGGGAAGAATGCGAAGATAATTGCAACATGCTTCTCTTCGTGGACGATGCGAGAAGCCACGAGATATCCAGTCTTCCGCAGGCTCTCCAATATTGGCCTGAACAGTGGAGGAGGGAGCAAAACTGGCGCTACGCAGCCGAAATGATTCAGCAGGAAAGTTCTTCTAAGGAGCCTGAGACAGCTGATCGTCTCGCGGGGAGTCTGTCCATGGTATCTACTCAACATGGTTGGGGGTACGTTGTTGTCATAGCAAAACCAGAATTCTTCTTGCTTGCTAACTTCGAATCTAGCGACTTTGGAAGCCGGAGTTCCGGGGAGAGAAACTCTTCTGCTCTTTTGACACCGGTCTCAACCGTGCCATCCACAGTCAAGGACGATTTGAGGAACAGTTCACGTCAGGAGCAGCAGCCCAGTCCGGCCAGATCTCGCGGTGAACTTGACAGCGTCATGCGAATGGCGACGGGAGCTCGTGCAAGGAGAGCAAAGGCAGAAGATGAGGAAGCCGAAGCTAGAAAGGAGATGAATGAAGCTCGACAGAAGATGGAGGAAGCCGAGAACAAAATCCAGCAAGCTGGCCTGGAAGCTAAGAAAGCTGACGAGGAGGAATCACGGCGCTGAAGAGAGTGACTGAGCTGGCATTGGCGCGGATTGGTTTGATGGAAGAGCGGGTAAATCCAAAGAAGGAACAAGATTCAGGATGGTGATTGAACTCGGTAGCCTCACCCCTAGGGATTCTTCTCTGGCTTCAGTTGGTGGCGCGTAATGCGAGGATTTTGGGCGGATGATGGGCGGCGAGTTGCTCCGTGCCCGATGAGGATTCCCTGCTCCTTTACCACCTAGATTTAGATGACATGGAAAGTCTGTACTATGAAAAAGGTTACTCAATAACTTTCTCATTTGTTGACGATTGTCACATTCGTAGATGTACCTTAGTTACCCAAGATTGCCACCGAGAGGAACCCTAACCCCCGAACCTGCCGCAATTCCTATGGGATTGGCGATATCCAGGTACGTGATGGACACTGTCTGATGGCATGACATATAGTTTCCTCAGATCTTTTTCAGATGAATCCCAACTCATCATCTTATGTTTCTGTTCTGATGCCACCTGAAATTTGTTGCGACCCACAACCACTTACACTGGCTGGTCAAATTCCAGATTCGGTGACGGATCCACCGGCTTCGGGAAGCTGTGGAACCCCCTTTTCTTGGTATCTGCCCAGATATTTGTAAACAAACGCAAGAGGGGAATAGAGGTTTCAGAGACTCGTGTAGGCTGTGGCATATCTGTTGGGGTCCAGTAGCTGTTGTAGTAAACTGAATTAAAACAGACCAAGTATCACAGATTGTGTATTGCCATTACTATGAATTTCTACACCATAGACGTCAAATGTTCACCCTGAAGCTGTTGCCATAGCAACCATTGTTCCACTTTGCGAAACCCCCTTTTCTCCTATCTTAACTAGGTCTCTGAGCAAAAGAATATCCCTCTGGCAAAGGCCCTGCGTCGAGCTCACCCGCGCTTCGATCGGAGGGGAGCTCCTTGACTGAGTTTGTCTCGGGTGCGTGTGAATGCTGAGAGGAGTGGTGGAAGCCATATGGAGGGCTGTAATGTGGTGTGTTTCCGGGTGCTTGGTTTCCTCCTACTGCTTGCTCGAGTAATTTTTGGCTTTTGTTCAGCCTCCAGAGGAGGTAGACTACTGCTGCGATGAGGGCTGCGCCGAGTATGGCGCCTATGGCTATACCGGCTGTTGTTGCTGGGGGGAGGGGTCCCTGGTTGTTGTTGTTGTTGTTGAGGTTGGGGTTGGGATTGTGGTTGATTGCCGGGTGAGGATGGGGTTGACTCTGGGGTGGTTGTAGATGAAGCGGGCTCTGTGGTGGTTATGGATCGGGATGCTGTCGTGGCTGTGCTTTCTGTCGAAGTTGAAGTCAGAGGGGCGGTTGACAATGAGGAAGTCGACGTTTTGGTTGAGGATAAAGAGGTCGAGGGCTGGAGCTGGAAAGAGATGTACCGAGAAGACTTGGAGTTCCAAGTCGCTGTCGTGACTGGCCGGGCGGGAGGTGCTTCGAACAAGGCTGATTCGTCACTGCAGCAGATACGGTCGAGGAAGCAGCAGTGCGTGGTGCTGCTGTCGTTTCCGTTGAGGCAAGGTGTCACGACGATCCCTTGGCGTAGTACTGAGAAGGGAATATGGAGATTAGCTTCTGTTCACCGCAATGCTGTCAACCTGGTCGACTGTGCTTACCAGTACAGAAATTGGGACATTCTGGTGACAACCAGTTCTTGTCTGTACAAGAGCCACGGCTCATTCTCCCATCTATCCCCATACATAGCTTGTTTGATAGGCATCCGCCGCCTGATGAAAAGCGACCGCAGCAGACACTGACTTCGGCGTCTGGGTCGCAAGGAGCATCATCTAGTGATTCCCCGCCACCGGGGTAGTAACACTTGTTTACAGCCGTGCATCTATCAATACAATAAAGAAAGAATAGGGTAAACTGTAGGTTTCCTCTCTTCATCATGGTAGGACCAATGGCCAGTTCCGCCAATATCTGACGCAACCAGAGGAAAAGAAAAAAACCAAGGAAAAGACAGCTGGAATGGACATGCCATACTCGGGTTCTATTATATCGTGAAAGCTTGTCTATCTCCTCGTGTGGTTGTACGGAGCGGTCCGAAGCTGGGCCTCGACCTTGCAGCCTTATGCGGGCTCCATTTGCCCCTGAACGGCCCCCAACCAACCGCGCGCGTGCGTTATCGAATGATGATACAAAAAAATGAGAGACGCTCCGGAAAATCTGTAACAGAGTTGCTGTGCCTCCATTTTATGGCCAATGAGGTCGTTTGTGTTCGACATGTAAGCGGAACTGGCGGTTGTAGATTACACTCGAGTCGCCTTCGTGGTGGCTCAACAAGGAGAACGACAGCCCTGATGATGGGCTGAAACATTTGTCGCACTGCATTACTCTGGAAGCAAAAAAAAAAAGAGAAAATACTTTTAAACTTTCGGTTGGACTGCTGTCTCGCGCCCGGGGTTGTCTCTGCTGAAACCATGTTGAAGGCTCTTTAGACACAAGCCGTCAGCTCCACTTACCCTGGTGCTCGCCATAGGTGTGATCTCGCCAAAATGATTAACCTCAGACACTATCTGGATTCTATGGCTGTTTGGGCTTTGAAGCCTCCCTGTCCAGCACTTTTGTAAGTGGGGCGAATGTGTTTGACACCAAAGTCTTTTGCTCTGCTGAACGTAAGTGAGGGCGGATGTCTTTGGCACGACATGAAAAGTAGGCAATATTCTGGAATCCGGCATGCAAATTTCTCGGTCCTGGTTATTTGAGATAGATCAATTTGTGAACAGTTCTCTACCTAGCATACACTCGGGCTATGACAAGGGAAATTCCATCAGTAGTAGAAGTTGCTGGCCATGTGGTTAGTACCTCAAGAGACAGTAAGGTCAAGCCAGTTCAAAGGCCAATCGAACATCCACATAGCGGTCAGGCCGGGTTACGGTACGGTAAAAAGGGGTGACATACAGAAGTGACCGGGAATTGAAATTCACTCGTCGTGACTAATTTACTGTTTTGGCTCGCATTACTGTGTGGAAGCGTAGGCTGCCTCTTCATGGGTAAGGGTTTCTTCAGACCGATATCCCCCTCTTCCCTCCAAGCTACTCATAAAAAAAACGGTTCACACAACAGTCCATCAATCAGCTCCGTAGCAGACAAGTAAGCAAAACTCCAAGCAAATCTCCCAATTTCCTTGCAATGGTCTTCTTCAATCACCAAGAATATGTGCTTCAACTTCTTTTGTCCGCGTCATGTTCCTAGGGGCTTCTTTCTAACAGATCTATTCTGATAGTTCCCCTCCTCGCGTCGCCCATGCACCTCTCGGTCTCGCGTGTCTTGTCCTCTGAGGCCAGTCTTGATCTCTTTCAACTCCTGCCTCCCACCTTCCATCAACCTCGACCTCCAGCCATCAGCTTCGTCCATCGACTACCCAACCGCCTCGAAACCAACCACCCCTGCATCGGCCACCATCCCCGCCCAAGCTCCCCCGATGTCACAAACTCGCCTCCAGATCCAGAGCATCGCCACAGCTGCAATGTCCGTTCCCCTGGTCGGAATGCTTCAGCATTTCGACTAGGTACCGTCTGTGCACTGCTCCGGGACGTCGGGAACAGCCTTTGCCCCGACGTCCCAGAGTAAGGAAACGAGGTCGTAGGAGCTTCCAAGTGGAACTGGGGTCAGCCTGGGTCTGAGTTTCTTTGACCCAGATTGGTGCCACCTAGGTCTGAGATGCTTTGATCCAGATCGGTGCCACCTAGGTCTGAGTTGCTTGGACTTGGTGTGGTGCCATCTAGGAATGACAGTCTCTGCCGCATCTCCTCCACTGACTCTCCTTCCCGAATAATATCCGTTTCCGGAATCCAGTCTTCGACTGAGGAATAAAAATCGTCATTGGGACCGGCGCCTTGCTGGGGTGCTTCCAAACTGGCCTCTTGCTCCCCAGGTTGGTCGCCTTGCCAGTTGTACGGTGGAATTCGATCTTGCTGGCGAGGAATTTCTCGCCAGGGCGGAGGAGATACATCAGGAAGAGCACAGCGGTCAGAATATACGGGATATTTTCCTCTCCTTCCGAAAACACCGACTTGTGCTCTTACATCAGGTCCAGGGGCTTGATACGGCGGGTCCCGATTGCCATGCTGTTGGTAACTTCGGACTGGGAGCTGGACGTGGTTTTGAGGAGCCTGGCGTGGGTCAAAGAAGATATCTGCAGGTGGCTGGTATGACTGTTGGGTTCCCTCTACCGCTGGCTGTGCTGGAAGATGTGGTGGAGGCTGGGAGTGGGGATTGTCAGACGGGATCGGTGCTGGCACCAGCTGTGCAAGTCTGTCTTGCCGGGGTGCCCTTTCAACTCGCCTGTTGTCGGAATTCGGGTTTACCTCCTGCTCCTGCGGCTGCTTCCGTTTCGGGGGACCATTCCTCTGATGGGCGCGGTTCGATTTGACTATCATCGGGCACGGCTGCAAATCCTGGTCTCTCATCGAGCTGAGCCACTCTCTGACCAGATTCTGAGTGCATGTCTCGGCAACGTCTGAGCCGCTTTGTCGCATCTTCCACTGGTCTATAGCTCCCGCTTCATTGGAATCGATATCTCCGTTCCATTTATGCCGGTGGACAAAGCCTCTCCCGCACTTATCATGGGCCCCGATGTACCAGATGCCATCCCGGTCTACGCCTTTGGCTTCGACAGGGGTGCATGCGGCGGTATAAACAAAAACCTCCAGGTCTCCTTGAAAGTCTTGCGCAGGAGTTCGACCAAAGACTGTGAGATCCGACATCAAGTTCCTTGTCAGATACCTTTGCATGTCTTGTGGTATTCCGTCTAGGCGGGGAGAGAAGTTTTGCAGGAAGAAGTGCCAGTTCTTAAGTGGAACGAGCTTTTTTCCTCTAGAGCCTTCATAGGGCATGGTGGCCTTGATCTCCTCTTGCTCTTCTGGAAAAGCGACGGCTTGCCCCTGGGATATCTGCTCTGGCGAGATGATCCCTGCGGGTATATACCCCGTGCCGGTTTGGCCCAGTGCCTGAGAGCCGAAAGCATTCTTGGCAAGCATGCCGGGAGCCTGGAAGTTTGGTGGCGGGTTTATATATTGGCCCATCGGCGCACGAGGAGAAAAGGGGTTGGTGCTCCGCCTTGAAGGCGGGAGAGGTCTCATGACATTTGGCGGCGCTGTAGAGGAGGACATGTTCCTCCCCATCGGCCCTATCTGGCCTCCTCCTCCCTGACGCCTGTCATATGCAGGATAATCTCCCACTCGCCGCCGCTTGCTGGCCCTCGGGAGCGTCTGAGAGCGTGCTGCTCCAGGTATCTGTCCGCTCGCCGGCCGCGCATAGGAGAGCGCGTAGGCGTCTGAGAGCGCCCGGTCGTCGCCTTCAGACGAAGCTCCTTGGGACACAAACGCACTGTGGCCCGCGCCGAAGCCGCCCGCTGTGTTGTTTGCAAACGCGGGATGTTCGTTTGCAGACGCGAGATGGCCGTTTCCAAACACAGGATCGCGTTGTAGTACTTGTTGCCGGGGGGCTCGCGACTGGACGAGAGGTGGGAGGCCACTGTCAAGAAAAGGAGGGTTAGTTTTGGGTTGGTCGCTATTCGAAGCCAAGGAGATAGGGTCATGGTGGGGAGGTTCGGGGGATGTCAATGCTGCATACTTGGTACGTCGATACTCCACATCGTTCCATTGCTTTTGATGATACGTTTTCCAGCCGGTCACTTGACGGTCGCTGATAGGCGATGGCGGGTTGAAGTGCTGGTTGAACTCGATGGCGATGCGGCTGGGCGACTCGTTTTTCGCTATCCACTCGTGAAGAAAGCTCTTCTGCTGGGAGGTGAGCGTCTTAATGTTGATACGGCTTCCGTTGGACATGGTAACTGCTTGATGTCTTAGAGGGTTTGGGCGATGGTCTGTTGTTGAGTGTTGTCGACAATGGGGTTTGACTTGGATGAAGCTTTGTGATGGAATCGGTCGAGATTAATTGGGCGGTGATGGGATCGGTTGCCTTGTTGAGCCTGGTGATCTGATTGCTGGGTATTAAATGGGCTGAAAACAGGACGATGAAGAAGGAGGAAATGCCTACCCTTTTTCAGGAAGAAGTCTGAGAAGGAGAGTGCTAACAGTTGAATCGAGGCTATTTAGGGAGAGATGGGCGTCGAGAAGCTTATCCGTCTCTTCGAACGTTAGGACACGAGCGAGATCTGTGGTGCACGATGGAATGAAATGCAGGTTCAACGCTTGCGAGCAGACACCTCCCAGGCTTCCTCAAAACAAAAAAAGGCTATCAAAGTGGCTGTGGGCCGGCTGGCAGAGTGAAAGTCACACTGTCCGGGGGAGGGAGGAGGGTTTCGACACTTGACTAACCGCCAAGGAAACTGGAATACCGCGTGGATGGTGATTTTAGCAGTTCGTACACCTGGAGACGAGATCTTCGGCCTCTCAAGCTACGAACAGCGACTGACCGGGCGATACTGAACCGTTCTTGGGCATTTACGTCGATTGTTGGCGAGGCACTTAGCACAGAGCCCCTGCGATCTCGAGCCAGACTCTCCTACGAACCACCAGCAGAGGCCGATATGCTCTGGATTTTGACAGATGGAATGGGGTCAGAAGGTGGCTTGACAGAAAATGGATACGAAAGGCTCCCATGAAATCCGCGCCTGGCACATCGCACAACGGGTTTAGGTGAGTTACGAAATCACTCTGAAAACGACATACCAACTCACGGTGCCGCATTTCTCGCAAAAACTGCGTGGTACGCTCTGCGGTACTGGGAAAGGTGATATTTCTTCAGGAACAGCCTGGTATGCTCCGTGGTTCCGGGGAAGATCATGGTATATGACATTGCCCACCGCAAGAAACCAAGTCAGTCAAACGAACAGAACGACTTTTTCCAGCTCCAGGTGCTGAGCTGAGACTACAGGAGTCAAATCTCGCATGTTAAAGGCCAGAGAAAAGCATGGAGAGGGAAACGAGTGCTGGTTAGGAGAGATCCACCACGAGAGCTGGTCACCTTTGTGCGTTACATGTTTAGCTCCGCCTCTGGCAATGTTGTCCGCGGGACGTTTTTTTGGGGTGTCTTTCTGACACTTTTTGTGCTGACTGATAATTCGAGGACAAAAGAAAAAAAACCGCAGGAAACCCTGGGCACGCAAGATACAACGCTTCAGCAGTGGCCCTGCCCACTGCACCAAAACAAAAAACTAAGCTTGGGTGCCGACTGATTTCCTGGGTGGGAATCAATTCTCGATGATTCATATTGACCGTCTATTTCTATTGCTCTTTATAGCGCTATCGTATAATTCGAGTTGAAAAGAAGAAAAAAACCACAGGAAACCTTGGCACGCAAGATACGCTTCAGCCGTGGCGCTGCCCACTGTACCAAAAAAAAAAAAAAAAAACTAAGCTTGGAGCTAGCGCTATCGTCTGTACATAAAATTAAAACCCTTGATCGTCATGTGTCGTGATAATAATCAATGTAAACAAAAAGAAAGCGGGCGAGTTATTGTGGTTTAAGAACTTCTCCCCAAAATTCCCCACCAGAAGCCAACTTGCTGTGAGTCGTCGTTGTTCCCATCGCCCCAGTCGTCCTCACCATCTACAATATTCTCATGGTGACAAATCAACGGATTGGTGTGTCTGCCGAGCTCGGCCCTCAACGTCCTGCAAAGACCTTTGGTGATCTCGTCTCTTTGCGGCACCATAACCAGTACACGAGCATCTGGATTGAGAGCAAGCTGCTCGTCTATGGCACTGGCCAACAGAGCGGGGTGATCATCGTCGTATAATGGGTCAGCAACGATGATGAGCTACGGATGGTCAGCTTGGGAAGTTCGAAGATAAAAAACAGCAAATGTACAAAACATACCTCGAACCGTTTTCCTGATCGAAACCTCGGGTCGACCTCTTCTTCGCTGCCACCCCACATCAAAGGAGCAGCTTCAACTCTGCCTCCACGTTCTTCTACGAGAGCGCGGTTGAGTGAAGCGTTATGCTCGAGGTTGGACATGATTTCGGGGAGATCGGTAAGGTAGACGGTTTTCCTCCAGATAGACGCTGCGGCTAAGCCGAGTAAGCCAGTTCCAGACCCAAGCTCGAGAACCTCCTCTGTCTTTTGAGAAGAGCGAACCAAATGTGCCAGAGGGCCAGAGGCGAACTCGTGAAGTCTCTGGGCTAGTGCGTACGACGAGCCCCATGTCTTTAAGCCGAGAGAGTCTCCCGTTAGTGGCGGTTCTCTGATAGTGAGGCTGAATGAACCATAATCGGGGTTCTCAAAGGGCCAGCTCCTAATGATCTCGCCCATAGCTAAATGTCGTGGTTAGCTTTTCACCCGTTGTATATCAGACGAGTGTCGTGACCAACCTGTTCGCCCGCAGCGCTCTGACATGCGCTTGCTGGCCTCTTCCCAAATCACCTCCCTCTCATCGTCGTCCCCCAGCCATGATAGCCCACTCTTGATGATCGAAGACAGAAAAGCAATAGCCTCCTTGCGCTCATGAGCAGTATGAACAGCGGCCTGTTGTTTGATGATCTCTGATCGAGAGACCTTTGCTCCCCAAACAGGCGGCTCGACCCTAAGTTTTTCTAGAGCCTCCAAAATGACTGAATAGGCAGGCTTCTGCCACAGATGTGGGAGATCTTCGTCTTCTTCGATGCCGCGCATTTTAGCAGTGGGGTGTTGATAAGGGGGCGAGGAGAGTCAAGTAGGAGGCTACCTGAAAGGGAAAAAAGAGAGAGGTGAGAAAACAAAAAACGGCGCAAACCAACCAGGACGACCAAGACGACCCAACAACGACAAAAAGTAAAGAAGAAAAGCCAGAAGAAGGAGCCTTTTCACAAACTCTCAAGGCTTCATGCTCACAGTCGTTCAGCTCAGATGCTTAAGGGACCTTCCCTGCAGTGGAGTCTCACCCAGAAAAGGAAGACCCATCTTCCGCCCCCTCGGCGGTGAGCCGTTCCGTCTGGGAAACCATCGTAGACCCGCTTTCGATATGGGGTTTGGTGCACCCCATGGCTCACGTTTCTGATGACGAAACCTGGACAGTTTGCCCGCCCTCAAACAGTCACCCGTAAGCCGGACACATCAGCGGCGTGGTTTGGGCAGCGCAAAACCAACGCCACACACTAGAAAAAGCTGATGCCTGGGCCCCAATGTCCGGAAGCTACCAAACGGTGAAGTCCGAACAAGAGAAGTTTGATATGTGGGGGTCACGATCAAGCTTTCTCCCACAGAAGAATTCTTCATTTCCATTGGCTCATCAATTCTGCCGCCCCACAGAGCCTCAAAATCAAGCCCCACAACAGTTTCTCTCTCGCAGAGGGCCATCAAAACAATTTCTTGTCTAAGTCTCCCTCTTCCTCTTCTTTCTTCTTCTTCTTTGTGAACCATCCCCCCTTCACCCCCCCCTCCCCTCCCACGCTGCGTTTCTATGCAACAAACGGAAGGCTTCTCTTGTCCTCGGACAGAGCTACTTTCACCACCCTTTTCTTTGCATGAGAAATTCGGAGAAACAGCTTCATCTTTGGCCCGTCCATTTTCACTTCTTTAGAGAGATGACCGTGGTCAGCGGGCCCTGCCGGTGACGGCCTGCCTAGGCGCTCGAGGTTGTAACTGGCATCAGAAAAGCAGGGCTCTTTTTGTGATAAAAAAGTGTTCCCTCTGGAAAGGCCGTTACGAAAGCTTGTGTTGTTGTGACACTTCAGTGCCATACGCGGCGTGCGGACTTCTTTTTCCTTGAAAAAGGAGGGACGTATCCTTCGATTCCGATTACTCTGGCGGGGGAGGGGGGTTTGAAAAGGGGGGCGGTTCACCATCCTTTTCAGGTGAGTTGTATTGGGACTGGGAGGGATGGGATACTACTAACGATTCTGTATATGCTTCGAGACGAGCGAAAGCTAAATTGGGCAAGGCTGGGGGTGGGCAACGGGCGATTCGGAAGCCACTGGACGACAAGAGAAAGTGGCTTGGACTGTTCCGTCAAGAATACGAACGACAACTGCGGCGGCCAGACGAGACCTGGGCTCCCTGAGACCAAGCGCAATTCTTCAGCACAAAACTGGCCGAACCCCGAACAGCTTGCAACGACCAGAAGGTCGGCCTTTGGGGCCAGGAGACGTTGTCCTCTTCTGGGACGAGATCATCCCAGTTACTATATTTCCAGCCTGCCGGTAGACCGGACAGCTGTTTTGATGCTCGACCAGCATGGACGTCGGAAGTAAAGTCAAACGCGTTATCTAGGAGCTGCGAAGTCGCCAATGATTCACAGGAGCTCATATTCACACTCATGGCTTCCGCTGTCGGCTGATCCATCAACTATGTACGCTTGTTGGATATCAGGCAGTGGAGCGGTCATGAGCGCATGGGTTTGATCAAGTAGTGTGGTGTTGGCTAAAGTTCCAGAAACGTTATATTCATCAGGTCTTCAGCAATATTACAAGAAATTCACTGTGTCTGTCGCTCCCCTTTTGTTGCGACATCCACCGCCTTGTTTTGTGCTGTGATTTCGCTGAAGTCGGTGGTGTGGTCGTTTGGCAACAAGTAAACGTATTACGAGCCCCCCGAGCTTTGAGAGAACTCGGTACTTATGTTCCACGGTATCTAGACAAAGTAGTATCCGCCTCTACACTCAAAGAGTCACGAGGTAGCGCGATCAACCCATGCTATAAGCAAGAAAGCCATGAGCACTTCGCGTCTGATACTTGCGAGTCGGCTCGAGAACTGATCATCATCTTGGAAAATGCTTCCCGCCTGGCATATGCCATCTTATGGCCAAGTATTTCACAACGCTGGAAGCAACTGTGGCATTTCATGGCCACAAAACCTCATTCTGAATCACGCTTCCAGCAAACCATCATTGTCTTCGTTGCCGACCTTCTATTTTACCTTTTTTTTGTCTTGTCACGGCCAGTAAACCCTAACCCAGCAAACCACGACCATGGTCTCCTGTTAGCATTTACCCCTGAATCGAGTCAACTTCACCTCTCCACTCCCCTGTTGTCCAGTCAACAATCACCACCACCTCTTATCTCAACCACACGGTCCTCAGACCATGACGATGTGGAGTCGTCCGTGGAGTCGTGGATTTTCCTTGCTCACAGCCAGTTGCCTGCCGGAACCATCTTCACATGCTTCTCGTTCTCCTTTTTCTTTCACACGTCTCACCGTTCCTTTCTCATCTTATCAGACGGCCCCATCTCTTGATCCCACGTGTCTTTCGTCATTGAAACTTTCTAAAGGTTCCCTTGAGGTGTGTTGCCCGGCTTGGGTTGTGTTTGGCGTTGGGGGGTGGTGAGGGGTCCACTGATAGGAGCAAAAAAAAAACATGGAGACACAATTCTGCAAGAACGAACGTTCGGGACAAGGATGGGATGGGCTGTCTATCTTTCTGTACTTTTGAATTTACGCTTTATCTTTCATTGTAAACCGCAAGCAAGGGAAAGAAGCATGCCGGCGAGTGATGCCGTAACGAGGCCCCCGGTTTCGGCCGAGGTTTTCGGGGAACGGGGGACGGAAGGGGGTTTGGAATATCGTCATTGGGAAGGGGGATTGTGAAAATAGTTTTTTGTTGGGCTGGGTGGGTTTGCCTCCGGACATAATGACTCTGGTGGCCGCATAATTCATGGCCTGATACTTGTTCCTTTTCGGACGGGCAGTATCGGGAGTGATGATGTTTTGATGTCTTGGTTCATGTTGCACAAGATCCGCTCGGCCTTTTTATCTTACTTTCTCTTCTGGACGGAGTAGCAAATAATGTAGATCTCAAAACAGTGACCAAAAAAAAAATTCTTGAAGGAACTGGTACCTGAATCCCGAAAGTTCGAGGTTTTCTCAAAGTTCAGGTTTCGGGTTATCCGGGCTATTCCAGATCGGATCCGGAGAGCATCAAGGGTTCGAATAGACCCGGGAACTAAACTCTCGCAGCGGTGTGTTTGCCCATCTACCCGAAGACACCGCCTGGAAGATGTTCGGGATGGACAGACGGGGTCCGGTCCGCGTTGAAGAACAAAGCTCAGGGCCTAGTTCACCGACTTTGGGGCTGGATTCGAAGACGGTGGATTTCGGGGTCTTCAATCTTGAGCAGCGGGAGTAGGTATGTGAAGAGTGAGCGTTCGCTGTGTTTCTCGTCAACTTCATCAGTCGCTTAGAGCAATTGTTGATAACTGTCTTCAACAGAGAAACATCATCCGTCATCCCATCGGATCAAGCACCCTTCCTCACTTCACCCCCGATAATTTCACAGTGGCTGTGAAAAAGTCACGCCGAATCCCCCAAAAGCTCACAAACAAACCCACGCATTGGGAAACCTTTTTCTCATTGGCCCATCTCCCCGTTTCAACCAACTGGTCGACCTTCGAAAGTGGCCGGCCGGTCAGTTCGGTCAGCCAAGGCTGCGATGCCATGCACGACGACTGATGAAAGTATGAGTGAAGTGGGGTCCTTATCATGTGCCCAAGCGTCCGTGTGTGAGTGCGGTATGACTTGAAATATTTCGTTTTTCCCCCGCAATTGTGTATTCCAGTCACACATACCGTTGCCAGACAGTGTGCCAGAGTATAATGACAGATCCAGATTGAGACCTTCACCAAGAAAATGAACGGATGGACCATAAAGCCGAGGATCTTGTCGTCGGAATTCAGGTAACGCACCACCACTAACTGATGTAATCCCCTCTCTATATACGGGACGGATCCAGCCATCCGATTCCGACGGAGGGACAAGCGAAGCTGCACCGGGAAAAAGACAGCAACCACCAAAACCGGCCCCAGTTCTTCCGCCAGTGCAGCAGCAAGCCAAATATATTTTTATCAATATACCGTATATGAATATGTGGGGCGTTTGTTTTGCAGCGAAAGCAGTCGACACGATGATGCTGCTAACATCTTTTCTTCTCTGTTTCGATTAGGCTTGCCTCTGATGGAGAGAGTGTGTGGCAGAGAAAGAAGGGACAACTCCCAATACGAAGAGACATTGCAGCTGGGCGTCTTCTACAAAAAGGGGAGGTGAGTAAGTACCCTTCAACCCTTTCGATTGTAGGACGAACATGCCTGTTCCTGACAGACTGACCGACACAGTTCGGTCGGTTCGGTCGGGTCAGGTACAAAACAGAGAGAGGCTGCTCGATCTCTGATGACAAAGATAGCACCGAAAAGGTCCTTCATCATCGCCCCCTCATCTCATGCTGCTGCCGTAAAGCCGAAAGATGACAACCTACCAATTTATACACACACTGCTCACCAAAGCAGCTCTCAGAATAAAAAGCCACTTACTCGTTTCTGTGTTAAGAAAACGGCCACCCGGGGAACCACGCGGTTCTGTCGCATCGCTAGAATATCACATAGATTAATACTTCTCCTTTCTTAAGAAGAAATATCTGGGGTAAAAAAGTCCCAGGAGAGGGGGGGGGGGAAACCAGCTCGCTCGGCGTAGACGGACCTGAAAACCAAAAAGAAATCCCCACTTTTTGGCCTCGCCCGCCGCCGTCGTAGTGTGTTACGCTGCATAGTGCTGTATATGTAATGTCACCTCAACGACGTGAGTGGCTGGCTAGTCGAACCTGAATTGGATTGCTTGGCTGCTGCTCTACTGCGGGTGAAGAAGCTGAGACGAAAGCGAGCTGGAGGTAACGATCCTCTGGGAATGCAATATGGAGAGTTGTAAAAGTTGCCAGCTGTTGTTGTTGTTGTTGATGATGAAGAAACCCCAATGGGTGACGAAACGGTCTGTTTGGCGGGGTCGAAACAGCATCATCATCCCATCTGCCACACCCACGTTGATTTGTCTGGTTCCTGACAACCCAAAAATCGGGGTCCCGTTGAAGAACAACGAACCAAACTGACAAAAAAAAAAACCAATCACAAAATTCACGGCAAGAGAGCCGGAACCTGCTGACCTGAACTTGACCGAAAATCCTCTGGCCTTATGCACAACCATCCACCACACACACCCCCGCCATTTGTTTCCCGTAAAGGAATGAAAATACCAATATTCAGTGCTGGCTTCCGCAACCCCGCCCATCTTTTCTCCCCCCCAGAATAGCGGGGAAGCGGATGATGATGATGAGTGAGAGAAAGGGTTCAGGTAAGCAGCCGTTCAATCCGTCACCAACCAGCCATCAAAGCACACGTCCCCTATCCCACGTTTCCTCCCACCCCGCTCAGGCCATTGTGTGTGTGTGTGTGTGTGAGGCCGACGACTAAAAACATCTCGTTCGAGCGGGGGTTGGAAATACTCAAGAGAGCAATTGTTCTTTCTTGTAAAACAACACTTTTTTTTTGAGATGTCTACCAATCCATACTGGCACAACTTCGATCTTCAAATGCACAGAGGGACCCAGTCTGTCAAAAATGAGGGGCAGACAGATGGATAACAACCACCACCACAACCACACATTATCCACCAATCCACACCATACAATCGGGCATGGTTGGGAAGCGAACCAGGTGTCCCCCGTTTCCCGAATGTTGTTTTGCAATCCGGGCTACCTCTCTCTGCCTTTTCCATTTGCAGGTGCATACATAAACCCAGCGTCTACCTAGTACATAAAATGGGGGGGGGTTGAAGAAAGGCGTTATTGTACCGCACGTCTACAAAGTGGGAAGGTCTCGGCGTTATCCACCACCGCAACCAGCACACTCAAGCCGACGACCCGACCCAAAACGAACCATTGGCATAGGTAGGTAGGTGGAAAGAAAAGAAAAGATGGCGGGTTGTGGGGGACAAAAGGTACTTCAATGTATCTCTGTGTAGACAGAGTGCCCGCTCCCCGGAATGCTCCTCCTCTTCTCCACCTTTCCCTCTTGATAACACTTGTCGTCGTGTTGGGCTTTTCACTCAGTCGCAGTCCCATCACGCCCCCAATGCTTCACGGTACAGTAATAAGTCGGTGCCTGGTATTGTTACTCTGTGTATGTAATCAATTTGTGCCTATTGCATCAAACGCAGAACGCATGTGCCGCATCTCGCGTATGTCAAATTGTGGCTGCTGCTGCTTGCTGATATCTACATCTCGTTTACAAAGCTGTTTTATCATCAAGAAATAATCTTCAGTGAGATCGACCCCCAACCCACACACCCAACCCAATGTCAATGATCTTCACCACCTCGTGGCTTTGAAATAGCTCATCCGTCCGTACCTTGGACCCATAAGGCTGGATAGGAATAGCGGGGTGGGGGGATCATTCTAGGAGCCAGTCCTACCAACCACGTGCCGTTGCTGATTTGTTGACTCGATATCTGAGCCAGAGAAGAATACGGACTAATCCAGAGATGGGATTTCTGTGATGGGAGGAATGTCTGTTGCTGCAGACAGACAGCTCAGTAAAAATAAGCATGCAGTCGGGCCTTTACCTCAAGTCGGAGGAACAGGTTCAACAAGAGATAAGCCGGCCAATCCTATTGTGGTTTGATGACCGCCACCGCCAGTTTGGTTCTGAGCAGATGCGTATCGTTAGTGACGCTGTGCTACCCCAATCTGGGCTATTTCAGCCAGTTGTGTGCTTCTCTGAGGTGTGTGTGGACGCTATGAGGTACCGTCTGCCATCCTCGTCCCGGCCGGAGGTACCGTGTTGAGGGAGGGATGTGCCGTTGGAAAGTGTCTGCGAGGAAAGCCCTAAGCTGCTGAAAAGATGTGGCAGAATTGGATCTTCCTTCCTGTCTCTGAAGAGACAGGAAGGTGGGTTCCAGCCTGGGGCTCGGCCCAGGCTATCCGGGTCTCGGCTCGGAGGACCCAGAGACAGTACCAGGTAGTGTTCTTCCCTCCACTCCGTCACGGCCGTTGAATGATCTGTTGAAAACCAGGCCGGATCATCGACCGAGCCAAGGTCTGCCAGTTTCGTGTGTTCTGGTTCAAAGCAAACAAAAAAGAAACGGCGGGCATTCGTTCGTCTGCAGATGTTGCAATCCGGAGTGTTCCAGCAGGCTGGGTCAACTTGGGAACAGCCGCAGCGCATAGCTACCCAACCAATGTGCGTGATCTTACAACGCCCATTATTCCTGCCAAGGCATGGAGAGAACTTCGGCGGCCTGGCCGATGACGCCCAGACTAACGCAGTGTAATCTTCCAGCAAGGCGCGCCAACCGCCGATTATGCGTTAGACGGTGCTTGATGACTAGCAATGGGCAAAACATTGCAGATATGTGACTGGCAGGAGGCTGACGGGCACCATTCCCAGCCCGAAATCAAGGCTGGGAAATATAGACATATTCGTTGCCTACCTTAGCACCCTGTCGAACGGAGCTGACAGGGCTGAAGCCGTGCTGGCTCTACGATCGCAGCGACGATCTCGATAAGGTTTGGCTGGCAGATAGATGAGAACTGGTGACGCTTGAGGTGGTCAACGAGACGGCCAACAACGGGTGAGTACTTTGGTTAGTGCTATTATAGCATACTCATCATAGTGCCAAAGCGAGGCATGAGGCTACGGCCGCCAAAGTCGCCCAAACACAGCTGTTGCTGGAATCTCAAACGGCGAGGGGAATTGAACCAGGGCAAGAAACAACAGGGCGGAATGTTTCAGTCGTCCATTGGTCCATACTGTCAATTTGAGGCCACGGACGGCGAGCTGGTTGGCAGCTGCCAGGGCAAGACGAACAAGATGGAAATGAAGGAAGGCTACACTCCCAACCAAGACTTCCAAAAGGTGCCCAACTGTGCAATTAATGTTACAAACATTCAAGTAACAAGGTGAAATCTCCATGAGTCGCATATTCGGTGTTATTGGCGCATCTATGGCCGCTCTCGCAGGCTCGGGCACTTGGCTCAACGGAGGAAACAGTTTGGCCCCCGAGCCAGCCCGTGGCCAGCTGACGGAGCACGGAATACCTTACCCTATTGTACTTCGTACATACAAATCTGTCCAACAAGAGAGCCACACGAAAGTCAACAACGCACCTCAGCAACGGGGAAGGCCATTGCGTGCAGGTGAGCTGAGTGAATTCCGTGCATCAGAAGTAGGCTTGGGGAATATCCCGCAGATTGGGCGTGTAATTGGCTTGTACAGGCATTTCCATATCCATACAGACAGGCAGTTGAACATTACACTCTCCCCTGCTCGCCCAGGCGGCCCTGTTGTTCCCAGCCGGGCCCGGTGAATCATCTTCATTGCAGGGCACGGTTGGGAGCGAGATGTTACTGCACTGGTATGACATCTCTTGCAAGAGGCCTGCCTTGCAGCCTAGAGTTTTGAGCAAACTGAGGATCTCATGGGCGGGGGGTTACTCAGAGCACCACGCGGAGCCCAACCTGGAACTGCCATCCATCTGCTGCACAACATGCGCCGCAGCGATGCCGGGTCTGCTTACAACGATTCGCATATTCTGTCTGTTCGGATGGACGAGGTGATGGGACTTGGCATGGCACTCTTCGACGGCGCAACAACCGCCCTGAAGAAGCCGCAAGCGAGGGAGGTTGAGTGCGTGTGGGCCTCCGCTTCTTCCCTATGGCTTGTCGCCGCGGGTATTGATGAGCGAAGCTGTAGCGGAATTGCACTTGAAGATGCATAACACAGGAGAGCGAGCCTATCAGCGGTCTTGTGATGGTATATACCCAACGATGATGGCACAGTAAGATAATTGGGCGTTGAGCCTCTCATGATTGCAATTGTACATTTGCCCAACTCCCTCCATGAATGGCTTCCGGTTTGGTTGGCGTTGCCTTGGAGATATCGGGGCAGGAGGGCCGATGCGGGAGAATCAAAAGTGGGCAAAGACCGGACCCACCTTCCCCCCAGAGACACAGGCACTAGCCCAGCTAAAGAGAAAGTGTGGAGGGTCATGCTCAACTCAGGGTCCCAGGGTGTCGATTCGTCAGCGAATACCTCACGGAATCGCTCAGAGTTGGCAAGAGACCTTTTTGGGAGGGGGAAAGAGAAGAAAGAAGAGAACAAAAGAAGGAAAAATCGAAACGGCTCGGCAGTGCTGGGTCCCCAACACAATGGATGATGGCTGGCTGCCCGTCAACCACTCAACCTCTCTGGTTTGGCTTGTCTCCGGAAGAAAAGCAGCCAAACCCCGGGCTCTCTAGCAATTCCAAACTCCAAACCTGGGACCTGGACAGACGGCCCTTGCAATTCACCCGGAATGCTGCTTTGAATTGTCAAAAAGAGACAGACAATTTCCAACCTGATCAACGGGCACTGCTTTCCACTTCCACTTCCACTTCCACATGGTGGCAATTTGATTATGTAACCCCCGCTGTCCAGAGGCCGTCTTTTCAGGTCCAGTTATTAGAATTTGCGTAGTGTTCGTACAGGATGCAGCTGCGAGGAAATCCGCTGAAGACTCGCTGATGACATGACGGTCGGTACGGAATACGGTAAGGATGTAAATCAGCAGGGTACGACATGCAGGCTTGCTGCTCACCCGCGATCCCTGTCCCCTGTCGGGCACGAGAAGCGACCTGGTGCCGTTGTGTACCTGGCGGTACCGCCACGCTTCGGCCCACTCACCGGCCCCAGCTTTTCTGAGCCTGTGACTGGTCCCCAGCCTGCGCGGTCCACTTGTCGGACCAGACGGTGGAACAAAGATCTGGCGGGCAGTGGGCGACACTGGTGGGTTTTGGCTAGTGCCCCAAGCTGGGGGCCAATGTAGCCCAGGTACCTTCAGACAGTGCCAAAGTACCAGAGGTACCGGCCGTCCACTTGTGTGCAACCCACTCACTCCGCCCTCTCTCCTTCACTTGCTGCTACCCTCGGTGCCTCTCTTGCTGCGTCTTCTTGCCCTCTTGCTCCTTGTGCTTCCGCAACTCTCGATCCCCAAGGCACCACCACAGAAGCCTTCGTCTGTTGGGAATCTCTCTCGTTTTCTTGACCCTGCCGTAGCCCGCCCGTGCTGCCCTCGCCTTGCTTCTGCCTTCGAACCTTCGCTTCTGTCTCCAGCCAGAGATCCCTTTTGCGGAACGACGACCGGCTGATCGACTGACTCCATCGAATGACAGCCTCCCAACACACAGGAATCTCTCCGCTTTCCGCTTCACAGCTCGGTGAATTGAACCTGCCGCCGATTCGAGATTCGGATTCCTGCAACAAAACAAGTTGGAAACACTGAGCAAGACGGCGAGGAGGTCTTTCTACCCTCTTCCTAGCCCGACCGCTCGTCGCGAAAACAAGGGGTTCAACTCGAGCTTTCTTGGGTAACCGGGAACCATCCATCGCTTGCCTCAGCTTCTTCGTCATATGTCTTGAACGTGACTCTTCACCTGAGTTTGGACAAACTTGGCTTTGCATTGTTGCACACTGGATTCGCAACACACTTCTTTGCTCAACGGGTCTCTTAAAGGCCCTAGGGGGTTTTGCTTCTTTTGAACACCCACCTTTTTACCATACACGCAATACGCTTTGAATAGTTACACCTCATCATCCTGGCCGACGAAACGCGCAGTCGACCGAACCCCCTTTCTAGCTCGCAATCTCGGCAGAGCATAATATAGACACGGGTACACACGACGGACAGCAACGGATAGGGGACAGGAACGAGGAATACGCTGGGAACCGTGGGGAGGAGTGGACGCTATTCGCGTGGTCGAGACAGCAAAATGGTGTTCAACGTGCCCGATGGTGGCCTGTCGTTGGATAGCTCAGCCAGGGCCATGGCTGGGCTTCCGGCGCAGGCCTTCGGAATTACATTGAGCAATAGTGTCATCGAAGACATGATTGCTTGTGTTCAAAATGGAGGGGATATTGAGCTATCGTTGGGGTCCAATCCGGTAAGTTTATGTTGTTAGCCTTGTATTTCAAGGTTGGGTTTTCCATTGTCCCTCGATCTGAATAGCTTCTCAAACTATTGTTCAACTGCACTCGGCCCTCCACAATAGCCCAATAGCAGTGTCTAACAGCTTAAACCCCATAGGCTTTTCTCTTCAGCGATCATGAAGTCAAAATTCCAAACTCTCCCGATTCTTACGATTACGATCTGTACTATTCCGACGCAGTTTCTCCAAGATCGCTCAAGAAGCTACCAAATCCTGCAATGGGTGTCTTCATGCCCCCACGGGTCTCTAGACCTGCCGCCAAGAAGCTGGCTTCGAAAGCTCCAGTCCAAAAGACAAGCTCCAGCAATACGACTCCAATTTCAAGCAACGAGGCCGACGATGCTATTGCCAACCTCAAAAGCTCACTGGCCCGGAAGGAAGCAGAGAAGAATACGTATGGACACACTACCGCCGACTACTTGGAGGGCTGTGATACTAACTTGGAAGACAGTGCTGTTGTGGTCAGTGGGTTGATGAACTCGAAAGGCAAGGTCAAACCCCCCAATCGGTTGCTCGACAACGCGTCCCCCAGGTCTCTTCCGCCAAGTCCTGCGCTCAGCGGAGTTCGATCACCCTCTCTCGCACCAGGCGGCTCTGCCCTTGATCAAGTCAAGCAACATACATTCCCAATCATTCACCAGTTGGCGGTATCGGAGCAGAGCTTCGAGGACCTTTTTGCGCAGTGGAATGAGGGCAGCGAAGACGAGTTCAGAGTCGCGCTGGACAAGGTTGCCGATTTCGACAACAACATCCAGAAATGGACTCTGAGAAAGCGATACTGGAAGGAACTGGACGTCTTCGAGTACGATTATGCCAAGGAGGAAGACCGACAAACAGCCATCAACAATGCGGTGAAGCAGTTCGATCGTATGCGAGTTGGAGTTACCGACCCTATCTGGCAAAAGCTTCTACCGGTGGCGGAGCGCGGAAAGGGGATATGCCTGAGCAAACTGCAAGCCAATTTCGCCAAAGGCCCGACAGTCCCGAAACCAAAGCCGGACGGAGCCAACGGAAGCGGATCAGAGAGAGAGGACGCTGCGGTCTTGAAGAAAGGAAAAGGAGGCGAGCCCATGTCAAGATCAAGCTCCCAAGCTTCAGCTGCTGGCAAGAAGAAGCCCTCGGCATCGGAGGCCCAAGCGAAGCGTCTCACATCCACTACCAAGAAGACCGCACCCGCCAAAGCATCGACGAAAGCATCTCCGACCAAGCCTCAAGCCAAGGCGGCAGCCAGCAAGGGCGGGCGAGGACCTCTTTCCGAAGAATTTGTGAAGGACTCGGACAGCGAGGAGGAGCCTTTGGCTAAATCCAAAGCTGTAGCTGTCGTAGCTCCCAGGCCAGTCAAGGCTGCTCCTGCCCCGGCCGTGAAGTCAAAGGCGGCCGCCGCTGCCAAGACGGTACCCAAGGAAACCGAGAAGGACACCATCCGAGCCGAAGTTGTCGCAAAGCCAACCAAGGCCATCAAGCCTGCGGCGAAGCGACCACGCGATGCCGACGAGGACGACAGCTCAAGCTCAGGTACGCCGCTCAGCAAGCGCGTCAAGGCTGGCAGCAAGGCACCCACCACGGGTGCCAACTCGACGAAGCCACGGACCGTTTCGGACGCCAGCCAGAACGGTCGTCCAAGCTCCTCGGCGCCCAAGGCGAAGAACACTTCGCCGACCAAGTCGTCGCCTCTGGCGACCCCACCACAGAATGCGTCCGAGGTGGAGCAGGAGCGCCTGGCTCGTGCCAGGTCCGCCGAGCGAGAAAGGGAGCGCGAGCAAGCGCAAATCCAAGCGCTGAAGAGGGACCGGGAGCGCGAGCGGGAACGTGAACGCGAACGGGTCGAGAAGGAACGGGAACGCGAGCGCAACCGCGAGAGGGCCGAAAAGGAGCGTGAGCGTGGCCGCGGCGAGAGAGCCAGAGAGCTGGGACGAGACCGGCCTCGGGCCCGCGAGCCGAGCCGGGACACCATCATCAGCAGTGCCAGCAGCAATGCCGACAGCACGATTGGCGTCCCGGTTGTTGGCAGGAAGAGGCCGGCGCCGATGGACTCGTACTCGGAGAACCACCACCATGCGGCGAAGCGGATGCGGGTGTCGGCCGAGGTACTGACCAAGGCGCAGGAGTTCAAGCTGGCGTACCAGCGGTACTTGCAGCTGCATGAGGAGCTCAACGGGTGGGATTCCCCGCCAGAGTCGAAACTGCACGATTTTGTCGAGATGCACGATCGGTTGCAGAGGATGAAGAGGGCTATTTATCAGGATGTTGGGGAGGGTTGAAGGATAATTTCATGACAGAGACACAGGATGTCATGTTTTGGAAGGAGTGGGGGATGATATACAAAATTTGGCGGCAGGGGAAAATGGAGTTCCAAAAAAAAACGAGAATATCACGACTTGAAAGTGTCTTTCTGATATTTGGGTGTTTTTTTTTGTGTCCGTCATTTAATCAGGGATTTGGGGGGGCAGGCAGGCAGACTACAACATCGAACAACAACATCAATCATCAGTTGCATGAGATCATTTTTGGGCGTTTTTTGTTGTTTCTTTTTCATCATGTTGCAATTTGGTTTGTTTGTTTTATTTTGGTACATTGGGTTCATTTGGCTGCTGGTCACAAATATGAGGAGAGGGGGATGTGATGACTTGATGCCGGTTATGCCTTGCAGATTTGGAGGAGAGGTGGTGGATAGTAGAGGTGATTTTGATACCCCTGGGTTTTGATGGAGGAAGAGAGAAGAGAGCGGTGGGGGGAGGGGGGGAACTGTAGTTGAAGTTGTTGAACAGATTAAAATCAAATTTTAAGTTTTTTGACAAATATGGCTGTGCTTGTGATGAATGAAGTGGTGTTTACCGAGGCTGAGAAGGAGGGAGATATGTGATCCCCTTTCTGCAACAACAGCTTACGTTCCAACTTTTATTTTCTAGGCCAACTTGATCTAAGCTTGGAACTTGAGAGGAAATGGATTCAAGTAGGGCTGTCTGTCCTTGAAGAATTCAATCGAGGGCTGTCTGTCCTTGAAGAATTCAATCAAGGGCTGAAGATGGGCATGAATGAAAAAGGGTTAAAGTGCTTGCATACACACCTAGAGGTTCCCAGCTCCCAATAAAAAGGGGGCACGTGCCTCCCTTTCTTTTCTCACCTTTCACCCACCCATCGAGCTGATTCTCGTACCTTGCATCCACCGGCTCGTCCCCGACATTTCTGTCTCGGAAAATTCCACCCATTCCCCGGATCTTCGAGAGAAAAAGAAGAAATTAGATATTCCCGGCGGGATGGTTCCAGCGGAGAAAGGGAGCCGGCCTCATGTAGGCACCCTTACCACAAAATAATTGAGACACTAAAGTAGGTAATATGCCTTAAAGGATAATCCATATGCCTTTAAAAATAGTTTGTAGGCCTATAAAATATCCTTCAAGGAATGTTAACCTGCTTTCGTGTGTCAACTATTTTGTGGTGAGGGAGGTAAGGTACCAAATGTAGGGAGAGAGACGCTTCGCTTGGCTTCAATGGACAATTCCACTCCATCAACAACGCGGTTGCTGTGCTCCCCTAACCACAACTTAAAGTGCCACGATGATGCATAACCACTCAAGTCAAGTGAAGTCACCCTCCTGCCAATCCACTCATTTGCAAAAAAGAAAAAACCACATATCATTCATTAAAAACTTCAAACTCCTCAACCCAAAACTACTCCCTCATACGGTGCGGTACCTGGTACAAATTTACCACATTGCTTTGTTATTTCTCTCTTCCCCCTCCTCCTTACATTCTACACTTCCCCCCACGTCCCCTTGCCCCAAAAAGTGCAATGTCATCGCTGATGTTGAAAATGCCTCCTCCGAATTTATCTCAAGTCTTTTTCCTCTCTTTGTTTTACGGTAAAAATAACGCACAAAAATTGACATGATTATTTTTCCTCGCGCCTTTCCTTTGTCGTGCTGGCCGGTTGGTGACTTTGCTGTGTGTGATTCTCGTCTTGTATCTTGCATAGGGGTTAAGAATGTTATAAAATGATAATGGCGATGACGAGCACCCCTTTCGAGAAAAATCACAGCTTGGAGAGAAAATGGAGGAGGCCGCGCCCCTACTGGGTCTTGAAGAGGAGGATGGCGCAGTGACCGAGGTAGAAGTAGATGAAGTGCTTGGTTTCTAGGGGATGCTGTTAGTGACGCTGTTGCTTGTTGAGTGAAACCCAGGGGTAAGCTTACCGTGGGTCACGAAGCTGCCAAAGTGGCGGCCTACGATGCAGTGCCAGGTAGGTCCCTTTCTTTCATCAAACTGTTACACACGATGGCGTGTTAGCTGATCTGGTCTTAAATGAAATGTGTCGTGGGCGTCATACTGTTCTCTTGATGTGCTGGGCGATATCCTGAAGATGAGGTTAGCTTCTGCTTGCTGCTAAAAATGGGCTTAGGTTTGGTGTGAAATCTGCTTGCTGTCCGAACGCATCACATGCAGAATTTCCCATCCTTGGTCCGCTGACCTTCTCAACGGAGTACTTGGCCATGGCCTCCTGGGCTGTAAATACTGTCAGTCACACATCCCATTGTCGTCCTCCGAGTGGGGCCAGGATCCCGCGGGTTTTGTGACCCCTACGTACCGACTTCAATGACCTCCTGTTGTAATTCTTCGGACTGGAAAGAGGGGTATCGTGTTAGCAGCTCGATCTGCTCGCCGAGAACGGAACAATTCGGTGGAAGATCGGTTGGTTCGTCATACCATGTCGGCACTCTTGATCTGGGCTGTCACACGCGTATATTCTTAGCACTCCGTTCCAACCCAGGCGGAGATGGGGAGGTCTGGTGAGGTACACCGGGCCTAGAACGAGACGAACTCACCATCAAGCTTCTCCCTCGCGACGGGGGATGTGTTCCCAGCAGCGGGCTTGGTGTCGTCTCCTGCCATTATGATTGTCTATCTCGGAAACGTGAAACGAGGTAAATGTGGTTGGATAGTCGACGGATAAAGAAAGCCACGGTCTGGTCAGCAATTAGTACGGTGGCGTGAAGGAGGCAAACAGTACGGTAAGCTTGGTGATGTTCGGTGTGTGTTGTTGAATTGCCGCCAACAAGCGACAGACGCTCCTCCTGGCAAGCACGCGGTTACGAGATGGATGGGATCGAATGGGGGCCCAACGTACCGGTACGCGCAAACAATGGGGTGCAGGTGTTCGTAATCGATAGTTCAAAGCTCCCGGTGGCGGCGGTGCAGGTTCGGCCGTGCAGGTGGAAATGTGAGAGGGCTTGTTGTTGAGCTATCAACTATGTAAGTTGGCGTCAGGTCACAAAATAAAGCGTGGAGTGCGGAGAAGAGGCAAACAAGTGACGAAGGGAGCCGTGTCTGGTTTGTTGTTTTGCTACTGGACAGAAGCCTGGCAACAGGACAAAATCATTGGCGTCCGCAGTGAGGCGGTCGACGGGGAAGGGAAGGACTGGGGCCCACCACTCACCTGGGGTAATCGATGTAGCTATACCGAGCTGATATGTGGAAGTGTCGGCAGAGTTAAGGTATCCGGGACTTTGGAGCTTGAGCCCACTGGTGCAGTGGAGCTTCAGCGGAGGCTCTCCGATAAGATAACGAAAAGCCGGTGTGGGTGGGGCAAAGCTTAAAATTTAATTGGGGCCAGTGCGGAAAAAAATCTTAGACCTTCTCCTCTTCCTTCGACTGAAGCCAAAAACTACATCACCCACCACAGAGTTGTCGCTTTGTTCCGCGGTACTCTGGTTCCAATGATTACACGGTAGCAACTGCTCTAATCAACTGCCCGCGGCAGACCGGAAGGAGCAAGCAACAACATCGCCAATCATCGTCATCGTCATCGCCATCACAATGGAGTCGTCAAGAATCTTCGTCAAGAACCTACCGCCGTCCATCTCCGAGGCTGACTTTCGCAAACACTTCTCGCTTCAGGGACGAGAGGTCACCGATGTCAAGCTCATCCCCAACCGCCGCATCGGGTTTGTTGGTTACAAGTCTCATGAAGATGCAATCAAAGCCGTAAAGTACTTCAACAAGTCCTTTATTCGCATGTCCAGGATCGGCGTCGATCTGGCCAAACCTGTAAGGACATTTTGATCCCACCGTTCGACAAGGCCAACAACTAATTGTCGTGCATCTAGATTGAAGCCGCCATCCCAAGATCAGCCACACAAGCTGCTCATGTCCCGAGCCGTGATGCAGCCAAGGCAAGCTCTCTCGTCAAGTCTGACGCAGAGCCAAGCGAGGATGACCCTAGCTCAAAGAAGAGGAAGCGGGACGTCGTTGACGAGGCTGACCCCAAGCTTCAGGAGTTTCTTGAGGTCATGGGTCATCCCACCAAGAAGGCTAAGGACGGAGAAGCCCTAGGGAGTGGCGCATTTGAGTCAGAAGCGGCCGATGCTATCCCCTCGGCTCTCATCGAGGGTGGTGAGAGTGACGATGAGTACGAGGACATCCCAGTGAGGCCCAAACGGCCAATCGAGGAGGCACCTACCTCGGCTCTACCTGTTGCCACCCCTGTCGCAGCTATCATCCCCCCCGCACCATCCCAACCAGCCGGGGACGCTGCAAGGGAAGTGCCGCAGGTATCCGCTGAAGCCACTGATGATGACTGGCTTCGGTCGAGAACGAACCGTCTGCTGGACCTTGTGGACCCGGATGACCCCGGGTTTCCCGCACAGTCTGCTGGTGCAATGCCTGCCACCACTCAAACACCTCTGCCAGAGGCCCAAGTCCAAGAAACACAGGAACCGGGTCTTGCTGCCGGGTCTGGTGAGAAACCTGTTGTGGCTCGCACACCTGAGGATGCCGTGAAGTTGATCCAGAAGACAGCTCGTCTGTTTTTGCGGAATCTCAGCTACACGGTAACGGAGGACAATGTGAGGGACCACTTCAGCCAGTTTGGCGAACTTGAAGAGGTAAGCTTGACATGATTCCTGTTTCCTTCGCTCTTTGCAGTCGCCTTTTCATGATGAACCCCTGATAGGGACATCTTATGCAAAGCATATGATGAGAACCTGGGCTCGGTATTTTAGTAGATGCTTCGAGATTCTGAAAAAAGGCCCGATTGTTGTCCTGCTGTTTCGCCTCTAGTGACACTCGACTCTCGCTAACTCTCTGGCAGGTTCATGTTCCGCTGGATAATCAGGGCCAAAGCAAAGGCTTTGCTATGATTCGTTATGCCAGTCCTGAGGCGGCGCTTTCCGCATTCCAGACAGACGGCACCGTCTTTCAGGGCCGCATCATCCACATCCTTCCCGCTGCTGCCAAAAGGGAGAACAAGCTTGATGAATACGCAATCTCGAAGCTCCCTTTGAAGAAGCAACAGCTGCTCAAGAAGAAGGCTGAAGCTGCCTCCAGTACCTTCAACTGGAATTCGCTTTTTATGAGCCAAGATGCTGTCAACACCGCCGTAGCTGAACGCCTGGGTGTGTCCAAGCATGAGCTCCTGGACCCCACCGACGCGTCTGCCGCTGTGAAACAGGCAATCGCTGAGACCACCGTCATCCAGGAGGCCAAGGCTTACTTTGCAACTCATGGTGTGAACATCGAGGCCTTCAAGTCTCAGCAGCGAGGTGACACGTCAATTCTGGTCAAGAACATCAAGAACGCCACCATCGAGGAGATCAGAACCCTCTTCGAGGAGCATGGCTCCGTCCTCCGTGTGCTTATGCCCACAAGCGGGACGATTGCCATTGTCCAGTTCGCGCAACCAGCACACTGCAGGGCAGCTTTCGCCAAGAAAGCATACTCTAGATTCAAGGACGGCGTGCTGTACCTCGAGAAAGGCCCGAAAGGGCTCTTCGTCGACAATCTGGCCCAGCCCGCAGATCGTCCTGCCGGTGTTCAGAAGGTGTCAGCTTCTTACCTGCTGGAACGCGATGACGGTGAGGATCAGCCAGAGACGGCCTCTCTATTCGTCCGCAACCTGAACTTCTCCACCACCACCGAAGGATTAACAAATGCGTTCAAGCCCTTGGATGGATTTGTGAGTGCGCAGGTGAAGACCAAGACCGATCCCAAGAAACCAGGTCAGGTGTTGAGCATGGGCTTTGGCTTCTGCGCCTTCAGGACCAAGGAGCAGGCCCAGGCTGCACGAAAGGCTATGGATGGCCATGTGCTTGACGGACACAAGCTTCTGGTCAAGGCTTCCCACAGGGGTCTGGACGCGGCCGAAGAGAGGAGGCGGGAGGATCTGGCCAAGAAGGCGAATGCTCAACGCACAAAGGTGGTCATCAAGAACCTTCCGTTCGAAGCGTCCAAGAAGGACGTGCGCGCACTCTTCAGCAACTATGGAAAACTGGTTGCTCTCCGTATTCCCAAGAAATTCAACCACTCTTCGCGTGGTTTTGCTTTTGCCGAGTTCTCCACAGGCAAGGAGGCGCTCAACGCGATCACTGCACTCAAAGACACGCATTTTCTCGGGAGAAGACTTGTGCTTGACTTTGCTGAAGCTGAGGAGCTTGATGCCGAGGAACAGATCGAGGCCATGGAGAAGAAGATGCGTGGCCAGGTTAGCAAGGTTGCCCTTCAGCAACTCACTGGGACAGGGAGGAGCAAGGTCAATTTTGGAGATAATCCTGAAGACGAGGCATGAGAGTGTAATGAATAAAATTAATGTTGACGGTCACCTCACTGAGGGACGACGGATGGAATGTCTCAAAATCTCAACGGTCCCCCCCCCTTGCCAAGAAGTGTGTTTGCCCCTGTCAACTCTCGTTGAAGAAAACCCCACCCTTGTCTTGACAAACTTGCTTTCCTGTCTCGCACGTTGCTCACAGGCTTGGCCGTTGCGTCTGATCGATCTGTTGCTGTGTAGGGCTAATTTTGTTCTCATTCCGAAAATGAGCCCCTTCATCGGCCTCCCTCCCCGCGGTTTTGAGGGGTGCCGCCAACCGAGAGAGGGCACGGTGCAGGTCAGATTCGAGCCGTATGTTTCCACGACGGCCTAGTGCCCTTGCGTGCCAGTGTTGGCACCCATCTTGAATGCAGCCCAGGACGGCTGACCCAGACCCAACTCGCTGCTTGTTTGACCCTGAAGGGGTATCCATCGCCCTAGGCAATGATGGGGTGCAGCAATAATCTGAAGCGAAGAACGGCGGGATGGGCTCAGTTGATCCTCGCTTCATGCAGCATCGTCAGAGGCAGGGACGGTGTCGAGCCCTCTTATAAGCTATGCCGCCCCCTCTTCATGCCTGTCTCTTTTGCTCTGGCATACCTTATATGTGATTCTGGCCCGCATCCTGACGAACAACCATTCCACTCAGGATTCCTTCCTCTTTCATTCGTTCTCGTCAGCGTTCCTGAGCTGAACAAGAGTGTTTGCCACCTGGGAGAGGTTTAGGTTTCTACACATTGTTCCCAGGTCTCATCCTCGGAGCTGAGCAATGAGGTTTCCAGTCCTTCCCTCACAATGCTATTCTACGTCGCCCGACGATGGGGTTGAGGGCCGCCATGGAACTTCGGCTTCACGACAGCCGCTTCGAGAGTCGACCGGGAATGCTCAATACTCACACATAGCCTGGTACTCGGAACAGATTCGCCAGCTGGGTGCTGCCAGCGGTCTTGCTTCCATGTCTCCATCAATACCAACTCCGCCTATTGTACCGACGCAGTCCTTTGGCCCAGACTATGGCTCATCAACACCGTCGGTCTACGGCAGACAGCAACAGCGGCATCACTACCAGGGGCACCGGGTAACCAATTTCAGGAGAAGGCAATTCGAAGAGAACCCGTTGATTCCGCTGCTCCCGGCAGCCTTTCAGAACTACAGGAAGAAGCAGGCCGACAAGACAGACCAGAAATGGACCGATGTGTTGGAATGGGGCTTCATTGACGGTAAGTCCTATCTTCAACACGAGCAGTGTCTAGTTTTGTTTGCTAAGAGGTTGTCATCAGCGCTGCTGCTTATCCCCCAGATGAAGCGCAGGAAATATACCATGAAGCAGACACAGTTTGGGCGGAACATGCTGATCGGGGAGTATCTTTGGATCTACTACCTGCAGACCTTACCGCCAGGGACCGAGGCAGAATGCAACCTCGTGAGGCACCGAAAGCAAGTGTCGAGCCACATCCAAGTGCTCAAACAGTTCTTCGCAAACCACCGTTGTTGTAAGTTGCACGTTCCCATTCTCCCACGTGGCGGATCCCTTTGTTCGGTGCGGAAGTGCTTGCATAACCGCCAGAAAAAGCAAGCGGCTGACAATGGTGGCTCCCTTGGCTCATCCCTACAGTCCACTTTTTCTTCAACAGCCGCAACGATGAAAAGGACAAGGACAGCATCGAGACGATTTCCCTGAAGAACAACCCCGTCTTGATTGCCCTGTCCGAAGACCGGCTCCCTGACGAACGGCCAAACTACGAGTACTTTGCCGACATCCTTGCATTGAATGAACAGGTGACTGCCCGACCCAAACGATGCTGGATTTTTGTGTCACACCAGGGCGTTTCGGTGAGGGAAGATGGATCTGGCTTTCTCCCTTCCACTGGCGACAAGCTCGATGAGAACGAGTATCCCCACCTCGCGCGCAACCTCGAGAGGGAGACGTGGCTCAAGGAAGAGCAGCAGATCTTCAAGGGCGCTCTGCTTCACGAGTTCACCAAGGAGATGCAGCAGATTGAGTCGACCAGCGTTAACGACCTCGGGCGGAAATGGGAGACTTCGTTTCCGGAACTGCATCAGAGACTACAGGGCATCTGCGATTCGACCATAGATCAGCGGTGCACCATTCTGCACATGAATGTCACCCTCGAGCTCAAGGAGAAGCGGCGGTTTCCAAGCCAGTCGGAGCTCAACTCCTGGGTGGAAATCAACATTGAGCAGCCACGTCTACTGAGCCATCGGTGGAAGGTGCACACGCGCTTGGTGAGGCCAGCGGAGCTGAGCTACTCACACGAGAGCGCGAGCCCTGAGACCATGTACGAGACTTCGGCAGAGATCGCTATGCAATATCAGCACCGCCCAGGGTGTGAAGGTCCTCGGCCTGATGGGCGGGCTCACTGTGACTGCATCGCTCAGCGACGTCACCGTGACTCTGTCACTGTCCCCTTTCCAGCTGATATCTGGGCCAGCACACTGACGAACTGTGCTGAATATCCAGCCCATTCCTTCAGCGACGCCGGCAAGAATGGAAAGCGAAGGAAGGACCTCAACGTCAAGGTCGAGGAGGAGGGCGAGGAAGGAGGCAAGCCCAACCGCCGAGGCAAGCCGCTCACACAGATGGATCTTGTGCCCAAGATTGCCATGATGCAGGAGATCTGGTCATGTCCCCCTGATGCCCCACACTATGGCCCCGAGCCTCAAGGGAACGGCTCAAGATCCCAGCGATGGACTCGACGAGCAGTGATTGTATGGACTTTCAAGACGATCCACAGCGAGGTAGATGGCAAACTCAACACCGCGCAGAGCGGCAGGACAGAGTGGCGCTATCTCACCATCCTCGACCCAATGAGCGAGGAGCACCAACAAAAGGCCATCATCAGTGGCAGCAGGAAGAACTCTGCTGTGTCTGACTATGCGGATGGATATTCATCCAACCACGTCCGTCCTGTCTCCCGGGATGTGGTCATGTCCCCCAGTCCCACATACCAGCAGCACTTGACCGCGAGCATGAGCGAGAACTTTTCGTCAGCATGGGATACTCCCACCGGGCTCAACCCCCTTTCCACGTCAGCCACGCAAGCCTATAGCGCTCATCTCATGGCGCCCAGTCAGTCCCATGTGTCAGCCATGCCCGGCTACAGCCCCCTCGACAGCTTCAGCAGCCACCGCGCTCTCGCCACCCCTCCCCCAAGTGCATCCCTCCCCACATCTTTCACTCACAACTTTGACACCACATCTACCCAACCTGACCTCATGCCAAATTACATGTCCACCCACTCCGTCACCACAACAACTGCCGGACTGGACGCCGACTCGGCACTCAACACCCTCGCCGCCGTGACAGACCCCTTCCTCACAAACGGCAACTCCTCCTTTGGGTATGACCAATCCCACTGGTCAACCTCCAATACCTTGACCAGCTCGAGTAACGTCTGGTCCCAGCCTTATCAATCAGCAGCATCAACATACACCCACTCCCCCTTGGCCCCCTGGCCAAACCACACCCAACCCACCCCATCCCACAGGGGAAGTCTCTATGATAAAACCCACAGCCATGTGCAATCCCAGCCCTGGATCTCCACCGCTGTTGCGGGGGGTGTCACCACCACAGCCGACGACCACGACCTCTGGACCCCAGCCACGTCCACGCACACTCCCTTGACGACCACCGCGCCGGCTTTGGGTCCTGATCCCATCACAGCTGGGCAGCATGAATCTCAGGACACGACGGACTGGAACCAGGTTACTACTGGTAACGGCACCAACGGCAACTCCCAGGAGACAGGGGAGGAGGAACTGGGGCAGAACTGGGAGGAGATTTTGCCGCCTATTCCGCTCAACTTGACTGCCCCGGGCGCTCAGCCCGAGGCGGTAAACTCTCTGACAACGGCAGGGGATACAGCGGCGCAGAGGTTGGAGAAGGCCGCTGCTGCTATGGAGATGCCGGTGATGGGTGGCCATACCAACGGCAATGGGGCGGTGGTTGGTGAAGAGAGGAAGAGCCTGAAGAGGAGACATGAGGAGGGGGATGAGGAGGGGGATTTGGATTCGGGTGAGTGGAGGAGGAAGAGTTTTAGGCAGTGTTGATTTTTCTTTTATTTGATTTTTTCAGCCTTCTGCATGTTAGTTAGTTTTTTTTTTTGTTTTTTGGTTTTTTTTTTGGTCCGGTTGGCTGGTTGGCTGATTATTCTCTGGCGTTCCCGCTTTGATCCTGGGCGGTCCTTTTTCCTCTTTTCTTTTTCTCTGGGAACTTGGCCCCTTGGCTATGCTTTTTACTATCTTCAGGGGACGACATACCTTACCTTTTTCACGTCTAATGATGGGTCATCTTATTACCTAAAGCTATATCATGTATCATGATGAACGAAGAAGCGAAGCAAGTTGGGATAAGTAATTAGCTCACGTATTATCGCCTTGCCCCCAGACCCTTCTAAGGGTATTAATGGGGGCGGATGATGATAATGAAATCATTAAAAAACAACCAATACCTCATAAGTGACAACCCTGCACAGTGATATATGATCAACCTTGTGTATTCAATCTTGTCCTCAATTTTTAACTGAATTCCAATCCCATAACTCCACCTAATGCGATGCAATCAATGCAATTTACCCTCCCAAATACCTTAGCAAAAGAAAAATTTCGATAACTAAACTAGGAAAGAAAAAGACAAAAGAGAGTAGTGGTATATCCTCCATAAGCCATATCCCATCCTTCATGACATAATCCCATCAAAGCTGTTGCGTGTGCGTGTGCTCATTCTTTTTATATGTCCAAAAGATTTCACCCAAAAAAAAAAAAAGGGGGGGGGGGAGTTACACCTCCTAACTGGCTGTGGCGGTGGCGGTGGAGGCAGTCGCCGTCTTGGGAACTGTCACTGTCACGAAGCTCGTGGGTATAGTCACGGTGACGTAAAAAACGCCGTCTTCCCTGCCTGGATTGGAACCAGCACCATCTGTTGGTTTTGGTGATGTGGTGCTAGTTTCAAGACTGCTTGATGGGCTGGGAGCAATAGTCTCAATACCCTCCGTAGGCTTTGGCGCGATAGAAGAAGAATCAGCTCCATCCGTAGGTGTTGGTACCGTCGGGGAAGAAGTCGGTGTTGTCTGGGTCTGAGTGGGAGCCACAGTAGAGGTCGGCGGCGCCGGTCCGTCATTCTCCTCCTCCTCCTCCTCATCATCATCATCACCCTCAGGCACCGCCTCCTCCTCAAGATACCTCCTCTGCCCGTCCAAAATCTCCATCGAAAACGGCACCGGCGGCTTAGTCTCCTTCCCGATCAGCCCCGCAAGTGGAATATTCGCCTTGTCGACACTCACCCTCCCCTCTCGTGTGCCAGGAAAGAACTTTGCCGAGGACCTGTTGCTACCGCCGAACCCAGCCTGGGGTACCTTCACCATAAACGGCTGGACCATCTGCCTCTGGATACCACGGAACTCGGCCGGCTGCTTCGAGTCAAACTTGACCCTGTTGCGGAAACGCTTCTTGCTGTTGAGGATACCGCTAAAGGGGGAGGAGGACTTGCCGCCCTTACTGCAGGTGGGCCCTTTGACCGCACCCAAGGAGTCGTCGCAGGGGTCGACAATTTTGTAGTCGACGACGCCGGTGTAGATCTCGGGAACGGTGACAAAGTACTCTCCAAAGTCGGAAGAATTGGCGTGGAAGCTAGCTGGGGGGACGGCAGCGCCGGGCTTGTTCATGTCGGGCCAGTCCCAGATCCAGAGCACGGTGAGAACATCGCCCGGCTTGGCGTCGAGGGGGATTTGAAGGTCGGACTGGCATCTCAGGGCCTCGGACTGGGTGATTTCGTCCTTGCGGTACCTGGAAATGCCTTCCGGGTCGCCAGTAGCTGGAATAGGCTCGTGGCACTGGCCGTCGTCGTAGTTGCGGGTGGCGAGAAGACGGCCCTTTCCGTTACCACCTTTGCCATCGGCGGTCCAGGTGTGGAGGACATCGGTCAGGGTTGTTTTGGAAAGATCGTTCTCGTATGTGCCATAGAGGTAGATAGTGCCGCGGTTGATAGGCTTGTTGGGGTTGGCGCCATCAGCTCTGGTGACGTGGCCGTTCTCGAGGTAAAAGATGGAGACAAAGTCACCAGGAGCGACCTTGAGCATAGGAAACTTTTCAGAATAGCTTGAGCTGCCGAGTGGGCCTTGGCTTTTCCTGACGATGGGGTGGTCGTGCATGATGAGCTTTCCCGTCGATAAGCCATTTGGGGGAAGGAGGTAATCGAATTGCTCTCTGGGGTTCTCCCGATCAATATGAGCTCTGTCGAAGCCCTCCTCGCCGATGAAGGTACCGTTAGTAGCGATACGACGGGTCGATTCTGGCCAGGAGTGGCCTTTTGCTGTCTCGAAGAGGGCGAGGAGTGCTGCGGTCAAGAGACCGCTTCTTGGCGATGTTAACCTCATGGTTGGTCTGTCGTTTTCGTCTGGTGTATAAGCGGTTCGCGGAACAAACTCGTAGTGAGACAAACTTCGAGATATGTTGAAAAAGCTGAGTGTTCAAGGTGTTGTAGTTCGTTGCAGTGTTCGTTGTGTCGGTAAGGAAAGTTCGTAAACCGGAAAGAATTCCGACAAGAGGAAAAAAGGATTAGAATGCTTTAGTATCCTGGGATAGTCGAAGCGGCCAGCGAGCACAATAGCAGTCAGACCAGCTGGCTTTGTGTTGAATAAAATGAGGGAAATGGCGCCAACAATGGGTTATAATTCCATTGTCACGACCAGCGTCAAGGCCTTGTCAGGGACAACAAAGGAGAAGAACAGCGGCTTGGTTGCGCCGCCACCAACTTGCAAGTCGAGAAGGAAGGTGCTCCTTCTGATAACGAAGGCCAGTGAAGCTGTTGGCGGTACAATGAAGTTGGCGATAGTTCAAAGGTCAGCAACCAAGGTAGTACTCCGTGACCGTGATCAAAAGACTTAGAAAAGATACCCAAAAGGAAATATGACGAGAAAATAGAAGAGTAAGAAAGTTGGGGGCTGCAGAAGGTAGATATCAAATTACCCCGACGTTTGGAACCTTGCGGCAAAAGTACACATGTGAGTTGCAACAAAGGTGAGAGAAACAAAGGACTTGTTCCATGTGGCCGGGACGGAGAGTAAAAGGGACCGGCAGCATGGCACTACCACACAACACAGACGCGCAAGCAACGGAAGTTATCATCAGACCGCAGACTCTCCAGGGCCATCTCGCGCCGGAGTCAGCAGGGGGTCGTGACCAAGAAGTCGAGGAAACAGACGAAAAGCGACGAAAACGAACGAAAAGAAGGCCTCAGATCAGGTTGGCGAGATGAGCAAGAAACACACTTCATTCGATATGCCGGGACGGTCATGTTGCAGCCCAGAGCAGCGGCAGGCGCTGTCTGTCCACGTCCCATGTCGTTGCCAGCGAGGAAGGTGAACCATCTCGATGTATTGGATGGTGTTGCATCGAGGCTCTTTGTAAGGCGACAAGTACCTCTGCTGCAAAACCAGTAGGAAAAGTGACTTGCCAACGCAGGGGCCACTTTTGTAGACACAAGGACAGCCACTCGAACCATCCACTCGCGGCAAAGCTCAGATTGGCGATGGTGAAAAGCGGGTCTGAGCGGTTGCAACTTCAAGAGCCGAGCTGCGAGTGATTGGATGCACACCACCACACTGGAAACACACTAATGCCCTTTGGTACCACAGAATATCATCAAGCGCGCTGCCCTTGTTCTTCCCATTTTCTTTCATCTTGCGATGTTGCACAGCGCGCTACGAAACAACGTTCCTTTGTTGTCTATTTTAGCCCTTTTGCCGCTTGCCGCCCGTCAAAGCGAGATTGGAACTTTCTTATTTATGACTCTCCCCGAGGCGCTGGATAGCACTAGACAATTTGCCTCTTGGTCTTCTTCAGATCTAGACTGCCGCTTTCCCCACGGATGAACAGATGATAAGCATTGGATTGACAACTTTGACGGAATCAAGCTTCATTCGCACAGACACACGACACCAAAGAAACGGTTTTATCCGCAGCCAGTCGTTGATCTCTGCCAGGGTTTATCTGCCATGTCTCACCACCACCCCCTGCCTGTCATGCGCTCGTCAATGTGTGGAGTGGAATATCACCCGGTATGATCTCCCCTCTGCCGTCTATTTGACGACACTTCTCCCTTTCAATCTTGGCTCTTTTTTGCATTGATGTAAAAGTTTTCTATTGTTGGCAATAGGGCACTCGTCATCCTGCTTCTAAACACTCCATCTCTACATCTCTCCACACTGAGCGATAACCACGTCCAGGTTCGGCACATCCTTCCCCTTGTATCCCGTTTTCGTATTCTCCATTTTCTTGACCACATCCATCCCATCCACCACCTGCCCAAACACCACATGCTTGTTGTCCAAAAATGGCGTTGGCACCGTCGTGATGAAGAACTGGCTGCCGTTTGTATTTGGCCCTGCGTTCTGTTTTCATGTCAGCCCTTCACTTCACCACCAGTATAAAAGCAGGGCGACACCTACAGCCATACTCAACAACCCAGCCTTATCATGCTTCAGCGTAAAATTCTCATCCGCAAAGGACTTGGTCCCGTAGATACACGTCGACCCGGTGCCATCCCCATTGAGGAAGTCACCGCCCTGGCACATGAAATTGGGGATGATTCTGTGGAACTTGGAGCCCTTGTAGCCCTGGGGCCGGTTTTGGTTGTTCTTGTGCTCGCCGGTGCAGAACTGGCGGAAGTTCTCGGCTGTCCTGGGGACCACATTGGCAAAGAGTTCGAAGGTGATGCGGCCGAGGGGTTCACCTGGTGAGTGGGTCAGCACAAGCACTCAGATGGGACGAAAAGGAAGGGACAAGTACCGCCAAGAGTGATGTCGAAGAAGACGCTGGATGAGAGGTCAGTATGGGTTCAAATGTGAGGCAGTGAGTGGAGGATGGGGTGGAAGGTTGTCAGATTCCATGGATAGCAGGCGTGGTAAGGGTTCACCATCATGACATGGGCTTCAATGCTCAGCCACCGCTTGCAAAGAAACCCAGTGAATGGTGAGGAAAGTGGAAACAAAAAGAACATGGACTTACAGGGGATTCCCCGACGCTGGGAGTACAGTCGGCGGCATGGTGACTGTATCAATCTACTACTTTGGGATAAGTAAAGAATGTAAACGTGGTGTAAGTGATTGATGGGGCGCTGTTCAGTGAGTGAAGTGAAGCTGCTGGCAACAGGCTGCAGGGAATGAGTGGTGGTTGGCGCTCCTTGGCAGGTGCCACCTGGACAGGCAGCTGGCAAGCCTCCAAGCTCACCCTTTGAGCTCCCAGTGGCTCCTAGAGCCTGGCATCAACTTACGAGGAAAGAGTAAATTTGTGCTGAGCTGAGAACTGAATCTTCATTGCTCGCAAATTCCGACTTCTCCCAATAATGAACATTTCCTTCCAGCCAACACTCTCTTACTCCTCTTGGCTTTTCAACAGAGTAGCACTCACAGAGCTCAAAGTTCCAAGAAGATATATCGACGAAAAAGTTTGGAAACATTTTTGGCCGAACATCATGTGTTATTCTAGGGAGACTAACCGCCGCTATCACATATACCTCAAAGATTCTCCTCCAGATTCGTTTCATCATAGTTCATATACATCAAAACACTCCAGCACTCATCTCCCAAAACAACTCCCTTCAACAGCCCTCAGAGGAATATATGTGATGAAAGTAAAAGCAAACCCCAGCCAAACACCCACATCAGCGCCGTGCCCCTCCCCGCCACACAACCTAGCAATCACTCCCGTGTACCATTCCTGAGACATCCCCAGAGCAACACCCACAACGCCAACCAGGCAAGAAGCAATGGCTGCGAACCCCGGTGGTAAAAGCTCTGGCTTGTGAATATCCCCCACATCATACCCTGAAAATCCACGTAATCCTCCGCGGAATAAAAAGTGTTCCACCAGGGCAATGGCAACATAGATCGAAAGCCAATATCCCGTGCTCAACACGAACGTCTCGAGCCAGGTTTCGAAGAGGTTGTACCCAGGAATACCAATCCCAACATACACTGCCGTCCCAAAGATAGTCCACACGAAGCGCGGCACTTGCTGAGTCTGTCTCGCCAGTGCCTGCAACGAGAATGAGACCGAGTAGATATTGGGGCAGTTGGTCGCAATGATCGAGAGCGCCACCAGGATAAGACAGGCCTTGTCAAACCCAGGTTCAACATTCGGCGTCAACACAGCCGCCATGAGACCTCCAACACCTGCGTTCTCATAGTGCTTTTGGTATTCCTCATTCTTGACCAGAGCCGTAGAAATAGCAGCCCCGAGGAGCATGACAAATATAAGAGGAAACGTCAGCCCAGAAAACACCCAGAGAAAGGTCGACCTGGTTGATCGTGTCGAGGGCTGATAGACACTATAATCAGCCGAGTATGCCGACCAACCGACAGCAAACCCAAAGACAGCTCCGATGTATGAAAGAACAGCTCCCCTCTCACTTGGCCCCGTGGCCAGAGGCAGGAGGCTGTCGAACTCTCCGGATTTTATGAAAGCCCCCATGACAACAAGAAAAACCACAAAGCACGGAATCCACGCGTACCGTTCGTAAAAGTGAACAGCTTTGTAACCCAACAAGCAGATAATCAGCGTTGCCAAAGACACAATGAGAATCCCGGCCCAGCCGGGAATATCAGGGTTGACGGCCTTCAACAGCTGAGCTCCAACGATGGCATTGACAGATGCCCACCCAAGACAGGTGATAATCTGAAATATCGCAACTACCTTGGGTCAGCAGCTATGGTTATTCACACAGAACTTGGACGACTCACTAAGTTTGACCGCATAATGTCCAAACCAAAACCTGGACAGAATAATCTGTCTTAACCCAAACTTTGGCCCAAAAAGTGCAAAGAAGCAAACGGGGAGAACTCCGAGTATGTTGACGAGTACAATAATCAACGCGGCATCCACAAAGCCCAGTCCAAAGATTGGCACGGCCACGGCCCCCAGAGCAAAAGTAGGCATCCCCATGTTGGCTGCCAGCCACTATATTCACAGCTTATGTCAGTCTTTGAACTTGTATCGGATATTTGGGTTAACAGAAGACAGGACCTACCACGCCGCCCATCTTGGAAGCCCTTGTATCTCTCCTCTCATCCTCCGGCACCCGCTCAACACCCCGCTCTTCCACGCCATAACTACCGGCAAACCTTTGAAGCCTAGAAAAGAACCAGCTCTTGTCGCTCTCAAGGACAACACCTTCTCTGCTGCTGGAAGCGGTGATGAAACCTTCATCACCGGTGTCTGATGCGCGGGTCTTTTCGTGGGTGTAACTTTCGATGTCCGTTTTCGACTGCGGTGGAAATGTGGACAGACCCATTGTGTTGCTATTCGAACTAAAAATATAGTGGATGAATACGCCAGGAAAACTTAGATACTGCCGGTAGTCTAAGAACACAGGCCCTGGAAAGGATGTAAGAATACAAGGGGAAGTCCTCAGAACTGGAAAGCACAGGGCAACCTAACGTAGCTGCCTTGCAGATATATGTATTCTGATATTCAAGAAAAGAACTCTGCCAGGGAAGGAACTTTGCAAAGGTGGGAAAGAGGGACAGGCAAGGTGGTGAAGGGAATCACTGCATAAGGCCAAGAGACACGCATGCCCGCCCCTTCCTTCCATGCTTCTGCCCGTGGCCATGGTGACTATGGGCTGCTGTGTATCGCGGAACAGATGCATGCCATCGGCTGCATGATGATAACACTCTTTCCTCGGTATAGTAGAGGGGAAGTGAAGATGATGATGGCCCGGGTTACCCCAACAACGCCACTGTGTCTCAGTTCTCCCGGTTCACCCCGGGGCTCTGGGTTAGGAGACTCGTCGGTTGACGGTTGACTGGAATGTAGTCAACATTCATGAGCACTACATCAAGATAACCACCACAAAGATCATCACTTAAGAGGAGAAGCCCCGTGCAACCGCACATCAGCACCACCCCAACCACAAAACCACGTTGTCGACCTTCCACTGGTCCGCTCGCAAAAACGAAAAAAACTCCCATCATCACACACAGCCTTTTCCAGAACCAAGAAACAATAACAAGCGCCATGTTTGCCCCCTCCAGCATCAAGCCAGACCTACCCGTCCACCATGTAAGCTTTTGTCCCACGTTGCACACCCCATACCAAGCCCGCGCCAATATATTCCCTCTCCACGACATGAAGCTATACCCCCAAGATGGAGAACCAACCGCAGTAAGCAGCACCCTCGCATCTCATGCAATGCAAGCGCACCTCTCTCTGGTACTTTTACCCATCCATGCCCAAAGTCCTGGATCTAGTAGTGATGATAAGATGGCCCCAACTTCCCATCCCACTGCTGGTACCTTTCTGTCATTGGTCTAAAACAATGTTACACACAACTAAGCAGAAAAAAGAAGAAACGGGAAGGAACCGCCCCTCAACTCCCGGATTCCCTTCCCGCGTCTATCTACTATACTTTGCCTTTTAGATCCGAGCAGTCAAATCAGGAGCTTTGGTAGATCTTACCATAGACAGGTGGGTGGTATATGACGGGTGCTGTGAGATTTTAGTCAAGGGGAGCTAGCAAGTGAGAGTGTTACACAAAACCGACATACCCAGATCTCACCTAGCTTGGCTTTACAGACCAACAAGATGACAAGCCGATCACCGACTTTTGCATTTCGCAATGAACCCTTCCAAAGGACCTATCCCACTAATCCAAGCTTGATCGCCATCTCAGAAGAACACACTCGTCTATCTCCAACATATCCCCATCTCTGCCAGGATGCAGTGTAACCACCACAACCCTCCCCCCTGGCCCCCATGTCTTGTTTCGCCTTGTCTCGTCTCTCTTTCCTCTTGTATACACTCGGCCCGCCTCACCGCTTCTCTTCCCCCCCCACCTCTCTCTCTCTATCTCTCTTCAAGTTGAAACAGAAACATCTCATCTCACTGACGGTTGTCCTACCAAAAACACGTTTGGATCGAAAGACCACATGGAACATATAGAACAAATCCCAGTCTCGGATCTTAACTGGACAACGCACACACCACTGGGTTCACAGAAGAAAAGGGGGGTTTTGATACAGCAGATAATACCACCGCAGAAGAGTGCATTGCATACATGCTGTCTATTTTGACATTACATCCAACTTGCCATATCTCGCTGCCAAATCTGAGGTTCCAAAAACCTGTCATGTGCAACCATAACCCTCAGCCTCGGCATGATTTCCCCCCCTTTTTCTCATAGCGTACAACCTTTACATCACCCACCCCACCCATAAAACAAGCCCTCTCAACCCTCCGCCTCGATCTCATACGAGTTTGACTTGTGCTTAGGCGTAAAAGAAAACGTAGCAGGTGCCGGGCCGAGGAACATCTCACTAGAATATCAAACAAAATATCAGCAAACAGCCCCACCAACAGATCGAAACTGACATGAACAAACCTGATCTTGATCCAATCCTTATAATCCTTACTCGCAAGCAACGTCTCAAGCTCATTTCTTCCCTTGTACGCCGGCGGCCTCTCATTGATACTCGGCGGCAGATACTCCAGCAGCCCAACAGGAACATACCGGCTGAAGAAGCTCAAAAACTCCAGCAGGAACCTCCTCGTGTAGTTGATCCCCAGCTCGTCTGACCCCCAAGCCTCCATTCCATACCGGGCAAATTTCTCAATGTACCCTAACCGCTCCGTGGCCGACTTGTCCAAGTACTGACCAGTCTGGATCTCCTCGTAGATCCAGGGCTTGATGATCGCTCCTCTGCCAATCATGACCGTGTCCACCTTGGTGTTGTCGACGTGGTCAAAGTAGTCAATGTGCGAGTAGCAATCGCCGTTGCCAATGAAGAACATCCTCCCGCCATTGGGTAGAGTTCGTTCATCGACTTCGCGAATGGTGTCGGTGAGGCTGTCAGTTTTCTCGTTCAAGCGCTTGATCATGGCGGCCGTCTCAGCGATGTACTCCCAGTTGGCCGCGCGGGTGTACCGTTGCTGTCTTGTTCGGCCGTGAAGTGTCACAGCCGCGCAGCCGGGAGCTCCCAGAATATCACGATGCTCCTCACTGCCAAGGGCGAGCCTCTCGATGTTCTTTTGGGCCGTGAACTTGTCATCACGGACGCCCATTCTGATTTTGGCCGTGATGGGAACGTCATCAGAGACGGCGTTCATGCCTCTGATCATACGCTCCAGCTTGGAGGGAGCATCCAAGAGGGCAGATCCAGCACCCGACTTGTAGAGCATGTCAATCGGGCAGCCGCAGTTTAGGTCGATCAGCCGGAGATGTGGGAGGAAACGAGCCAAGGCTTCGGTAGACTTGATGGCAACCCAGGGAACGTTGGCTGCAATCTGAGCGCCAAACTTGAGATCCTTCGAGTTGTCGTAACCTTGAGCAACGGGCCCATCGCCATTGAAGCGAGGGGGTGTGGTCTCACTCTTGTGGGCTCTCATCAGAGTCCAGTCAGACTTGGCACCCTGGAGTAAGGGCATGCCCATGGCCATTTCCGAGTAGGTCAACTCGCATCCCAAGTCGACGCAAAGACGGCGGAATGGCAGGTTCCCTTGGGTTGTCAAGGGCGCCAAAGCCGGTGTTTCCCTTCCAAAGTAAAGCCTCTTCTTCTCCGAGGGCTTAAAAGGTGGCTCGGCGTACATTGCCCTGTAGTCCAGCGCCTCAGCACCGCCATCCTTTTGCTTGTGGTGATGGTCACGGAAAATCTGAGTATCTTTTTCCAGCCATCTTAGATACTTGTCCGACTTTTCAAACTGGACTCGTTTCCGTGAGAGGTCAATCTTGATCTGGCCTTCCACGTTGTTCACCACCTCGGTATTGGCGTCACCGGTATCCCCATCGTCGGGGTAAGTGTTGCCATCTTTGTCTGTGAGAACTAGCTCCTTGCGCCCATCTTCGTGCTCGACCTCCTTGCTATGACTTGACACAAACAAGCAACGCCAGCCAGACGGGCACTTTCCAAATTTCTCAAGAGTAGGGCATTTTCCTCCAAAGGTTTCCAGGTCTGCACGGCGGCCCTCCTTCAGGTATTTTCGGATATCATGGAGGCCATTGCACCGCTCACCAAACTTGCAAGACCTGGGAGAGAACTCGGGAGTCCAGGCAACGGAATTGCAAAGGCGTTGAGCATCAGAAAAGGTGCCAAAGGTTCTCTCCTTGTTTTGGCCTGTCTTCTTTTTCCTCTTTCCTCCTTTCCCAGCATCGCGACTATCTCCTTGCTGCTGGTGTTCAATGGTGCCTCTTCCTTCAGCCTCATCATCATCAATGACATCAGGCACAACAACCTTTGCCGACTGACCAGGGGCAACGATAAGGTACTCGGCCTTGATGGGGGCAACACCCTTCACTCTGTCCACAGGCGACTTTTTCGTTGTGCCGTTTTGAGTTTCAGCAGACTCATCAAACCTCTGTCGCTTAGAAGCTGGCTCATCATGAGTGGGTTCCTGCTGCTGAGGGGTGGCCGTATCGTGAATCTCATCCTGCGACCGCTTCGTTGACTCCTGGGGCTCCATGATCGCTTTTCGGATTGGCGATTCTCTCGACCCGGATGTCAACAACTGTGTCTCCGCCGGCAAACGTGAGGTGACGAATTGTCCAATCTGAGATCAAGCTTGCTTTTTTTTTTCTGCCGTCCACTGGAAGTGGGCTGAACGCTTGCAGTTGCAGAGCTCTGAAAGACTTTACCCCACAGCGGGGTTTGACAAGCAGTTGGGTGGGTGCAACACTTGCGGTCCTGCGTTGCTGCTGTGAAGGTGGGAGTTGCTCTTGGAGTGGGGGCCAGATCTTTTTTGCAACCAGGAATCTCAAAAGCCGATTTTGAAGCTCACCGCTCATTGGGCATGTCTCCAAATCGAAGGTTCTGCCGAATCTTCTATGGATGAAAAGCAAAAGTCGGACGAAACCTTACAAGAAGCTTTTAGCTGTTTTCCCCTGGCGGGCATCTCCACACTTCGGCCTCGCCCAGTGCGCCCGGCTCGCCGGCAGTTCACCCTTCGGCCGGGGTCAGTTTAGGGAGCGGGATCGGATCTGGAACAAAACAAATTGAAACGCCGCTTGATGGATACGGCAGCCGATTGGTTTAGTTCCCGAAGACTGGCAGCTAACAGTCCACCAAGCGGGCCAGCTTAGAGATTGTACCGTAAAAGAGATCTTGATCCCACGTCGGGACGGCTTTCTAAGAACCGAGACCGAGCGTTTGCTCCTGTCGTCGTGTGCCTTTGCCACTAATGATTTGAGATCAAGAATTGTCAAACCAGGTGAAAAGATGTTCCGGAACCAGGCTTATACGAACTGAATCTTCAAAGGTGCCATGTGTAACCACGGGACGAACAGCATGAGGACCGATATAGCATGTCATCTCCGTAGCCAGACCTCCGCTGTTCTTGGATCCATATGCCGCTGAGTGGGGGTCCGGAACCTGCTTCTGGCCTTACTGATGACCTGGCAGGTGATGTGAAGACGGGCACTCGGGGAGTTGTATCCCCGATCTGAGAGAGGTTCCTCGCATTCCTCTCTGATCCAGACATCCCCAGAAAATGAAGCTTGTCACAGATCGTGAGCCGATGTTGCGCAAACGCGAGACGAATGGTCCTCTTGCTCGGGGGTGGGGGTACCACACCCAATCAGGGGCACTTCAATGCCCGGTTACGTCTCGGGCGGTGTGGGCGGCACCTAGGGTTCTCCACGTTGTACGAACAATACAGGGGGTCTCAGTTAGGGAAAACGCGAAAACGACGGCGCCATTCAGGGCTGACATCTGCGACATGCTCCCGCTGCGGACTACCTTCCAATTCCATTCGTGGTTTATCCAGTCCTGCATCGCCCACCTCTGCCACCACCTTAGCCAGCGTCATTGCCCATCGCCTCTTCTCTCCCCCAAACTCCCCGCGATTTGCAACAAGACACCAAAAGAAAATAAGCTGCCGATCGAAGCTGTCACTGAAACCACCTGCAAGCGTCTGTGGTGTCGTTCAAACGACGAACCCCGCCGCCCCCCGTGTCGTCCATGCTCGAGCAATGATCATTCGACCCCACAATGGCTGACCAGGCCAGAGCAACATCACGAGACAAGACGCCGCAGTCACCGCACAGCAAGAACAAGGTTGTGCGCTCACAAAAGATATCCCAGGTGACGTCGCCGACAGAGCCGCGCTCTCCGACCCCATTAGGGGGAGATCTCTACGACCACAGCCCCGTCCAGGACCGTCCGCCGATACCCCGCTCCCATACACCAGGCCACCTCTCGTCTCGAAGTCAAGACCGTCGAAACCAGTCTGGCGATCTCGCCCTCCGCCAGCGCTCCCAGTCAGCAGCAGGCCACACCTCGTCCCGAGCCGCTGCGGCAGGCATCCCACACTCCTACTCAACCACCTCCTTCTCCAGCAACCCTTCCGCAAGCAAAGCCCCTACCCCCAACTCAGCGCCCCCGTCCCGCCAGCCAACCATAACCGAGAATGGCGACAACAATAGCACCAGCAGTCTCACGGTCAACCTCACCCTCGGCCGCGACAGAGGCGATTCGGGCGCCTCGGCCGGAAGCGGCAAAGAATCCACGACCTCCACCACCCACCCCCGAAGACCAACCAACCTCCGCTCCACCTCCGCCATAACCAGTGGCGGTCGTCCCCCAGGCGGAAGCCATGCCGCCCCTTCCCACCCCCGAGTCGGCACCGGCCGCGGCCAACCCGCCAAAGGCGCCGAAGTCTTCACCCCTTTCCCCCCTTTAACAAAACCCAAGACCGCCCCCGACGTTCTCGCGGCCCCATCATCAGGAATGTACTGGTCCCGCGCACCCACCTCGGGCACCCCCCATACCGCCCTCCGCGCTCACACCACCACCCTCGTCGGGAGCAACGTCTTTGTCTTTGGCGGCTGCGACTCAAGAGCCTGCTTCAACGAGCTATACGTCCTCGACGCCGACGCCTTTTACTGGTCCACCCCCCACGTGGTAGGTGACGTCCCCGTCCCCCTCCGCGCAATGACTTGCACGGCGGTCGGCAAAAAACTAGTCATATTCGGAGGCGGCGACGGCCCGGCTTACTACAATGACGTCTACGTCCTCGACACGGTCAACTACCGGTGGTCAAAGCCCAAAATCATGGGGTCTGACCAGCCCGGACGAGTCCCCTCCAAACGTCGAGCCCACACGGCATGTCTGTACAAAAGCGGGATTTATGTTTTTGGCGGTGGGGACGGGGAAAGAGCGTTGAATGACATTTGGCGGTTGGACGTGAGCGACTTTGGTAAGATGAGCTGGAAGCTGGTGTCTGGCCCGTCTCCGAGTTCGTCAACAACATCAGTGACGGACAGGGAAATCCGCCCCAAGGCTAGGGGTTACCACACTGCCAACATGGTCGGGTCCAAACTGATCATTTACGGGGGCTCAGACGGGGGGGAGTGTTTCAACGATGTTTGGGTCTACGACGTGGAAACGCACGTTTGGAAGCAGGTCAACATCCCGGTTACGTACCGGCGGCTGAGCCACACGGCGACGATAGTGGGGAGTTATCTCTTTGTGATTGGGGGGCATGACGGGAATGAATACAGTAATGATGTGCTGCTGCTGAATCTGGTGACGATGGGGTGGGACAGGAGGAAGGTGTATGGGCTGCCGCCGAGCGGGAGGGGGTATCACGGGACGGTGCTGCACGACAGTCGGTTGTTGATGATTGGGGGGTTTGACGGGAGTGAGGTTTTTGGGGATGTTTGGGTTTTGGAGCTGGCGGTGCACGCTTACTATAGTCAGATTAGTCATTTTACGATTGAGATTTAGGGAGGGGAAGAGGCTTTTCCAAGATGGAGAGTCTTATGGATTGGAAAGAGGCTTTGTTCGTTTTGGGGCCATGTATCAAAGCGAGATGTTTTTTGGGCCTTTTTGTTTTTGGACAGTTTATTGTTTTGTTGTCTTCTTTTTATTTATTTCCCCTTTACATGTTTACATTTCTGAAAAAGAGCAGAGCAGCGATTCGGGAAAATGGGCTGGGCAAAGAGGTCGGTGGCAGGGCAGGGTTGATTTGAAAGACTGTTTATCATGTCCGTAACTTTCCTGAGAGCCTCACAGTCTAAGAGTCTCTTCATTCAAGAGACGAAACAATAAAACACTAGAAATACTGCAAAAGATATCCTATACATTGTAGTCATCTCTGTAAATTTACTGCTGCTAGTCAAAGCACAACCATCCTCCTTTTGAATAGTATCCCCATCCTCCTCACTTTGCTCGCCATGCCATGCAATTCATTTCTTCTGTCCCACCCAAAAAGGCCAAAAAAAAGACCAACAATAATCATTTCATAACAACAAGTAGTCATACAGGGAAGAACAAACGGTAGAAAGCAAACAAATCCCAGAACGCCGCCAAGAGACAAAGTCTATCTGTGTTGGGTAGAACGTTTCTTTTTGCCCACAGCAACCCGGGGAAAAGTAGTAAACCTCCTTCAACACCCAATAAAACCAAAAAAGAGAAAGATCCAGATCCGTAATGTAAGGAAAAGAAGAAGGGCGAGATTTTTTGTCGTTGTTGTACAAGACTAGAAGCCATGATGGCTCCTAAAAGGTGGACGGCGTTGATGAACGGGCATCATCAAGAGTCGCTGTACCGTAAGGATTATTCGAGTCCGAAAAGCCGGATAGATCGTGTCGTGAGATTTGAGAATGAAGGGAGCTGCTTAAGAAGCAGGGGCCTTCTCCTTCTTCTCAAGAGCAGCCACGTGCTTCTTCTGCTCGGCCAGTCTGCGCTCCTCAGCCTCGACCATATCTATTACCATATTAGCTTTCCGTTTCGTAACCATTCAGATTCTTATTAAAAAAAGACATACCCTGCCACAAGTTCTGCCCCTCATAATCCTCCTTCCTCACCCTCTTCTCAATCAGATGCTTGTGCTCCGGATCCTCCGGATCAACAACCATAACAGTCTCCCACCTCCCCTTGCCCGCCTTCGCATCTGCCGTCTCAAACGCGGCGGTAGCAATCAGCACCGCCAGCGTCAACCCCTGGGCGTACATTCTCGCCTGCACCAGCTTCTGGCTTCCGCTCAGATACTTATTCTTCCCCACCATCGCCAGCGCGAGACCCATCGCCGCAATCCAAGATGTGAACACAATAGAGTACCTGTTCTCCCGTCCCCAATCCATCAGCTTCTCCGTGTCACTCTTGGCCGCGGCGCGAGCCTCGGCGGCCGCCTTGTGGGAGGCGTCCATGTAGTTGTACATGGAATCGTGCGAGCGCTGGAAGTCGATGGAGTATCTCTCGGCCCAGACGATGGCGCCAAAGGTGCCGGTCGAGGTGACGAGGAAGGAGCGGAAGGGGAGGGTGAGGTTGCGGATGGTGGGGTAGCGCTTTGAGCCGGCGATTACACCACCCAGACCGAGGGCGAGGCCGACGGAGCCGCCGATGAGACCACCCTTGAGGACGACCTTGAAGTGGGCGTCTTCCTCTTCCTTGGAGATGATCTTCATGGTGGTGGTTTTTTGGGGGGGAAGGGTGGTTGGGTGGAGACTGAAGAGGTGGTTGTTGGAAAAGTGATTGGGTGCCTTTAAGAGGTGATTGCCCGTTTGCGCGCCGTCCAAAGACAGGTGTAATTAGTTGGAGGTTTAGGAAGGTGAATAGGCAGGTAGGTTCAGAAACCGACAAGGCTGTGAGGGTTGTGGTGGTGGTTTTGTTCTTTGGCAGGCGGTGGCGTGTGAGAAAATAAATCGTATGACCGGAGCTCGTTTGAGACAACTGCGTGATGCAGAATCAGCGCAGTGACGATTGGATCTCCGGTGGGAATAAAGGTGGATCCTGTTATTAACTTTTTGCTTTGGTAAGGAAAAAAAGGCGGGTTGCGGCGATGGCCTCTTTCTATGATGCACCAAGTCTAGCAGTGATATCTGAATGCTAGATATCGCTCTTGTATCATCTTCTTCGAGATATCTCGCAAAAAGCCCAAGGCGCGAGTGCTGGGAGATGGCCACAGGGATAATGACACAATTGACAGCTCCTGCCAAGCAAGACGTTTTGGTGATGTCAGCGGTTCGTTGCTGACTTTTGTCAAAATTTCCCGAGCCTTCCCCGCCGGCTCTCGCCGTCGAAGGAAGCACGGACCACGTCCCTGGAAAATGGAGGGGTTTTAAGTGGTGGGTTCAATTCCAGCACTTTTGAACATGCCGGCCAAAGTCCGAAAAGTCACTCAGAAGCAGCCTGTTGCTGACATGGCCATCAATGCGTTCCCGAATGCTCCCGAGACTTTGAGAGCCTCTCAGTGACACTTGCTTGACATAAGACTCATCGGTCAGGCCAGACGCCCCGGGCACAATTTCTCCCGGCGCAACCGTTCCTCAGAGGCCCGATCCGCCGGGGCAGCAGCTCCGATTCCGATCGGCAAAAGCCGGCTGGCGGTTGTCGGACGGTGAAACCTCAACCGGCTCGGTCACATCCCCGGTCGCTATCGGGTGTTTTGTTTCACCGGCAGGCAGGCAGTCGGCTTGCTGACTATTCATTCAACTCCAAATCAACTTGGATGTCATGTTGAGCTTCGCCCCCACGCAGCATCAGAATGTCTCAACAGGACTGGTCCAGATGTTTGTTTGGCAGCTATTACCAGTCAATAAAGGTCAGCTGCGTGTTTCGTTCCCGCTGCCGTGCTGTCCGCCTGCCGGAGCATCAGGACATTTTTAGGGGTCCGGAAACAATGCGGCCGACGCTCTAGACCATCAGGAAGGCCGCGTTTGCCGTGACAAATGGAAATCTGGACAACACCCACCGTACGCGGGCAAAATAGGGGTCTTGCCGTGTCTTCTCTTGCCCCAGGACGCTCGCCGGCTGAGCGGACCGATTCCGATTCAACCCGTTTGCTTTGCTCCGCGGGCGTCTTTTGCTGGTTGATGGTACCAGATCGACCCGTTGTCGTTGTCAATGCCCATGTATGTAGACTGTGGGCCAAAGTCATGCGTTTGTCGGATGGTGAACATGTCCCAAAAAACGATCGGCTCGGGGTCATAACTATTTCTCTCAGTGGTTGGCCCAATGCTACGTTAAATTGAGTTTATCCGGCAGTGCTTGAGAAAATGTGGTGAACCTTTGGAGGCAGGGGTTCATCAGTGCCCGCCCTAGCGGGATTAGCCTCCGCGTGCTTGCGAGACTTTGAAAGAACGGTTCCTAAAAACAACTTCGTGGCTCCATCCAACTTCAGCTGTCACTGCCCGAAAGGTAGCTCCATTGCATCGTTGTGCTAAGAACCTAGGTTGGGAAATATCAAGGAGCCAAATCCAGCTCCTAGAGGACACTTTGACGTGCTCAACTTTGACGGGTAAGAAAAAGAAAGTCTATCTGCATGTGAGAGCTCACCCACAGGCTGCCAAGAGACTGTTTAGCCAGAGACATGAGCTACTCGGTACACAGTGCAGGTTTGCCTCCCGTTGTATAAGTCAAGTCAGAATGCGCTCACACGACATCCCGCGAAACAAGGTTGTATTTCGAGAGTAACGCTACTGGATATGTGATATCTACCGAGTTGACGTTTGGATGATGGAACATGCCCATTCATACCAAACCCCCCTCACTCGGCAGGCATCTCAAATACCCGGGTGAAAGCCGATCTGATATCTCCAAATTCCTTGCATTGTCCTTGGGCCAAGGGCCGACTATTATCATCATGACCAGGTTTTTGAGCCAAACGCAACCCTTGGCACCGTTGGAAACGCAATCTTCTTTTTGGAAGCATACCTTGCGAATGATGATAAGCTGATAAGACGTTGCGACGTCAGGCCGTTGAAGCGTGCATGCTGCTCGCTAGTGTGCAAAGCATCGGATCAGCAGAGAAGCGCTGCGAGATGCTGACGACATTGGTGGAGAGGCCGATATCATGTTTCGAGTTGATCTGTCTGAGATGAAGGTTGCAGTTTTGCGCCAAACCGAGTGAGGGGGTGGACGCCTTGTACGAAATAGGCATTTTCTTCCTGTTCTCGACCTAGATTGAGCACTTAATCTGGTGTAGGCCTTTTCCTTTGGGCCGGTGTTGCTCCAATAACATCGCTAGTGAGGTGATTGCAATGGTGAACAATCTCGATCGTCGTTCTGTTAGCACTTCTTTGGGGAGTACCCTGTGAGACGTGCCGTGCATCTCGAAGACTTCGACATCATGTATTGTCCTGGCCTGTGCTTGTCCGTGTTCCACCAGCAAGACAAGCATTGACAGCACTTCGTATTTCTCCACCGAACCGCATTCTAGACTCTTATTATTGTCAATGTCAAGCCTCAGGAGCCAAATCCGTGTCGAGAACGGCAGAAGCGTGCTAAGAAGTTGTTAGGTATAGGTAGTATGATTGGAGTGGGGCCAATGGTGATATCACAGAATCAACACCCTATGCTACAGTGTACTACTGTGTACCTTTGGCACAGTCTCAACCAGCAGTCTCAACAAGCTGAGATGGTTCCTGGGACCCATTTCCAAGAGCAGGGAAGTGGTCAAAACAACCCTGATTCTTGAGTCAGTTGTGAGCGTGACTACCAGGATGTTGCCGATGTCTAGGCACGCTCACCACCAAAGGGCAAGACGGCAACATACCTTGCAGTAACTTTGAGCCTCAAGCCTCTGCCCTTGAATCTGAGCCCGTTTGACGGGAGTGGACCTATCCAATCTCAGCTTTGGCCGACAGTTGGCATACCGACTGATCAGTGAGAGGGTGTAAGCCGGCACTTGTTGAGTTTTCGAGAAGCTTGAATCGAGATGAACATCAGAAAGGGCTGGGAATATTCCGCCAGCCGAGGCCCAGGGGAAACTTCGACAAGGTGTGGAATCTCTGGAATGGTGATGCCGCAAGTCGAGCATGGGACGACCTCGTTGTCTCGTTGGTGCCCCTCCACTTTAGACCTGCCAGTTTCAGCGGGCGGTGAGTGTACAGCAGGGTCTCGAGAGTGGCCCGAATTCACATGACACCAGCGGCTTGTTACACCAAGCGACTTGGACGCTTGGTAACTCTGGCGTTTATGCGAGTGATTGGCGCGGCAATGAATTATTCACAGTGAACCAATGGCTGAAGAGGCGGGAGAAGCTACCAGTGAATCTCGAGAGAACAAGAGGGGAAAAGGGTGACGGGATTGATGGCTGTGTGGCACAATTGTAGATCGATGGGAGATCAACGCGCAGGTCCCAGGTCCGCGACGACTACCGACAAGGCACGATGAATCCGCACAGTGCAAGACCAAGGCCAACAATCACGGTGCCTCCACATCGTGCCCCTGTCTAGCGACCTTCCAAACCGCTGGTACCGGAGAACATTGGACATGCTTCCGTTTGATTTCCACGCTCAACACCCGCACACCCGCAAGAGAGATGAGAAGACAGTTACACTGCATCTGTCGATGGCAAGTAATCCCACGCACTTGGCAGTGACACATGGGAGCGGGCTACGGCGGTATAGCAAATTGCCAGACGTGGCCAGGATCGCTGGAAATGCTCGTCATAAACTAACAAACTTGTTGGAGTTGTGTTGTGGTCAAGGTACCGTTTACCGTAGTCGGCGTTAGCAGATGGCAAGTACACTGTCCGTCTCAGGTCTGTTAGTGCCTTCCCAGCCTGCCGCCATAACCATATCTTTGTTGCGCCTGCCCGCACGACCTCGAACTCTTTCCATTCCTGCCATATGCTCTTGTCTGGTTGAGCTCTCTCTGCCTCCCATCTTGTATCTTCTTCTCGTCCTCTGTCTCCCCTTCTCACGGCCCCCTCCCCACCATCATTGATACTGGTCCATCACTCCAGTCTGCCTCCAGCTGTTAGTACATTCCCTCCTCGTCATCAGTATCCTCTTTGAACCCGCCACCTACCACCCAAGGCCGCCGTTTGCCCACCTCCACCTGTCTCTTGTCTGTCTCCAGCTGTACAGTACATTATTACCGAGGTGTAGGAATCCCGTACTCGGTTCCCTACCGCCACGCCTGTCTGTTCTCGCAGGTGCTTTCGGCTCTCGGGCATACTGAGCCTGCGATTGATCTGCACGCCATTTGCCAAGACATCGACTTCGAGAAGCCCAGGGGCGCCCCTCAAATACCGCCGAGTCTTATATCCATCGCTACCTCAAAGGGGCGTGAAAAAGAGTCACCATTACACCCTCATAAACACCACCGAGGCACCGCCGAACCATATCTTATCCTCGACGGTACTCCTCTGGGCTGTTGTGGCTGGCGTGCATGGCTCTGTGATACCCTCTGTCTACAGCAGGAATTAGTCATTGGCCGTACCACGGTCCCCTAACAGGCCTAACACTTACACACGATTTCTGTTTCTTGGCGGTCGATTCTGAGCCGCTGAACGGTCGACCCCCAACAAGCGGAACCGACGCCGTTATAACTCGCTGACCCTAGCCTTCAAGCCTGAATCCACTGGGGTCAAACGCCTCCAGAAAGAAAACGACGCCCCCGTGTCTGTGGGCTACGAAGTACTGGGTGGTTGACCTTCCAGGTTGAGAGTGCGTGCCGAAACTCTAGCTTCAGGTCTCGCATTGAGCCGAGAGGAGCATTATTATTATAACTCGAGGTCAGTTCCCTCCCCATATGCTCTTCTTCGTTCTTCCGTCTCATCCTTTCCATTGAACGCCCCCCAAAGAGCCCCCCCAAAAACCGCAACTGCTCTCCCCCCACCTTGGGTATTTGGGCATCAAAGCAGCCTGCCAGCACCCCCGTCGTCCACACCCGTTTCCAGTGGGCAACTTAACTAGAGCAACTAGTGGAGGTCAAACAACCCTGCCCGCATTCCGAGGCTAGGCAGGCGCTCCCCACAACAAAGGGCCCTCTTTTTGCCATGCAACATCCCATGTCGAGTTCACTCATCAATTCCACAGGCGAGCCCCGAGCCTGCGGAGCCATCGGGGACTGGCTCGAAAATACTCTCACAACTCTCACTAATAATATTTGTCCCAATCGCGCATCACCTTTGGCCTCTGCCTCCAGTGATTCGCCTTCCTCTCTCAACAATTCGTCGTCACGTTCACCATCCTTGACGCCTCAGCCGGCCACTCCCAAATCTCCCGCCTCTGGCCTTTTTGTCCCCGCGCCCCCAAAGTCGCATTTCGTTGACATCGCATCGCTCCCGCCTCAAGATCCCCAGAATACCGATTTTGATTTTCTGCTCGATTGCAGCGACGACGTCGCCGCCTCTGCTGCCCTGTCCAACCACGCAGCGACACCAACAAGCAACACGCCAGGTATACCAGATATCGACATGGCAACCGGCTCCGTCTACGACTCAGGCCTCGGCCGCAGTCGACAGGACTCGTTTGTCGGCGCAAGGCCCATCTCCATGACCAACCCCAACCGCACTCGCCGGGACTCGAATAACATCGGACCCGGCAGTCTGATGGGTGGTATGAGCTGGGGTGGTATCTCTTTGGGGAGTTTTGTCAAGGACGAGTAAGTGTTATCCATGTTAGCATTCTCACGGGGCCTCTTTCGCGCACGCTGGTTGCGGCGCACCCCGGCACTGCGTCTACATCACTTATAACTGAAAACTTGAATCATGCTTTCGATCAGGTGTGACTGATACATACCTTGCAGGATAATGATGGCCGGCACTTCTCCATATCCGACACATCAGTCACCATCGTTCCACTCATCGTCCTATATGCCCAAGCTGGAAGCATCCTTTATGCGCGACTTTATCTGCTGCGAGACGACGTGGGATACCCTTCATGATCTGCTCCAGCATTATGAGGAGCAGCATACTAACCTCACGGGAAACTCCACGTTGGGGCCTGGGTTCGGCGGGAACTTCACGCGTGGTCCTGCCAGTCGTGCAACTTCTGTTGCACCTTCAGTCAGACCACAGCAGCCAACACAACCGATGCATGGGTTCCAGCAACAGCGCCAGCCTGGTACTGGCGCCAGCAACCTGGGCGCTGGCGGATTCGGTATGATGCGACAGCAGGCGGCTCCGGTCGCACCCAAGGTCAACCACATGTCTCACCTCAACGACGAGATGGATGCAGTTGGCGACATGGAAATGGATGATGCTGTCGGGCACATGGATATGGACGACAGCCAACGCATACAGCAGACCCGTCACCTCTTTGGTCAGCAGCAGCGACCCCAGCTTCATCTTAATGCCTCGGGGCTTCCTCATCAAGCGTTGCGCACTTCGCAGCCACCAACACCAGCTGCTCAGAGCTTTGGATTCCAGAACAATCCTACCGTCTCTTCGGTCAACACACCAACACTGACGACTCACCAAGGCCTGCCCCAGCGCGGACAACAGTTCTCACAAGATAACGCTATGGAGGAGGATGATGATATGTCAGGCCTGCCCATGAAGCTTAACACCAACAACTTGGCGCCTCTAGGCGGTTTTCAGTTCAATATCAACAACACCATCGACGACCCTGCGAAGCGCCTTTACAGCCCCGGGGGTTCTTCGGCTCAGATGACCAGCCAGCAACGAGCCATGGAACAGCAGTTGCAAATGCAGCAGCAAGTCCAGCAGCAGTTGGTGAGCATGAATCTTGACTACAGCCAACTGCCACCGGGCATGGATCCAACCACGCTTCTTCAGCACTTCACTGCGCTGATGATGCCACCACCCGAAGAACACAAGCCGTTCAAGTGCCCCGTCATCGGCTGTGAGAAAGCCTACAAGAACCAAAACGGCTTGAAGTAAGTAACCGTTAAAACAGTGCAACCGATCCAGGTGATGTGTTGCTGACCCAAATTCTAGGTATCACAAGACACATGGGCATTCGACGCAGCAGCTCCACGAGAATGGCGACGGCACATTCTCCATCGTCAATCCTGAGACTCATGCGCCCTATCCAGGCACCCTGGGTATGGAAAAGGAGAAACCCTTCAAGTGCGAAGTCTGCGGCAAGCGGTACAAGAACCTGAACGGTCTAAAATACGTAAGCAAACACCTCACAGCAAGGTCTATAAAGCTCTGAACACTAACGTATCTTCGTCCAGCACAAGCAACACTCCCCACCGTGCGACCCGGAACTTCGAGCTCAGCAGCAGAACCTCTTTTCCAGCATGATGCAGAATCCCGCAGGATTTATGGCCATACAGCAGAATCTTCCCAATATCAACGAAGACAACAATCATTAAGTGTGGCATTCCGACTCAGTATCTCTTATGCAACAATGGTATCCTGCTGAGCGATTCGCCTCCTTATCCTACGGCATAAACATACTTGCCTTCTTCACCATTTTTTCCTGGTTCGGGTACTTTTGCATTTCTCCTGCATCATGCGGTCCGGCGTTTTCCTGGTGGTCCTGGGCGTGGGAGGGGACGACTTTTTTTTTCCGAGTAAAGCGCACGCGGGAAGGCTGTCTGCGGATCTATATACCCCAAAGCATAGACTGGATTTCAGACTGATACCCCGTTGTCCTCTTTTTGTTTCTTTCATTTTTATCCCTTTCTCCCATTGGTCTTTTCTGTTGACTGGTTTGAGGCCAATCAAAAGACTGGTCGACGATAACGATACGCAAAACATAGAGGAGACCTGCTTTTTCCCCCCACCGAGACAGCGTTTTAGAGCGAGAAAGGAGAGAGCCGAAGACCACGAACCGAACGAATACCATTAGACCGGGGGGTTCTGACGACAACAAAAAATGGTGTTGAGAGAGTGCGAGGGAGAGGAACAAAATTGGGGTGGTGATATTTGGGATGGTTGCGGCAAGGGAAAAAAACTCGGCGCGGAGAGGTGAAGAAGGGGAGCTAACGTTATACACTCGTTATTTCACCAGTAATAATCACTAATTGAGGACCTTACGGCTGGACTAGCTGGGCTGGACTGGTTTAGGGGGGCTTGGGGTGCGTGTTTGGTTTATTTTGAGAGTGCGAGGAGGCGGGAAAGAACAGGCTGTTGTGCGCGAGTGATGAAGCGAGCAAGCCAGCGAGGAGTTGGGGAGAAGGGGGATGTATGCTTTTTTGTTTGCTGATTTTATTTGTGTTCCTTTTTTCTCTCTCTCTTATTTTCCTTGTGATTTCTTTGGCTTTCTGTGGATGGGACCCCAAAACGGTGAGGCGTATGAGGTATCAAAAAGTTTCATGGAAGGGAGACAAGTATGAGAAATGTGTGGTATGATGATGGTAGAAGGGAGGGGATAGGTATCTAAAACCTGGACGTGAGTTTTTATCCCCCAAGATATGTTTGAGAAGATGGGGGAAAGAAAGGGAGGGGGCGGGGGATAGGTGGTACAAGTTGGCGCAATGTGGTGCAAAAAAATCGGTTGGGAAAAGTACTTGTGGGTTGTTGATTTCCGTCGGTTTCTCTTTTTGTTTTCTTTTGATTTGGGTCTTTTTTTTGTTTTGGGTGGAGGGGAACAGGAGATGAAGGAGGTTGCACTTGGCTTTTTCTTTTTTTTGTGTATGGTGATTTTGCTTGCTTGCAATTTGCTATTTGCTGCTTGCTTGCTTGCTTGCTGATGTAAAGGTTCTTGTTGTTCATGTTGTCGGTGGCTTCAGGGTTTTGGGATAAAGATAGAAATATCAAACTCTACTCTCGGTTTTAAAATACGGGCGTGATGATTCTGGAACTGCGATATGAAAATTGGTTGGCTGTGTGGAGGTAATGATGATGATGGGCCGTGTCTGAGCTGACTGACTATCTAGGTGGTTTAGAGTGGAAATAGGGGTCACTCCTTGTGTTGGTTACACACACACACCTGCTTTACACCCTTTATCCGAGGATAAGAAACAAAGCTGTGGGTTTTGCCAATCAGGATATCGTGATGCTACCTACCTAGCCTGCTCTGTATAGGTGCCTTGTACCCCGACCTGAAAGGTAAAACTTGGTTTGGTTGTTGTTGAGAAATGAATGGGAGCTGGTATACACTTGCATGTTGTAGGGTAATAACATGTTCAAGATCGATCAACCTTACTTTTGTTGAAAGACCTGTCGACTGCCCTCGAAAGCCATTATTCACAATAGAAGCCCCTAAAATTTTGTCCACAACCTGACTTGCCATACGCAATGATTCCTGGAGGGGATAATAAGTTGGTTGTGATATTTGCAACGATGCCTGAAGATGATGCTCTACACCAGTGGCCATCGTCCGTCCTCTCAGCCAACAACTTCCTAGGCCAACCCCTCAAGCCCCCCCAGACCAATCACCCCCCTCAACCCACCACCAACCCACAACACTAATTGTGCAACCAACACCCACGATCTCTTATGATTTGTGATATTAGTATTAACTAAGTGTATATATACTTTGCAAAGTCATCACTGGTCGTCCACATACCCCCCCTTCCCATCTTTCCCAGTGTCCGTGTTTTTGCTTTCCCTTCCCTTCCTCCCAATGCAAATGCTTTCCCTTTTGTTCCAAGAAAGCACTCACTATAACTTGGTTCATCAATGACGACCGCAGACCCCAAACGCCACGAAACAACAACTCATCGCATCCAACAACAATAACAACAACAACAACAACAACAACACATAAGTCTAATTCCTCCTCTCCCAGTAAATGTTCGCTGGCTCCAATGGTCTCGAGAAGAGAGAGGCATAATCTGTGCCAATCACCTTGTCGCTGCCATCCACGTTTCTGAACTTGAAAGCGCGGACAATCTCAGCGGTGATGGTCTGAAGCTGCACATTGGCAAAGTGCTCGCCAATGCAACGATGTCTACCGGCGCCGAAGGGAAGGTAAGGAGACGCGGAGCCCTTGCTGACGAGACCATAGCCGTAATCGATCTTCTCTTCCTCTTCCTCGTTGATCTCATCCTCATTGCGAACCATGCTAGGGGCCAGAGGGTGATCCTTCTGCCAGCGCGCGGGCTCCCACTTGTCGGGCTCGGGGAAGTACTGAGAGTCGGTCGCGGAGACACCGGGGGCGGCGAGGAGGACGTGGTCGGTAGGGATGACATACTTGGTGCCGGGGACGGGCATGGGAGACTTGACGGCGCGCATGATGGAGTGGATAGGGGCGTGGAGGCGGAGAGTCTCCTTGACGATGGCCTGGTTGAGAGGGAGCTTGGCGAGATCCTCGTACTTGAGGGGGGGAAGATCCTTGCCAAGGTTGTCGATCTGTTCCTGGTAGAGAGCTTCCATAACATCAGGTCTGGAGGCGAGACGGCACATGATCCAGGAGCTAGTGGACGAAGAAGAGTGCTGGCCGGCCATCAACAAGGCAATCATCATGTGGGCGATTTCGTGATCGGGAACCTTGGTGCCGTTCTTGTAGGTGGAGTTCATGAGATGCTGCATCATATCCTTCTGGCCATCATCGCCGCGAGCGCGACGGCGCTTCATTGTGTCCATGTAGATCTTGGCGACAGTTCGCTGGGCGTGATCACGGCGGTTGTTCCAGGGGAGGGGAGCCCAGTGAAGCATAAAGTTAATGGGAGAAAAGCCCATATCCAAGTCATGGTAGAGGTCGGCAAGCTTCTCGTCGAACTGGTCGCGGATCTCCTTGCCCTGGAGCGCGTGAGAGGCGGTGAAGATGGTGATCTGAGCCATCTTGGGGCAGATGTTGACAACGCCAGATTGGCCCTTGAAGTCGGGGGTACGCTTGAGGTAGCTGGTAACCTCGTCGGAGATGATGGGGACATAGGAGCGGAAAGCTTCGGTGGTGAGGGCAATCTTCATGAACTGTTTTTCGGCGTGTCAGCTAACCAGAGTCTTGCAGCTAGCATCGTTCGATTGGACCAACCTTCTTCTGCTCCATCAGCTTCGCATTGGGGCAGTCGTAGACAACATCCTTGCCGAAAACAGGGGTGGTGAGAACGGTGTAGATCTCCTCAGCATTCACGTCGCGAATCTTGCCGTTGAGAATGAAGTTGTTGCCCTCGGGGCCGACGTAGACGGTGGTCTTCTTGCCGAGAAGGATGAAGGTGAAGCAGTCGCCGTGCTGTCGTCAGAAACGGTTAGTACCCAGACGCGCGCGCATATGATGGCGATAGGAGCTTGCTCACCTTCTTTCTGTTCTCGTGGAAGAACTTGGGGGGATCCATGCCGTAGGTGATGGTGCTTCCAATGATGGGGAACCAGTGGAACACCATCGGTGGCTCGTTGGGGCTCTTGAACAGCACCTGCTTGAGCACATTGAGGACGACAGCCACGACCACAAAGGTGGCCGTCGCGACACCGATTTGCGATGCCAGTCCCAGCGTCGAGAAGCCCTCGAGCAGAGGGCCCGCGACATCCTGGAGGAAACCCATTCTGTCGGGGAGGGAAGATTAAAAAGAAGTAGAGAAAAAGAACGTGTCCAAGGCTGCTGGGAAATGCAACAAGCGCGCGTGCGAGATGCCAACAATCAAAGCCCACGGGGAAAGAAAGAGAAGAAATCTCGCGACCTTTAAGTAGAAGGAGCGAAGAACTTTTCTAGAGTTCATGTCATCAAGAAAAAAGGGATGCGAATTGGCTTTTGGGTAGGTAATCTGCCCCTGCCACGGCAGCCCAGATTGGCCAATCAGGCGCTCCCCAAGAGCGGTTTCGTATTCGCATTCGCACGGTACCTGGGTACTTCGCATCCGTACGCTCCCACCGCACCGTTTACTCACATCATGCGATAGAAAGGCAACATCCGATCAAAGTTGCGCCAATGATTCCACGGCAATTACCGTTGACCACCACATATGCGCCGACCTCGTGAGAAGCTGGGCGCATTCTGGCTGTAAGCGAATGCCTTCGTTTTTCGTTTCACCGTTCCTTCTCCTGAAGGGCCGTCTTCTCTGCTCTCCATGTTACAGACCGCCTGTGGGATATGGTGGCTTGGCTTAACCAGTTGTCCCGTACTTCGTACCTGCAGGGCGTGCTGTCATCGGATGAACCCTACCCACCTCATGCTGTGGAGTGCGGTGTGTCAACGCCCGTGGGCTCCGCTGACAAGTGCTATCGCGGATGTGCGATGGTAGGGTGTTGGTGATATTGAACATGTCGCTCTCTCTTCGTCACTTGACCCAAGTTTACTCTCGGTGAGAGCTTCATACCGATACTGACCGTGCGCTTACACCCGGCATCTTCTCACCAAAGCGGCGAGTTGTGCCTCGTCAGTGGGTTTCCCAAGATCATGAGAACTTCAACTTGTCTGGGGTTCCGCTCCGTTGTTCGGATCACAAGTAGTGAAGACTGAGAACAAGGCGAGACACCCTCTCGAGAACAGGCGCATGAAGCGATATCGATTACAGTTTCCAAAGTAGCCTAGTGCCTAATGATACGTAGTAATAACACTGCTGCTTATTCATTTCATGTGATTTCCTATCCTTGGCTAAAATGACAACAGCAACAACAACAACAACAACACCAACGACATATCTATCGTCTTCTCCCTGTAAAACAACCAGCGAATGACTATTCCCGCTCCATGCAAAGTCTGAGCACACCCCCCAAAACGTAAACGAAAAAGCGAATGAATAGAAAGTATGTACAACTTGAAAAAGAGAAAAGAAAATCATGCTAATGATGATGATGATGACGATGGTAGATGCAACGAATGGCTCCCATGTGTGTGTGGTATATGGTATCATCTCCTCTTCCACTCCTCCCCCCCCCCTTTTCAATAAAAAGAATGTCCTCTTTTCTTTTCTCTTATGCCCCTTTACCCAAGCCTAAACGCCAAAGCAAAAACAGTGTCATAACAAGAAGAGAAAACTCCTGCAACCGACAACAACAAAAAACAACAACAACAACAACAACAACAACAACAAACACCTTCAATCAAGACCCAACCAACCCAAGCCCCCATCCACATTCACCCATCTCCCCCGCTTGACACTCCCCTCCCCCATCATCACCCCCAACAACCTACACCCCAAACTACTAACCGTGCAAACCACCACATCGCTCGCCTCGGCCAGCACCGCCAAATCCATCATGTAAGCCCTCCCAACCAAGCTCCTAAGCCGGAGCGACTCAGCCCCCACCCCCTTTTCCTCCTTCTTGTCATTATTCGCCGTCGGCACCCCCAAATTCCAAAACATGCCGGCATAAAACCCACCCTCCCACCCAAAAGCCTCATCTACAAACTTGTGCATCACGTTCCGATCCAGCTCCTCTTCCTTCCCCCCCTTGGGAAGCAGCTCATGCTTGGAAGCGAGCTTGATCCTATCCTGCGCTCTCACCACCCTCTTCCCGTTGAGGTTGTCCTTCACTTCCTCAGAGTCATACACAAGCGGGTCGTCAGACGCGAGGATCATGAACGAGTGTTCACGCGCAAGCCGGTTTTCTTCTGCCGTGTCGTGGAAGATGCTGCCGGACGAGTTGAACTTGGAGGCGATGATCTCCTGCGCAAAGTCGGTGTAGACGTTCACAGGAAGGTACGAGCGCCTGTATTGGGGTTCAAACGGGTGGCGGTCGCCGCGGCGGATGTGAAGGCCGATGGAAAGACCAGATTGTGTGCCCTTGGTTTTGGGCACGAGACGCTTGGCGAGGAGCTTGCGAGTGCGAGTATCGACGTGGCGGGCGTCTCCGGCGTTGAGGTGAAAGAGGGCTCTGAACCCGGAGCGAGCGAGCGCGAATTGCTTCTTGAGGAGGGAGGAATCGAGTGGTTCGAGGGGTGGGGAAGAACTGGAGAAGATTCCCTCTGCTGAAGGAGGGAGGAGGTTGGCAAAGACTTTGTGGGCGTTGGCAGCTGAGACGACCAGGTGACGTGCCTGAGGTGGGCAGGGGAGTCGTTCATGGTCAGGAGGTGGGGAGCAGTCTTGCGCGGGCGGCGCTTCAAAGATGTCGGAGTACTCTCCGTATGCCCATCTCGTGTCGTCGATGAAGAAACCACGGCCTTCTTTTTCGGCGAGACCATATGCGATCCAGAGCATCATGAGCGTTTTTCCCAGGCCAGCCTCGCCGGACTCGAGAACAAAAGTGAGGCTCTTCTTGCAGACAGGCTTCCCCGTGTTTGTTCCTCCCGCTCCCCTCTTTGGCAAATAACCAGCTTTCTCAGCTTCTTGAACATCAATGAAGTCGTGATCGGGTGCCTCCGGCCCGAAGCTGAGTGAGACCTGCGGCAACCCGGACCCCTGAGATCGCAATTCCACCGCCCTGGCCGCTACCTGCTCACACCTCCCACACATGTCTGCGTAACCCTTCTGGGACAGTGGAAACGGTGTCCCTGGCGGTATCGATACTGTCCATTTCGCCTTACCTCGATGGTCGGTGATGACGATAGGCGTAGCGAAATCTGGCGCCCCCTTCTGCGATACCATCTCAACTCCATCGCTTCGTTTTGGCGGTGTTACTATCGGCTTCTCGGGGACTGACAGTCGTGTGTTATCAGCCGGTATCGGTATTTCCGGTCCAAAGAGGTAGGTAAGAACCTCGAGCGAGATCCAAAAGACAGCAAGAATGCTCAAAATCCGGATCGTATATCGTATGAGTCGTATTGGGCGTACGCCTAGGATCAGTTTCCTCTGGGGGGGCTTTTTCGGTGGGGAGAGTGACGGAAGGCCTGGAGATGGTGGTGGTGAGAATACCAAGTGGTTGAAGCTGAAGCGAGAGGATGTGGATGATAGAGGGCCCTTTTCGGCGACATTGTACGAGGCTGCTCGTCGAAGGTTGATACGGGGCGGCAAGATGGCTTTGGCATGCGCCGTTCTACTGAGGTCAAGTGTTGGCGGCATGTTGAAGAACAGAAACAGAAACCAGGAAAGGAAAGTCTAGTGTTCGAAATCAAGAACTGGATAAGGCGACCGCAGGAAAAGTATACCGTTTGGAATACAATGAGCCGCCGCCCTGAAGCCCAGCGTTTGGAGCGGCGTTCTGTTCGTCTCTGTCGACACCGGCGTGCTGCTCTCCGTGTCCGGCAGAGGAGAGTTGAAGGATTTCTGGTGGGGGTACCCGACCGGTGAGAATCGTCGAAGTCATAAGGGAGTTGCGATCTTGATGTCGGGATCTTTGTCTTGTAGGGAGAGCTCAACTCCCAAGCCCTGATCCCGAAAAGACAAGTGACGTTTATGCCACCGGGATATCGTATCTTTCGTGGGCACGGATCAGGACCCCTTCAGAACACAGACGTACAAGAGGGAGCGAGGCGCTTGCGGTCTTGTTACAAGGCGACAACGACGACGTGGTGGACGGAATGGGCCGTTGGAGGCCGATATGGGGGCAGGACAGAGTGAAAGATGCAAGATGTTGATCGAATAGAATGGCGAGGGCGGCCAGCCGGATTTTCAGGTCCAGCAAAGAAGATCAGCGGCAGTGCCGGTGTCCCCCCCTTCTCGAGGTAGGGCGGAGGAGAAGAGGTCTTGCTTGAAGTGGACGGGCCGCTTGAACAGCCGAAGTGACCACCTGCCGAAAGATCGCCACCAGTACGAACTAGGTAGGTGTTGGAAGTATCATCTAGAGGATTGACAAACGGTGTTCGACAGAAAATGAGAATGGCCAAATATCCCTCTCCGAAATGAGGGTGTGGGTTCGGTTCAACGAGCACTGGAGGGGTACCAGGCCAGGTTGTGCTACCTTTACCTGGGTCTCAGTCTCACTTATGGAGTCTTCCTCTCAAGAGAATGCGCAAGTCAGACCGAGGCTGACAAAAGAGGCGCTGTTGGTATATCGGAAAAACGGTATGCGATGCGAACTGCGTCGAGTTTCTATTCGCAGCTCGGAGGGGGTGTGGCCGAGAGCAGAAGCTGGTACAACCACCGTTGGCTTCGAGAATAGAATAGCAAAGTTCAACCGGACACCCAGCGTCACAGTCGACAATTTAATTCATATACTGACGTACATGGTGAAGAATGGGAGAAGGGGAAAAAGATCGCCTCGAGGATGGACCCCGATGACTTGTTCTGTGTCGATCACTGCAACTGTTGTTCAGGGGGCCAACGGAGAATGCCAGGTGAGGTTATGGCCCACCATGAGATCACAGGCCAAAGAAGAACAGCAAACACAGCAGATCTTTCGCTTGGTTTTGGTCTCAAACCCATGCGCCCCAAGGAACCGATACCCCGGAAAGCTCAAAACCAAATCTTATCGATATCCAACGGGAGCTTGTTTGAAGCGGGAAGCGAGATCCATCTACAAGACACCAAACAGCATGAATGATGTGATTCTCTCTTCCTGGTTTCATCCCCAGGTTCTAGAAAGGTCTTGACCCGGAATCTGGAGTTCATCATGCCCCCCTGGCCTTTCGACGACCTCACCAGATGGCCGGCACGATAGGCAATTCAGCAGACAAAAAGTTCTAGGGATTTCCCCCTACCCCTCCGTTTGGGCTGGAAAAAAGGGCAAGTTTGTCGGCGGAGGCGGGGCAGGCGGCGATCACCATTTGTGGCAGTTGAGCCCCTGTCGCTTCTGAAACGCACTAGCTTCGGGGAAATCATCCAATCAGATGCCTGGCTCCCGCCCTTCCCGGCACACCGGTGCCTTCCCGCTTGGCATGGAGAACCACCACCAACGGCAGGTGGGGAAGTTTGTGTGACCTCCAGCAACGAGAAGGTAAGCGGACTCTGACCTTGAAGGCATCTCCAGAGGCATATCAGTGCTAGGGCTCGGTCTCTGAGGTAGATACTCTGAATTGAACCAATATATTGAGCCTCTACATCATGATACTCATATAACCATATTCAGCCTCGTGTTGGATCACTGTGAAGAATTGGATATGCAGCCCCTCTCTCGGTTTTTGTTTTGTTTATACCACATTCTTATCAGGTCTCAAACATAATACAAAAAATGAAAACTACCTCTCATTCATGCTATCACATCTATATACGCCTCGCCCATTCACACATAGGCCTCCAAAATCAACACATACTCGCCCCCAGGCTTCAACAAAAACTCTCTCAAGTCATCATCATGCCCCGCCTCGAAACCCACGCACGCGTGGAAAAAAAACACATCAAATGTTTAGAATAATCTCTTTTGGCATTTCAAAAAATCGCTTTCCATTCTTTCTTTCTCCCATCCCACCTCATCTCCTCCCACCTCTCCTAACCCCCCCCCCCCCTTTTTGCGCGTACGTCGTCTCATGATGCCATAGCCTCAATGATGAAAAAAATGATGAACAAATGCTCTCCCCTGCTCCTCGACAACAAACAACCAGGCAGGCCAAAATTGGATACAAAAAAAGCCCCATCACCAACCAACCCTTCCCTCCTCCAATCTCCAACAAGAAAGTTTGCCAAACTAGTTGGATCCCCCATACAAAACTCTCCCCTTTCCACCACCCCCTTCACTCCTAGCTAATGTACAAAATTAACAACAAGACGCTGGCTTGCTAATGACGATGAGAAAAGTAAACTTGATCCCCTCCCCCCCAATTTCCCGATCTCCACCATAACAGAGAAACGGTGGGCTATTTTGAAAAGACCAAAAAGCAAAAATACCAATAACAACAAGTCGGGTATAAGACAGAAAATGAAAAAAAAGTACCCCGTATTCCCTACCCCCACCTTCTTCCATGTGAAACCCAACCAAGGAAAACGAAAAAAACACTTATACATGTTCCGTCATGTTATACAGGCCACGGCCCCCTTCCTACACCTCCATCGCAACTGCTTTGCTCGGCTCCTGGCTTAACGAGGTCCTCTGCTTGGACAACAACTGTAACTGAATCGGTGGCTGGGATCCAGATGGCCCCGCGCCCAGTGGTGGAGGAGGTTGTGGCATCGATGGTGGAAGCGATGGGCTCTGCGTGAGAATCTGCGGCGAAGGTAATGGCATCGTCGGCGGTGGCGAAGGGACCAACTCCTTAAGCAACGACCCCCTCTCCCTCGGCTCCCTCTCTGGACCAACCACCCTGAGGCTCCCCCGATTTCCCCTGACAACCTGCCCGCTCTCCACCCTTTCGTGAAGCATCTCATCGAGCATCTTGCTCATCTCATCGACATTCTTCGTCTGCTTCCGAAGCTGCGAGACTTGTCTAACTAGCGAGTTGGGGGCAGGCGGGCTGCCGAGCGGTGCTGGCCCTGGGTTGCTGTCGAGAATTTGCGAGTTGCGGGCCTCTGACCGGGACTCGACTCGTTCCGCATTGTCTCTTGACCTGGCCGCGCTCCGCAGCGCAGTCAACATCCGGTCCTTGTCGTCGAGGCGGGCACGGAGCTCCGCGATTTCGGCATCCTTCTCCTTGAGAAGAGCGGACACACTATGGTCCTCGCCAACCATGATGCCCTTTCCTGCTGTTGCAATGCCGACCGACGCCCGAGAGGAGCTCGCGCGGCGGGCTTGCAGCAATCTTTTCTCTAGCGTTTGGATGTAGCGGTTCTTGTCGACAAGATCCGCTTGGAGGGCTCGGTTCTGAGCGGCAAGTGATGCCGTCCCGTCGCCGTACTCCCCCATGCTGTCATCGTCTTCTGTCAGTGGTACCGCTTCTGGTGCACCGCCAGACGACCGATGACTACTCGACTTCCGTCCAATTGTTGAAGCACTAGATGTCATGGACGCTGTCCTCTCCAGGCTGAGCTTGCCTCCATTAGAGATAGTCATCGACGACCGGATGGAACCTTGCGAGTATCGGGGATGAATGCCCAACGAGCTGAAGGACCCGCTCGCATTGACCCCTATCGATTTTGAACTGAGTATGAGGCGGTTGAGGTGGTCTATCCTCTCCTTCAGCGCGGTTCTAGCAAGCTGCATTTCGAGCATCTGCTCTTCATGCCGCAACTCGGCTTCCTTCTCACGAGCCCTTTCCTCCTCGGCGTCCCTCTCCTTCTCAATCTCGGCCTCCTTCTTGCTGTTGGACTTTGCTTGGGCTTCGAGCTCCTTTCGAAGCTCGGCAATCTCCATTCTGTACCGCTCCAAAAGTACCTTTGCGCCTCCGTCGCCACCAGCGCCCAAAGACTCCTCGGCACGCTTGGCGTGGCTGACAATGCTGTTTTTGGCACGAGAGGCAAACTTTAATGTGTTGAGGGTTTCGTTGTTGTGCGTGTTTGCTGATGTTGCGCTTGCAGGAGCGCCGATTTGAATTGTGCAGAGAATGCTAACCAACGAGTTACCGGACAGCGCGCCCTGGAGTAATCTGGTCAGTTTGCTGTCGCGGTACGGCAAGTGTTTCCCATCCTTGTCGGCGGATTTGCCATCGGCCTTTTGCTCGGAGAGCTTGGCGATGACCGTTCCGAGAGTGAGTAAGCTTTTGTTGATGTGGGACCCTTCTTGACGCCTCTCCTTGGACTCGGCCGCCTTCTCAGAACCAGCCAAGTCGATCAAACTTAATGTCGACACCCGGACGCCACCGGGCGGAAGCGCTTGGCGTTTGCTATCCCCCGCAGCACTTCCGGGGACCCTCTCTCTGCTTTCCACCACAATCTGCACCACGGCGTGACTCCGGGAACTCCTGGCGTTGAATTGGGTGCTTGCTGTCCTACGAGCCTGGTCGCCACGGGCAATCACACGCAGAAGCTGCGTCGGACTCTGCACAATTTCCTCCTTGAGAGGGCTCGCATAAACCCCCCTCTTGCTGTCCTCACGTAGCTTGATCTCTTCCAGCTGCTGGTTAGCGCCGGGGCCGTTGTTGGTGGACATGCTCAGCAGGTCGTGGATTTTCTCGTTGTAGATTTCCAGGTAGCTGACGCGGAGCAAGAACTCTCGAGACGGGGTTTCGCGAATGTAGGAGAAGATGTCGGTAATAGCGAGAGGTATTACACCCGGGGATGACGCAGTTCCCTGCATCGAGAAGGTTTTTCCAGTGCCCGTCATGCCGTAGGCGAATACTGTCCCGTGGTAGCCCTCCATTACTCTTCGTACCAAACGTTTCGCGCAGTGGTCGTAGACTTTGGCGTTGTCGTCGTGTGTCGTAAAGACGTTATCTGAGAAACGGTCAGACGGCTACGAGACTCAACTGTCTACTTTGTAGAATTAATTCTTACCATAGATATAATCTCCCCCTTCCTTGCCGCGGTACGAGATCAACGATTTTCTTCCCTCCACCATCCACTCCCCATCTGGCGTCTGGTCATTGCCGGCAGCATCTGGCCGGACTCTGACACTGACCACGACGTTTCCCCTGCCATCAAACTTGGAGGCAGGTTTTCCGGGGGAAGCATCTGACCTGGATGCGGCATCGGTGGCATCTTCGTACTGGGTGGCAGAAGTAGAATACGAGTCCTGCGCAGAGGAACTGCGGCTCTGGGGCGGTGAAGACACACTAATCAGTCCGTCCGAATTCCTCGTCCCTCCTGTTCGCGAGACTGATTTCTGGTCGCCTGCTCCCGCAAGAAAACTCGAGGATCCATTAGAAAACTGATAGGTTGGTGTCGTAGGCGTCTTGACCTTGCGCGAAAGGCCGGCGGATAGTGGGCTCGGTGGGAGGCTGGATATTCGACCATCTCCGCGAGGGGGGTGCGGGAAAGCGCTGATGCTGACTGTTTTCCTAAGTGTCTTGCCCGTCGCATTGTATCCCGAGGCGGTTCTAGGTGTAGGTAAGGCTCCGGAAGGGGCTGGAGTGGCAGGCGGAAGGAGATTCGAGGACGGTGTTCGAAGGGCTTTTGGTGATGCTGGTGTAGACCTGGTCGGTGGAACTGCTAGTCCACCCATGCTTTTTCGTGTTTTTCCAACGGGAAGCGCTGGTAGGGCAATTTGAGGAGGTGCGTTCGAAGGTCGCGATGGCCTCGGGAGGGTTGTCATGTTGTTGATGTGACTGGCAGTGGCCGCGAAGTGGGAGGACTGTGCAACAAAGGTTTCAGGGGCTTCCGCCTCTGTTTACAGCAAAAGTTCGAGCTCGGGTCGATCGAGGTCCATGGGCGTAGGGTGTTGCTTTCACCGGAGAAAGAGTACCGACCGCCGATTCACCCTCCACTGTCAAAACGCGGGCCGAAACGGGGTGGTATCGAAGAGCCTGTCCGCCACAGTCAATTGTCAATGCCAGCTCAAAAGAGGCCGCTCATGGCTAGCAAGTTTAGAATTGAATTGCACCGTACCAATTGGCGAGCGAGTGTGCAGAGGAATGCTGATAGGTTGGTCGGTCGGACGTATCGCGGCGAAACCAAAAGGGCTTAGGAAAAAGAAACAAGTTCGTGGGATATGCGGTGGTTGCCGTCACGATATCGGACTGCACTGCACTCGGGTGCTGGCGTTCGGGAGCCCGTTGAAAAGAGCAGAGGCACGGGTACCGGCGGTAGCGTGTGGGATTCGCGGAGAGATTTGAGAGCCCTGGACCAGAAGCAAAAAAAATGAGTGGACGACAAGGCGCTATGCGGGCGACTGGGTTTATGCGCGCGACGCCCCGTCTCCGTACAATAGCGCAAATGGACCGAAGAGAGAGCGGCGGCGCCGGTGGGCTTTGTGCTTTGGGCAGCCAAGGACAGAAACGAACGTCGAGAGTCGCTGCTTGGACTCGGGGGTCGGGGGTTGGGTATAGATAGGTCGGTAGTGTAGGTGCGGTGCGGTGCGGTGCGGTGCGGTAGGCGGGCGTGTGCTCCAATTAGTACTGCGGTAGGGCCTTATATCGATGGCCTGGCCTCTCGTGTCGTTCCTGGCGTGAAAGGTGCAACCATGTAGTAGGACGCACAAAAAAAAACGAGTGGCCAAAACAGTTCGTCTCAACTTGTTGAGTATGAGTATAGTAGGTACCTAACAATCGCAGGGCGCCCACTCAGCTGCGATTAGGTTGACTACGCGTAAGGTAAGGTAATGTCGACATGGGCTATCGATCACTCCACGAGAAAAAGACAGAACAGACAAAAGAGAATGAACGAGGGAATGGAGACTGGAGATGGAGAGAGCCGTGACAACCTGGAAAGCTGGAGATGGATGGGCAAGTGGGAGTCCCGTTGCTTTTCTTCGGCTCCCCGTTGCCCCTTCCACTTCTTTTTTACCCTTGCGCCTTGCCCGAAATGCCTGTCGATGGCACTTTGGATGCTCTCTCTTCTGTCGTCTCTCTGCTGGCCGTTGCCGTCCTCGCGAGAGAGCAATTTGACGGACTACCATCGGGTCCCTGCTGATCCCTGCACCCACCACCCTGGAGGGCTTAAACCGTTTTGGGCCTGGCGACCCTTGGCTTCCCCAAGTCGGCCAGGGATGCCGGCATGAACTGAGGAGCAATCTTAGCGCACCTGGCTTTTGAGCCATCTCACAGGCTCACAAGTGTGACGAAAAGCTCGAGACATCCTTACGACAACGTCCGCCTCGCCGGCGCCGCGGTGTTTTGTGTGTCTCGAGCTGTGACTTATGTGCTGGAGAAACACGAGGGGCCGCGGATTCTGAGCTTTTGTGCCATGGCGCATCCTTCTGACAGCAGCAAGCAGCCAGTAACAGTCGACCGTCGACTCTTCCGTTGATGACGCCCATCCACCAGTGACGAGGCGGCGCGGAGGATTTGAGATCCCACCTAATCATCACATCGCGCTGGTGCATCGCATCCATGGTAACCTACCTTTTTGCGCGACAATTTTTTCACATGCTCCACGATCTGAGAGAAACATCCAGTCGAGATGATGAGTGGTGAGGGGCTGATACCCCGGTGGAGGATGGCAGCCACATCACGCAACAGGGCCTCCTCACCTAGATGAGGGGCACAAAAAGGCTCTCTCATCTCATCGGGCTGACGAAAAAAACAAACACCAAATCCTATCACCAGTTGGGCAACAACTGGGGATGACGATCGGTACCAAAAGCAGGAGGTGCGGTGGGCATCAGGTGGCCGCTACAACCCACCCACGGCGGCTCCAATAGCCAGACACAAAACACTCGAATCACAAAGCTGAAAGGCACTCGACGAAGCCACGAGCTGATTGAGGCAATCAAACTCAGTTTTGGATTCAAAAACGCCGCAGACCTGTCAGATTTCGTCCGCCATCTCGTCAACCCCAGACTTTTTGCTCCTCCATCGGCAACTGAGATGTCTTCCCTACCAGGCCTTCAACCAAAGTCTGTGCTCACTATCGACAGGGGCCCCGGAAGTCTGCTGCAGTGACCCCCGTGCTGTGCCGTTCCAATCACAACCTCTCGCGAACCACGCTCGCCTGATAAAAAGGGGGTCGTTGCGGTAACCATATGATGGCCATGGCCATGCGACTGTGACCTCCGCCAGTGTTCGAGAAGTTGGCGCACGATGTCTTGCATTCAATGGAATGCTGAAGAGCTTCCTGTCTGCAGCAGTTCTCCACTGGCCTGTACCATCGCCCTGGGTTCGCGAAAGCCTTCCCAGGGAGGGCTTGAATCAAATTCAAATGTCGTCAATCTTCATCGTCCGGCAATCCGGGAATCACTCCATACAGATTATTATTATATATCTGGGCAACAAGAAGGCAAGACATTATCCTCCGGTCATATTCTCTCCGAATTCAACTTTCCTGATCGGCAATAATGTAACGAGTTACGGCTATAGAACCGAAAAAGCAGACTACCATGATACTACTGCAGTCTGCAGGTACATTCACACCACCCAAGATACCCTCAGCACGCTGCGTCGGTTATCGTCCCTCTGCCGTTCCTGGCGTAGTCTCCCTGCGGTTACTACTTACCGTGGTTAATCTTTCATTTCCGATGTTGGTCCCCTTTTACACTACACAACAGTACTAGTGTCTTGTTTCCTACATACGGGTTATCTCGATCGATAATACTCCCTCGGCGGGATGGCAAGTCTGATCGCAACGAAGGAGGCCTGTGCGAACGGGATGTTGTGTTTTCTAGGGCCTTGAATTATTCAGCCTCTATTGAAACAGCTCTACACTATCTAGTTCCCTTGAGTGCCTGTAGGGGGGAAAAGGCTGAAGGTTTTCTGTGGTGTAGCTAGCCAGAACTTGAGTTGCCCCCCGCCGAGACGCCAACTGCTGCGAGGAGAGGGCACTGATAAAATGTGTGCGTATGCAACCTGCAAGTCCGAATTTCGATGCCAGTGCGTTTCTGCCGAGGGGGGAAGGAAGGCAGCAAACATATTTATCGAGGACCTTGGCAGATTTTCCCTTCATTCTTAAGGATCGATCGGAACATGGGTAACAATCCAGCTTTTTGAGATGTTGAAAGTGCATGTATGGTTCCGAGTTTGGCGATCGCCTCAAGTTTATTGAGCCCTTGCAAAAAGGGAAACATTCCATTGTTTGTCTCAGTCCCTTCAGGAACTAACCCCCACTTGCACACCATCTCGCAGAGATGTCAAAGTCTAAAGAGGCAGCAATCGGCATTTCGTGTGAGATGTAAATGGTGGGTGGCACAAAGCCGGTAGGGGAATAAGAGCGGTTTTCCTGACGGCGCGGGAACATCGTGTTTATTGGATGTTTGATGATACATGTTTCTTGAGCTGTGCCGTCGTCTTGACCCGGCATTTGGGCGAGATGGGTAGGAAGGAACTGTGCCATAGCCTGGGCGGCACACACCTGATAGGTAATCTGGGTGTGGTATAATAGGAAGACATGGGAATCGGGACAGGTTCTGAGTTCTGGTAGGATGTGGTAGATCAAACTCAACCAGACGTTTCTGCTCTGCCCCATGGCAAAGAAGGTCTATCCTCGGCGCGGCCTTCGATCACGAGGCAGTTGAATGAGAGAGTCTTACTCCACGCCTCGTATATATCACACGTTGAGATGTGGCTGAGCCTAGACATCACGCACGCATTTATGCCCATATCTTTTTACCTAAACCATGGTTCACCCCTTCAAAACAAAGAACCACCTAAGCTACAAAACTACACATGTTTCAGATCCCCCCCAGCTGAGCCAAAACTCGAACCCTTTTTCTTTCCCCGGAAACGAGCCATCATGTCTTGGAGTTCGGTTGAGGGGGCCTGGGGTAGGTGAAGCCCTGGTCCTTGTTGGAGCCAAAAACCTCGCGATATAGCTGGTGAAAGGGGTATGATATACATGTAGATTTGAAGGTTAGTTATATGCCGAAACAGAGGGACGGGATGGGGGGGACATTTTTGCTGCGCGAGGAGAATAGAACGAAGGAAGGACTGATCTTAAATATATTTTAGTGTCGGGGTGGTAAGCATTGGAAGGGGTTGATGCGGGAAAAGTGTAATGTGGTGATGTGGTAAAGGGGGATTGTGGTGATGTGTTAAACGGGTAATGTGTTGATGTGCTAAAGGAGAAGATGCAAGTAAGTCCCTTTAACAGCTTGTCACTCAAATCCCGGCAACATCTCAGCAAACTGGATAAAACCCACTGTCTAGCCATTCTTCAAATACTTTGGCCCTCTCAACCAGTAAATTGCCTTTCAACAAGCAGCAAAACCATCATCATCTCCATCACCTGAACACCTTCCCTGTCCACCCCCTCAGTAACCTTCCAGAGCTGTTCTTTCCTTCAATCATCGCACCTTCCCAGCACAAAGTCTTGCTCCTGCCGATGACCTACCGGAACACCATTTGAGGAAGGAACCACAACCAGCAGTGTCACAAGGAAGGAGCAACCTCCACGAACGTTGATTGATGGATGTCGGGTGCCCCATGAAACAGCCACGAATCTCATGCTCCAGCCGGAGATAGTCTGGTGTCATTCTGAAATCTTCCAAACCCGAGACAAGTATAATCGGCTGTGAGACTTTGACTCGGCCGACGAGGCGTTCAGCTACCGGAGATACCAACGGGATATTCTATCTCCTTGGAATTCCACATCGGCCATCCCATGAAATAAAGTACTCCGACTCTTATCTGTCATATTTCTTCCAATCTACAAACTTGCTGCATGTCTCGGCGATCCTCCCTATAAACATATCTCACTATATTTTCCCGTCTTAGTCTGCAAAGTGTTTGCAAGGTGCATAACATGTACAACAACGGTGGTGATATTCTCGGGACATTTTCTTTTCTGTCTTGGTATCATCTGTACCCCCTATCTACAACGTATCACCAATCTCACATGGCCTGCCTCATACCCAAACCACCCCCTCTATCTTACGGGCTCAAGACATCCCTCCCCAAAAACACAAACGCTTTTCGTTACCCCCCTCCCAAACCCAAATATACCTAAACCCGGTATAATACCAGAAGCAAAAAAAACCGACTCGCTCAAGATTCCCCCCCCTTCCCTCACCCAGCCATAGTAAGCGTATAACTTGTAATAACCCCCATCCTCTCGCTCGTCAACTTGAGGCTAATCCTCAACAGCTCCCTCGCCACCTCCGCCTCCTCCCTCTGCATCCTCCCCCACCCCTCCCGGTCCATAACCCAAACCACCACACCCCCCTCGCTCTCCACCACACACGTCGCCGTCCTGTTCGTCTCGCTGAAAAACGGCAGCTCCCCGCACGTGGTGCCCGCGACGATACTCTCGTACAGCATCCCCTGAGGGTGCTCATACTCGGCCCTCAAAATCCCCGACTCCAGCAGGTAAAACCCTTCTGCTTGCTCCCCTGATTTGAAGAGGACCGTTCCGTGGGCGTATTCCTTTCTCTGAAAGTACCCCACAGCCCGGAACCAAAAGTCCTCGTTTTTATCCGAGACGTCTTGGAAGATGCGGAGGATGAGACGCAGCGGCTCTTTGAAAGACTGCCATCTCGTGAGTTTTTTGCGTACTTCCATCGTGCCAAGAGAGTTCTTGGCCGCTTCTCTCAGATGAGACCTCCTCGGCGACGACCCCAACAGGTCAGACGACGAAAAATGCGGGCCCAGACTAGAAGGCACATCCAAGTTTGCCGAAGGTCTCGGCGAGGGTTGCTGCTGCTGTTGCTGAATGAGCTGCTGCTGCTCCTCCTCTTGCTGGTTGGCATAGAGGGTTTTGAGAAGCTCGTTCTCGCAGTATTCCAGGGCTGAATTCAGTTCCGGGAGGAACTTGACTTCAATCCCGTCCTCTCCCAACCCGACCGCGCGGAGGGAGCGGCCTAAGGAACGTTCGGGCCCAACACCGCTGATGACGAGCTCGATGCCCTTGCCGTTGAGGAGGCGGCTGATGGTGTTGAAGACTTCGCCGGCCGAGTAATCCAGCCCAGTGACTAGCCATAGGTCCAAGATGAGGAACTTGATAGGCCGCTTCTTGAACTGGTCCTCGGTGATGAGGTGTCTGATCTTCTCCTCGACGCTGACGATGGTGCCGAAAAACAAATACCCCGAAAGCTTGATGATGTTGATCTGGCGACCAACCTGGCGCAGGTAGTGTTGCTGTGTAGGGTTTCTCCTCACTGTCGAGCCAACCACCTCTCCTGAATAACTGGCTCGAACAGCCGGCACCCTCGAAGCCTGAACAATCAACGAGATAAAAGCCAGCAAGATACCAACCCCGATACCCACGACAAAATCATAGATACCCATAATCAACACGATAGCAATGACAGTAAGATATTCAAGCAGCTTGAGCTTCTTCCTCGGCTGCCACACGGCCTCCAGCAGCAGCTCAAACCCAAGATCAAAGATGAGGACACCAACCATCATGATGGGAATGAAACCAATCAACGAAGGTCCGATCATCATGACTAAAAAGGTAAGGGCGGCAAGTATGTAACCTGCCAGCCGACTGTCGCCGCCTGAGCGCATAAAGAACAAGCTATTGGCGTAGACGAGGTAGTTTTGAATGCTGCCCACGCATCCAGAGAGGAAGTTCGAGTAGCCGTGAAGCTTGAGCTCGTGGTCAAGATCAGCATGATCCTCCCCCACATTGAGTGCGAGCGCTGGGACGTTGATGGGGACGTGCAAGATTCCGAAAAAGGTGAGGGCGAACATGGCGGGGACACACTGCACAATGGCGCTCCAGTCAACCAGGTGGAATTCTGTTGACATGTTAGCGGGAGGTTCACATAAAAAAACCGGTAGGAAAGTACGTACTGTAAAGCGTCCAGAAATACCACCACGGCTCACCCTCAGGAGGCCCTTGAAACACCCAGCCCTTCCCTCTCAGACTCTCTGTATCCACAGCCCCAAGCATCGAGACAACCGCGTAGAACGCAGCAGGAATGACGAGGATGTACAACGGCAGGAAGAACTTGGATGTGATCTTGGACTGGCCCCAAAACAGAACAATGGCAAGCACCAAAGGAATGATCCAAAGTGGGACAGTATCAGCCTGCGCAAGCTTCTTCACGGTTTCAAGATCGTAGTTCAGACTGCCATCCATCCGCGCTGTGACCTCAAAGCCAGTGGCAACCAAGAACCAACCGACACCACCGATGCAGCCGATCAGGATATGACGGGGGATAAAACCGACGATATACCCAAACTCGAACTTGCCCATGAGGTAGAATACAGTTCCGGTAAGCATCGAACTGAGGGCGTAAGAGGTGATTGTAGTTGCAATGACGGCATCAGGCTTGTCCTCGCCTACCAAAGTGGTGATGGTGGCAGCCATGTTGTGAAAAAAGGGCACAACTTCGATCTGGTGGATGTTAGCATTGTTGCATGGGAATAGGTCTACATTTGCTTACCAATTCAGATCCGACTCCGCCCCTGAAAATACTCCCAGTCGAGAATGTCAACTGCGAGATGATCGTGCTCACGTAAAAGATGGAAATACCCGCCGATCCTAAATTGGCGAAAATTGGACTTCCCAGCGGGAACAAAATCATACCTGGTAGCTGTTAGTAACGATTCCGCAAAGGATAGGATAGCCACAGTCCTCACCATATGACAATGCATCCAAAATATTCAGCAACAACCCAACCACCACCGCCGGCAGGCACGCCACAGGAGCAACCACAACATTCTTCCAAAGCGCATGCCGATCCCAACTCTTGAACCCCCTAGCAACCTTTCCCCTACCCCCCTTGACAGAGTCAATAGTCCTATGCAGCCACCCCGTCCTCGACGGCCCCTTCTGGCTCTCCAAATCAACACTCCCATTCCTCCCATTGCTAATCCCATAACTCCTCCTACTCTCCCTAGACCTCGACACCATCAACGGCGATGTCTCATCCTCCTCCGCGCCCCACCTCGACAGCAACGGCCGTGGCTCATTCGTCGACAGCCTGCTCAAATCATCCTCCTCATTCCCATCCTCATCCTCATCCCCCGTAACCTCCACCACATCATCCTCCCTTATCTGATCCTCCTTATGGTGCGGCAGCAAATACCTCTCCTCAGGCGGCGACCTCCTCAGCATAGCAGCAATCATCGAAGGCCCCTCTCCAGAGTCAACCTCGGCGCTATCATCCAACGGCTCCGGCGAAGGCGGCTCAGAGACTTCCTCTATGGTCTCGGCCGAGATCGATGCGCCGAGCAGGTCGTTTGCTATATTGTTATTGTTGGTGACGCCTGGTTCGTTGTTGTTGTTGTTGTTGTTGCGACCACCACCACTACCACCCGTGATTGCGTGATCGGGTCGGGCCGATGACGAGAGAGAGCGTGCTCGGGAGAGGAACGAGGCGCTGCGTCCGTCTTTCTTGTCTGATAGGAAGTAATCCGCGAGTTCGGCCGTGTCAGCGCGGACGGAGCGGGCTGACTGGATGTTTTCGAGGCGGGCTATCGCATGGGTTTTGTAAGTTTATATTACGGAGGTTTGGGTGGGATAAGGGGGATAAGGGGGAATGTAAACATACCTGGGTCCCTGATTGAACCATGAATGTAAGATCTTGTAGGCTCACGGTGGCTCACTGAACCGACAGAGGAGGAAAGAAACCTTGCATCATTGTTGTTGTTGTTGTTGTTGTTGTTGTTGTTGTTCTGCTGGTTCTGGGATGTTGGTATTGGCTCTGGGGGGATTGAGGTTATGGTTTGGTCTTCGGGCTGGTCCTGAGAGTCATTGGAGACGGTAGACGACCGTCTTCTGGCCCAGGGGGAAAACTGGCCAAAGACAGGGGAAGACATTTCTTCTGGTTCCAAAGCGGTCCTAGAGACTTGCGGACTCTTTCTGGGGGCGCGCAATCGGAGAGTACCCTAGAAGATGGGATGGGTGTATGGACGGGAATGTTCAACGATCAGGTTACCCAGAAGCGTGCATGTTGCAGATCCACCAAAAGTCAAAACTGCAAGATGGCACTAGATCCTTGACCCCTTACTTTTCCCCAATAAGAAACCCGATGACGAGCTCAAACCGAAGGAAGTGTAGGCGCAAATGTATGTAGGTCGGCTGGTGTGTGCGGTGTTGTCCTGCAGACGGGATGTTGCGAGACCGGCCGTGGGCAGTTAAGTAGTATGCGATACAAGATTGGAATAGGTAAACTCCAATGCAGGCTGAAGAGTGTAACTCGCACAAACGATATGCGCTCCAATATAAGTCGCAGAGTTATTCACCGGTCGGTACTAGAAAAAGAGTTGCAAAAAGGTCGTGTACATGAATCGAGGTCAACAGAGAAAGCGGTCGAAGACTGGAAGCGGCGGGCGGCCAGGAGGGTTCTCGACATATCACAGAACGAAAAAGGTGCCTGCAATCGGTATTTTTGTACGTTTATTTTTTCCCCACACCAGCCCCACCAAAACTCAGGGATTCCAGCTCCAAAGCAACACTAAGGCACGTAGGAAATAAGCTATGCGCCTCGCCCAGTCGTAACGTCTTTCCAGCAGTTTTTGCGTCGCTCGTAAACGTGGTGCGTGGACTTGAGAAGATGGAGAGCCAAGTCCGCGAGAGAGGTGCCGTTTGGACCGCGCCGTCACTGATATGGTCTGGAACACGCAAGGATAGCTCTGAATGGTGGGGCCAGAAGCTTCAAAGTCGTCATCAGCCCCATGCAGGTCAACGCAAGAACAGTGCGAATTGGTTTGCTCCATCCTTCACGGGCAGCTCCGGTGCTCGCGTACCGCACCCGCTTTTCTGAGCTGGCAGCGGAGACATCCCTTATCCACCAGAGAGCTATCGAAAATGGTACAAGGAGTCTTGTGGAGATGTTTATAGTTCTGTATTTCAATCGACGATCGGTCTTGTGATGTTGTCGAGCTATTTGAAGCTCAAATTCTCTAGTCTCTGATGGCTTTTCCTACCCATATATGCCTTGGCACGGCACAGTATTGCCACTGTGGTCCATCGCCCCTCGACGACGACGGACGGAAAAAATTTGAACTCGCCATGTGAGCTGAGGCGCCAACTTCCTGCAGGCGCACACCGTGGGAGCCGTTGCGGGTTGCGGCGCCTGGGTTAATGACCTGGTTGATTTCTCCAAAATTCTCCAACGTCGTATGCATGCTGTGACGGCTGCGGCATTGGGCCTTCAGATGGACCGCTGAGCCCTGTTCATGCAGGAGGTATTCTGACCCTCATGCCGAGTTTGATGATTTCAGCTCTGCCAGAGGCTCTCTGATATTGATTTCCGCTTCCCTGACTGGAACCGGAAGGCCACCTTTTGCCGTCATGGTGGTGCGAACTTTCGTCATGATTTGGTGGGACAAGAGGGACGATGGGAGTCTCGAATGGTAAAAGACCGTGGCCTTGTGAACACCGCTCGGGACCGTCCTATCTTTCTTCCCCAGACAGTGATCATGGCGAGGAAAATAGCGATGGGAGTACTTCCGAGGGACCGTCGCATACTGGGCAATTTGGCCCTGCATCTGTTTTGACCTGCAAAATCGTGATCATGTTGGACTCTTACATGATACTTGCACTTCGCCCACGCCCCCTCAGCCAAGCTTCTGAAGGTAGCCCTGGGCGATCAGGCGCTCAACATCTCCTTGCCGAACATAGAACTGGCTGTTCTTGGTGAGATTGATAGCCCTACGCGGTTGTTAGTCTCATGACATGCATGCGGGACCATCCGCGGAGATCAGCATGCCTACCCGTATTCGGTCTGGATCTCACCCGCATCTTTGAGCACCCGCACGTCAATGAAGAGATCTCTGGGCGGCTCGAGGCTGCCAGTTAGGTCAATATCTGTCCACTGGCCCTTGTAGGCCGCGAGGAGGTCGCCGTATTGTCGAACATAGTCCTCCTCTTGTGGGCTCAGACTGCTACTCGCCCCACCATCGGCCGCGGCAGTTGCGCCATTGGCACCACCTCCCGCTTGCTGGCCAGCGAGGTCCAGGACATCTGACCCGTTCCATACCAGCTCCTCCAGCTTATCTGTCCTGGTGCGGTGGTAGGCAAGGAGGCACCGCTTGTTTCTCCGCATAGACAGATGGTTGACCAGTAGGGTGCAAGCCGTGGACTGGTCTGCAGAGGGGTCAAATGACCCCTGAAAAGGTTCGAGGAGGCTGGCCACGTCCTTGTCCAAATCTCGCACCTCACGTGTCACGGCGCGGACGAGCTCTGTCTGGTATGGTGGCAGGTGGGCGAGGTTCTGCATGCGTTTGGCGTGTTGCACCTATCAGATGTGTGAGTGGGTGTTAAAGTCACTGATGAGACGTTTCTCACTTACCAATTTGTTGCCCTGGTCTCCGTACATCGGCATCTTGGATAAGTTGGCGAGTTTTATTTGGAGTCGTAGTGAGAAGTAAGAGATTTGGCTCAAGTGAAAGGCTCCTCTAGATTTTGTTGTACTTGGTTGTGAGAAGAAGAGTGGTGAGAGTGAGAAACCAAGTGGAAGTCGCGCCGCGTCGGGCTCCCATTTAGGTGGTCTGTGTAAGAGACATGATTGGGTATTTGACGCGATAGTCCCACTTTAATTGAACCTCGACGATCTCCAGTGTGAAGATATCAGATGAGCAATGAAAACAGTCTTCGAGGTCTATTGCTCTCAGGCAAGGTTGAGATAGATTTGCGTATACATAGAGATTTGGATTCGACTACTGCCAGCTATGTTGGTCACTGGCAAAGTCTCGGCAAAGTCCAGAGAACGATAATTGACATACGAGGACATTAGTCTGGAGGTCCTCAAATCACTAGTCATGAGACGAAGTTTGTGACTTCAAAAATGTATTTCTTCTATAACCATGGCACATCCAAGCTCGCCGAAAGATCACACACAGGCATGTGTCAACCGAAACTAGATTCTTTTGCCACGACAAGCACTCAATCTCGGTAGTTTTCTCGACTTCGCGATGACTTGATAATCGGATCTCTGAACAAATCGTTCGTCTGATTTGAGCCTCGATAGTCTTGTTCTTACTATGGAAGCAACATGTTAGCACGAAGCTTTAGATCTTGCTAACGAGTATTGCGACAGAGAGTAGGTATCAAGTCAGAACGCATTTGCATGCTGGGTTTCGTCGTCATCTGCGGGGTCTTAAGCCGCTAGGCAACACGGACCAAAATTGATCATCATGAGAGAAGGAGAGGTAAAAGAGCAAGGAAGGTGCTGATAACTTACCCATACGACAGTGTCACGACTGCTGCTGGCAATGCGATATTCATCTGTTGCAATTGACAGCAGCAGTCACCCAGAAGACCGTTGAAGCCATCCAGGTCAAAAAGATACTGGAGGTCGAAGTGGAAATGTCGGTCGCGACTCCAGAAAAATGTTTCCAGGAAGAATTTGTCGAAACTTCGAAATTGCAGCTTAAAAAAGCAGAATGCTGGTGCACAGACCACACAAGCTCAATATCCACTTGTTGCAGCGTTAAGCTCCGATAAGATAAAGCCTTTATGTGGGGCCATGATGGAATCACCGAGAGCTTTCGAGCTCCCAGACTGAGCTTCTCTATCAGTAAACAGACTTGCCACTGGTGTCTGTCTACAAAGACGTTAAATTCAACGGGAGGCTCGGTCGGCAAACCCAATTTGAACTCTGTTGCCCGGCGACAACAACGTTGGAAAACGCAAAACATACAAAACAAACCACCATGCAAGCACGATCACGGCTACTAACAGCAGCCTCTCGGCGCATGGCTGCCGTGTCGAGGGGGGCTACCCGACAGCGACAATTTCCCCAAGCCCTCGCTACAACCACACCGCAGACGGCAGCTCTGGTAAACTCACTACGGCTAGTGCCATCTGTGGCAGCTCGGCACTATTCCAATGGCAGACCGCACCCACCGGGCGGTACTCACCGCATGAACATGGGAGGCGAGCCGGAGAAGCCTGCTCTGGAACAATACGGCGTTGACTTGACGGCAAAGGCAAGGGATGGAAAGCTTGATCCCGTTATTGGCAGATCGGCCGAGATTCAGCGAACGATACAAATTCTATCGAGAAGGACAAAGAACAACCCGGTGCTTATCGGTAATGCTGGTGTAGGCAAGACGGCGATTCTGGAGGGGCTGGCCCTGGAAATCGTACGGGGGGCTGTTCCGGAGAGCATCAAGAACAAAAGGGTCATCAGTCTGGACCTTGGCTCGCTCATCGCGGGAGCCAAGTTCAGGGGTGACTTTGAGGAGAGGTTGAAGAAGGTGTTGACCGAGGTGGAACAGGCGAATGGGGAAGTTATCCTCTTCATCGATGAGCTTCACACCCTTCTGGGTCTTGGAAAGGCCGAAGGGTCTATCGACGCTTCTAATCTCTTGAAACCCGCCCTTTCAAGAGGTGAGCTTCAGTGCTGCGGCGCTACGACCCTCGCGGAATACCGTCTAATCGAAAAGGACGTCGCTCTCGCGCGGAGATTCCAACCCATCATTGTCAGCGAGCCAACAGTCCAAGATACCATCAGCATTCTGCGAGGTATCAAGGACAAGTACGAGGTGCACCATGGTGTCCGCATCACTGACGGTGCCCTGGTCGCCGCAGCTACTTATTCCAACCGCTACATCACCGACCGTTTCCTCCCAGACAAGGCAATCGACCTGATGGATGAGGCAGCAAGCTCTCTCAGACTGCAGCAAGAGAGCAAGCCAGACGACATCCAACGCCTCGACCAAAAGATCATGACCATCCAGATCGAGCTCGAAAGCTTGCGCAAGGAAAAGGACATTGCAAGCAAGGAACGACGTGAAAAACTCGAGGCTGATCTGAAGACGTACGAAGATGAAGTCAAGGTTCTGACCGAGAAGTGGGAAAAGGAAAAGGCCGAGCTCGACGCCATCAAGCAAGCCCAAGCCGAGCTCGACAGAGCCAGAGTCGAACTTGAAGTTGCCCAACGCGTTGGCAATTTTGGCCGCGCATCGGAGCTCCGCTTCGGCATCATCCCTCAGCTGGAACAAAAGCTCCCCAAGGAAGACGAGAAGAAGAGCGAGACGACCCTGATCCATGACTCTGTCACGGCAGATGACATCGCCAACGTCGTGTCCCGCATCACGGGCATCCCAATTTCCAAGCTCACCTCTGGCCACACCGAACGCCTGATCCACATGGAGGACATCCTACGGGAATCCATCCGCGGCCAAGACGAAGCCCTCAAAGCCGTCGCCGACGCCGTCCGGATGCAGCGCGCCGGGCTCAGCGGGGAGAACCGCCCCCTGGCATCCTTCTTCTTCTTGGGGCCTACCGGTGTAGGCAAAACAGAACTCTGCAAGAAACTAGCCGGTTTCCTCTTCTCGACCGAGTCGGCCGTAGTCAGGTTTGACATGTCGGAGTTCCAGGAGAAGCACACGATTTCTCGTCTGATCGGTGCTCCCTCTGGATACGTCGGGTACGAGGACGCGGGTCAGCTCACGGAAGCCGTCAGGAGGAAACCCTACGCCGTCCTCCTCTTTGATGAATTCGAAAAAGCCCACCGTGACATCTCGGCTCTGCTCCTCCAAGTCCTTGACGAAGGCTACCTCACCGACGCCCAGGGCCACAAGGTCGACTTTAAGAATACCATCATCGTGCTCACCTCCAACCTGGGCGCTGAGATCCTGGTGGGAGCGGACATGCTCCACCCTTACAAGGAGACTCCGGACGGGGACATCCACCCCGACGTCAAACGTGCCGTCATGGACGTTGTTCACTCCCAATACCCGCCCGAGTTCCTCAACAGGATCGACAGCTTTATTATTTTCAAGAGGCTGGCGCTGGAGGCGCTGAGGGATATTGTGGATATTCGGCTGAAGGAGCTGCAGCAGAGGCTGGACGACAGACGGATCACGCTCGAGGTTCCGGGGGATGTGAGGCAGTGGTTGGCGGAGAGGGGGTATGATCCCAAGTTTGGGGCGAGGCCGCTGAACAGGTTGATCACGACGGAGATTGGGAACGGGCTGGCGGATAAGATTATCAGGGGGGAGATTAGGAAGGGGGATCATGCGGTTGTGAGGGTGAATGAGGAGAAGACGGGGTTGGTGATTGAGGGGCAGCCTGGGAAGGGGGAGGAGGGTCGAAAGGAGGAAGGGAAGGAGAAGTAAACAACAGTTGTGGGTAAAGGGGAGAAAAGTGTAAGTTTGTTGTGCAAGAAAAGTTACAGATGAAGACGCCGCTCCATCGTTTAACAGGAGATAAGGGGGGCGTGTCCATGCATGAGTTATGGCGCTGGGAATGTATATCATGGTAGCATTTTGGAAGGGGGTGGGTTGGTTTTTGGACTTTGTATATTTTTGTATCATCATATTGTAGATTGGGAAATGAGACATGAGAACAAGCTGTGAATATTTTCCCTTGCCCTTGTAAATTCTGGTGGACGACACTTGGGGTTCTAGTCGTGCTCCACAAAGTACCTCAAGACATAAGAATGAGCAAACAATGTGACAAGACAACCTTTCTTTGTGCCCCCCCAACCCTCACCGCGAGCAACCACCCTCACACGCTCACCTGCCCCATTTCGTCTTGAACAAACCAGACAAAGACAGCTCGATCCAAACTATGGAACCAAACTGGAGCTCGAAACCAATACCTGGAGCTAGCCAGTCAATTGCAGATGACGAACCCATCTTTGTGTTGCGTGTGACCATCTAGGTAAACTTGAACCGCCGCCAGATGATGCCCAACTGTTACGTACGCTCACCTAGGCAACACTATTGCCATCACACAATTCCTCATTTCGTTTGCACCATCCCAGCGTTATAAGCAAAACACAAATCGCATTACACCAAGCATGCTAGAGTACTCATAACAATCGTGTATAGGAGAGAGAAACAGAAAAGGGAAAAGCCAAGACTGGAAAAACGGAAAATCAAATTGATGATTAGCAACTGTGTTTACAGCCCCCGTAACACTCCTTGCACGCCCACCACTTCTCCCGAACAAAAACAACATCCATAACTTCCTCCCCGCTGTATAACGTATTCCCCCTTTTCATCCCTTCGCATCCTCGGCATATCATCAGACGTAGACGTGGAGAGCCAGTTTGAGAAGGAGTCGGGGCGTTCGGGGAAGTAGCAGATGGACTGTTGTTCTCTCTCCTGACGATGTATCAAATTGTACAAGATTCCAAGCCAATACGCCCCCTGTCTTTCCGAAAAGTGACCAAGTTTGAAAGAGAGTGTCGATTCTCCCTCTGCATCTTCTCATCGTGAACGGCTGTCACCATAGAGGCAGCAACCGCCGTGTGTAATGTTCATGGACCAGTCGATCGTCTAAAATTGGGTATATTTGAGAGCACAATCGAACCATGCTTGACTGACCGGTGAAGGGGACCGGCCTGTGGTGTTCTGCGTTACATTTATGACTTCTTCTTGAGCTCGCTGGAGAGCCAGTCGAGACCCTCGAACAGACCGTCACCGGAAGTGGCGCAGGTAGATTGGATGTACTGGAGCACATGTTAGAGGAGGGCCAGTCATTGCATGAATACTGTGACGGAAAAAAACATACCCAAACGCGTTGTCTCAAGCTGTGGAGGCCAAGCTTGTCTGTGATCTCAGCAACGCTCATGGCGTTCTACAAGCACGTCAGTCAGGTTGATCAACAACCATTGGTTGATTCTCGTTGCTTACAGGCAAATCCTGCTTGTTGGCGAAGACAAGGAGAAGAGCATCCCGCAGCTCATCCTCGTTGAGCATGCGCTGAAGCTCTTCGCGAGCCTCGGGAATACGGTCACGATCGTTGGAGTCGACGACGAAAATGATGCCCTGGGTGTTCTGGAAGTAATGTCTCCAGAGGGGGCGGATCTTGTCCTGTCCACCGACATCCCACACGGTGAACTGAATGTTGGCATACTCGACGGTCTCGACGTTGAAGCCTATATTAGAGAGAGTGTCAGTTTTGATGTTGTCATGGGACTAGACATGTTCGGAGATGCCCGAACACTGGAGATGGGGTGGATGGTGTAATCGTACCGATGGTGGGGATGGTGGTGACGACCTCACCAAGCTTGAGCTTGTAAAGAATGGTGGTCTTGCCGGCGGCATCGAGACCGACCATGAGAATTCTCATTTCCTTCTTGTTGAAGACGAACAGCTGCTTGAGCATGTCCTGAAATTTGGAGGCTGCGAGACCCATCTTGGCGGTGTTGGCTCACAAGGAGACTTTGGGTAACTGGGGTAGTAGTAGTTGTTATCTGGAAAGAGTGTTGTGTGAGCAGATAAGCAGCAAAAAGGGGCGTGATCAGATGCGGAGCTGAGAGCGTCGGTGAGGTTGGGAGAGCCGATGGTTGCGATACAAAGGAAGCCGGGAGGCAAAAGGTATAGAGAGCTGACCGATGGTCTGAGGACAGATATGCGGAGCGTTCCAGAGTTCGAGTCGGGCGTCCAGGCTTCCAACCTACAGCCTCGATGTCCCCAGTGCGTGCAAACGGGAAGCGACAAATCGTCGAGTGAAGCGACGACTGCAGCGTCGAATTGGTCAGCAGCACGGGTTTCGATGGGCCAAGAGCCGCTGGGAGCAGTTGTCGTGATGATTGGAAGGCAGCGGGCGGCAGGCCGAGGCAGAAAGCCGATGCCGCGATGGATGCACAGACACACAGCACATACAGTCGAGTCGTCGGTGGTCGAGCTCCCCTTTCCTCTCTCTCTCTCTCTCTCTCTCTCTTTTTAGGAGACGGGCAGGATAAAGAAAATGACTTACTATTCAAGGCGGTCCTCGAATATGGATGGAGATGGCGACGCGGTTGTTTACCGTCGCGATGGGTGCTGGCTTATGATGCTATGATGGCGGTGTGGGAAGGGAAACTCTTTGGGGGGAACGGTTTGGATTTTGAAAGTTGTTCTTGGGCTGGGCTGAGCTGAGCCGGGCACGGGACATGCAGCCAGTCCAGGGAACGCCAGTCCTGTCTTGCCCCTCTGGCACCGCAAGCCAGGGGACTTTGCTTCCAAAGGGTTAGGGGCGACGCACGGGCGCAGTCTGCGTGAATACCCACTGGCAACCTTATCACAAGCCCCTTTTAGGCACACCGTCAACGGTACTTTGCATGTACCCAGCCAGTGCGAGCCTCTGGAACAACATTGGACCGCGAAGTTGTTGCCTCTGAGGTGGCTCCGATTTTTCTCTTCACAAGCCAACAGCCAACCCCCAACCCTGGAGCAGAGTTGTGGTAGCAAGGGCCCCTGTCACTGTGTTGTCGGCCTGCCAGGAGGAGCCGCTCTTGTTCGACCTGTGGACCACTCACACTCCACGCGGCCAGAATCGCCAAGGTGTCCCTTGAGACCAAAGTCCCGTCAGAAGAAGCCAGCACCGCGAAAATCTAGGGTGAAGCTCTAGCCATTTGCGAGTCCTTCCACGTCATCACCACCCCCCCAAACGATACGGATAACGACACCGACGGCGAGAGACCCCCCCGACCGACGATACACACAATGTTTCTGCGCACAGCAGCCAAGCTGCTGCTCTCAGCCAGCGTGCTGGTGAGCTCAGCTCTTGCACACAACATCCAGCTCCCAGCCCACGGGCGCGAATGCTTCCACGAGAACCTGCACCGCGATGACAGGATGACGGTCACTTTCCAAGTTGGCGACAGGGAGTTCGGAAGCTCTGGCAATCTTGATATTGATTTCTGGGTATGTCTTGGTTCTCAATGGGCGGAAGGGGGAGCAGCCGACTAACCAAGTTTTGTTTCGATCCACAGATCACCAACCCTGTCGGCGGATTCGAAGTAAACGAAAAGTCCATCTCCAACGGCGACTTCTCCTTCGAGGCCAAGCATGACGGCAAGTACCTGTACTGCTTCGGCAACGAGCACTGGGGTGCCCACTCCAAAGAGGTCTCCTTCAACGTTCACGGCATCGTCTACGTCTCCGAGGCCGATGCCCCCCAGGATCCCCTCGAGGTGGAGGTGCGCAAGCTGTCAGAAATGCTGGAGCGGGTCAAGGATGAGCAGGGCTATATCATTGTTCGTGAGCGCACCCACCGTAACACGGCCGAGAGCACCAACAGCAGAGTCAAGTGGTGGAACTTGTTTGTTATCGGTATTGTCGTTGGCGAGAGCGTCTTCCAGGTCTGGTGGCTCAGGAGATTCTTTGAGGTCAAGCGGGTTGTTTAAGGAGGAGGCAAAGCCTCGGGGTTTGCATTGCTCGAATAAATGCATATATACACCTTTACTACACGGGTTATCCATATTTTGGGCGCAGGATCTGGCAGTGCGGAATACGAAAGTGGATTCAGGGGTAATTTTGTCTTTGGGGCTCATGAAGCACAGCAATGGTTTGATGTAAGAAGGAGAGGGTGTACCGTCACTGTCTGCCATGAAGGCACAGGTGCTTGTAGATGCAATGTCACGATAATTCATGATCTACCACTTTGTTTTTGGTTTCGGAGCGCTGCTGATCGCATGGAGTGCCCAGTGGCTAGAAAAGGCCATCTCTTTTCACTGGTCACGCTGCTGGACCATCAGTCAAACAAGCATTTTCAATCATGTACAGCAGATTCATTCATCTACTCGTCTAGAAACAGATCTTTGCTCATGCTCTTCATATGCCAACAGAAGCAGGTAAACCAATTATATCCCCAACGCCGTCGGAAACCCAACCAAAGTAGGTAATCAAGGAAACCACCCATGTATAATATCCTCCCCTCTCCATGGGTATCTCAAGCAGAAGGATCAACCTCCACAAAAACCTCATCCTCCTCCCTCCTATGCTCCTCCACCGGCAACTCCACCTCCTTCACCGGGTGCAACAACATGGGCGGTAAACACATCCTCCCCTCCCCACCTCTCATCCCCCCGGGCGTCTTCTCATCCTTTGTCCCAGTCTCGTCCACCTCCAACTCGAACTGTTCCCCCCCATCATTATTCACCTTGAGCCCCATCCACCGTCTATACAAATTCCCACTAAACCCCGCGTTGTAGAACCACGTCAGCCCCCTCATGTTGTGCTCCTTGTCACCGTAAACCGATGTCCTGCCCCCACCAGAGGCACCATTCCTCCCCCCGTTGAGGACCCGTGCGAGGTAATCCGCCGGCCAGGCTCTGTCGACAAACACAGGGTGAGGTGCATACACAGCCTTAAACCCGTGGTGAAGCGCCATCGTGGCTGGCCACATTTCCGGAAACGCGTGGTGTTTCTTGAAGGCTGTCTCCCTGTGCATGAGAAGGAGTAGTCGTCTTGACATTCTAGACGCGGTGATGATCTGAGCTCTTCTCGGCGGGAGGCCACGTTGGGTGTTGTACCCCGTGATATCACTCGCCAGCTTCCAGGATGTTCCCTCGGGATCGAAAATGGGCGACAAGGTAATGAGATCGGGCTCTTCCCCGACGCCCCAGGTATATTTATCCCTTTCGTAAGAAGTAGGCGGGACAGGGTCGTGCTCGTGCTCGAACCAATCTTTGGGATCTTCTGGCCGCAAGGGACCCCAGACCGAGCTTTCGGTTTGGGGTTTTGTCACTGGGGGAGAGGGGGATTTGATGGAGCCGGGGAGTTTATCCCACATGTTATCTGCCGTCACGGTCCCGTGCTCGGTTTGGACGCGGGCCATTTGCTTGAAGTCCTCCCATGAGCCGTGGACATAAGGCATGTAGAACCTGCTGTTGCGCTCCCAGAGGCCTTTTCGAGGTTGGGTTTTGGACCAATTCTCGAGCTTGGTCAGGAGGTCGTAGTAGTGGCCTGTGTAACGGATGTCCATTTCCCATTGCCAAAAGTACTCGTATTCCGGGTGGTTGTAGGCGAAGTGCTGCATGGCCATTTGGAGGCCGCGGTAGGAGCCGTGGACGGGGAGGTCGGGACCGCGGGTGAAGAGGTCGACGATGCCTTGGTAGACGGCGAGCATTTGGGTTTGGGACCAGAGGGTGGCGATGCCGCGGAACTCTTCGGGGACGGTCTCGTTAATGCGGGCGCGGTAGGCTTCGTCGTCGGCCCAGACGGGGTTGCGGGCGTCGTTGCGGACTTGGACGAGGAGGTGAACGTCGTAGCGGCCGCCAGAAGCAAGAGAGAGCTCGGCGATGAGGGCGCGGAGGTTGAGGATGTCTTCCTCCTTCCACTGAAACTCATCCCAGCAGCGGAGGACGACAGCGGTGCGAGGGAGGTCGCCTTGGGGATTTTCCTGCAGAGGTTTCTCTTCCTCTGTCGCAGTCTTGTTATGTCCGGCCGCGGTAGGCCTGACGCTCTCAACCACGGGCGTCTTGGCCTCGCGCGCAGCGAGTTTCGCACCCCTAATTCCATCCCCAATATAGAACCCACTCGGCGCCGCCTCCTTCCTCACCAAAGGCTTATACCTTTTGGCGTTGGCTTCATAACACCGTCTCTGCGCATCCGCCCAGTCGACCCTCCTATAATCCACCTCCTGCCCCGTCCCCCGAAACTCCCCCGCCCCCTCCCTGTCCCCGTGCTCGCCCACCCCAAGCCCCCCCTTCTTAATAGAATACCCATACCCATAAGGCCCATACCTCCCAAACCTCTCAAAGCACACATCCTCCGGCAACGCCAAAAGCTCATAACTCCCCAGCACATTGTCCGGAAACCCATCCGGCCTCCCCTCCAGATACCTCACCCCAGGAACTTTTACTTTCCCCCCTCCCACCTCCAAAAAACACTCCTCCACCTCCCCCTTCTGGGGCAAAACACCCCCCTTGTACCCCTCAAACCCCTTACTCTCAGGCACCCCCTTCCCCGCCCTTGTCCCCTCCCCCCCATCCCAGCCCTTTTCCTCTCCTAATCTCGGATACTCAGGCACATTCCCCTCCAACCCAACCAACCTCCTCACCCCCCCGTAATACCTCGTCAAAAAATCAAATTGCTCCCACACCGCAGGAACGGGCTTTTTAATTGCTTCCGTCTTCCCCTCCGCGATCCGTTTATTTTCTAGTTGCGACGCGCGGATGAGGCCAAAGATGAAGATTACTATGGTTGACATCATCAAGATGCACAGCCAGCGAATAACCTTGTTCGGGAGACGGTATAGAAACCTTGGCCGGGCTACTGGCCCCCTCCGTAGGGTTTTACGATGCCCATGTTTGGGGAGGAGCATGTTTATTGTTGAGGTGCGGCGGGGGGAGTCTGGGGATGATGAGCTGGGGGAGGTGGTGGGGTAGTCGCTGTCGTCGTCGGCTTCGGAGCCGGAGGAGGAGGGGGAGAGTTCAGAGTCGGAGTAGCGCTCTTTGGTTGTTGCTGCTGCTGCTGTTGTTGTTGTTGGGGAGCGGAGGGGGCGGCGGGAGGAGGATGTGCTGAAGGAGTGTTTATGGTGTTTTGGGGGGACTTCCTTGTATAAAGGGAGTTTGTTGTTGTTGTTAAGGTCGCTTCCTCGTGGGCGGAGGGGGTTGAGGCTGGAGAGGAGACCCATTTTAGGGTAGGTTTGAGGACTGGAGGGGTTGGGGGGGTTAGTTGAGGGTTTGAAGGGGGGGAATAGCTTCAGAAATGGGTGCTTACCTGAAAAACAGACCAGACGATCCGAGTCTACGAGACTCCCTCGCTGAGGCTTTGCAATCAGATGCCAATTGTCGCCATACACTCTTGTGTTTGTCCAAAACCGAATCCAACAAAGAAATGTGTCGAGTTTTGCCTGTTGGGCGTTGTTGATACTGCCCGATAAGATTTCAAAAGTCAACAATGAACAATTGACAGTCAAAAGGCAGTTCAACCCGTGCCGGTGGATATCGTGGGCTTCCCGAAGTATGTACGATCAACAAGCGTGCATAAGCTCCATTGAATATATTTCTGGGGAGCTGCTGCAGGATGCACTTCAACAAGTTGGATTGCCATGACGGGCGGTGTTGTGACCCCCCGCACTGATTGGTCGTCTGAATGCTGTTGTGAGCAGCATCGCGTGTTGCTCGGCAACGGGGGGCTCTCGGACAGGGGTTTGGACCTTGGTTATCGTGGGGTAAGCGCCAGCCAAGGCTAGCTTGGCTTGTCCAACTTTGATGTGATCACGATTTGGATGGACTTTGGGAAGTGAAGCATCTTTTTTTTTTTGAAGATATCGCATGGTTCTGCCTGAGGCTTTCAATTGATACTCGGTAAAGGTTCGCGAGACAGGATCGGTTCCAAAGTGCTGGGAGCGGGCGCATTCCAAAGCTCGTGTTAGTGTGGAATCTGTAGAGAACACGCTGTTCTCATCACAGTGGTGACTCATGGTAAAATGATAGTTTCAGCTCACGATCTACTAGCATGGTTTACTGTGGTGAAGATAAGATGAAAGAATGAGATGGAAGTCATTTCTCGTCTGAGGTTCTGCGATCTGTCTTTTTTCGTATTGTAAGAGTCATCCATTGTGTGAGCTGGCCGGCGGCTAGCATGAGCATAGGGCCGTTGAGGGTTAGAGCTCATCTCCATTGAGAACAAGATGAACCTTCGTTGTGATGATCCCGTTTTTGGGAACTGAGATGTGTCTTTTTCAAGAAATGAAAGAGTCATCGGTGGGTTGCTGGTGTGTGTGTGTTGGCCTGGGCTGGGGCGGTTTGAGGATGCGGCAAAGCGGATGAGGACGATAAGTCCGAGGTGTGACCTTGGACTTTAGAGACCAACTTTAAAGGTCAGAAAGAGAAAAACCTAGGGCCTCAGATGCTTAAATTTTGAAAAATTGTGCCTGTTCTGTCGGATGTGAATGAAGTAGTTGGTGCTCCAGTGTCTGAATCGGTCAGGTCAGGGGTGAAAGGTCACGTACATGGCTGAATATGGGACAATCGCAGTTCAGCAAAGTATCTGAAGCTTCTGACAACCATAATCAAGTGCAAATACCGAGCTAAGCCCTGTACCTGGATCCCTACCACCGATCTACCCACACTGCCGGATCCGAATGGCAGGGCTGGGGGAGGCAGTGGTCGCAGAGGGGGAGGGTTGTTATGGTGGTAGGCCAGCTTCGACCCGCGCAGCTAGGTTCATGGTTTCAGACCCGGACCAGAACATTGGCATCTGTGACTCTTTCTCGTATTCCTGGTTTCAACAGAGGACTATGTGTTCTGTACTGAGTTCTCGTTGAATCCAGCATCTTCTGATGAGGCCGATTGTGAGGTCTGTAACCGGGAGGTATCATGCTGTGCCATCATCCATGATGTTGACAGATTGTCAGAAGTTGAATGGCGGCTTCGATTGGTTTTGTTATAACAGCTTCACACCTCAGGCTTTCTTGTCATCAGTATACCTTCCCCACTCATACCCATTGTTTATACATATCACTTCAATCTTGGGGATTCAGAAGATAGGTACCTACCACAAGTCCAACAACTCGTAACAGCATCAACCTCACAAGATGTTTCTCCGCAAAACACGCCGAAAAGTACCCCTCAAACCCCCTCACCTCCGCCCACCTCCTCCAAGCTCCTACCGCAAACTCCCCCTCTACCTCACCCTCACCCTCTGCCTCATAGCCCTCATCATCTTCCCCCTCGCCATCCTCCCCGTAGCCTCCGCCAAATCCACCGTCTCCAATGAACCCGCCCCAGGAGAACCCATCATCGGCATCGACCTCGGCACCACCTTCTCCTGCGTGGGCGTCATGAAAGATGGCAAAGTCGACATCATCGCCAACGACCAAGGAAGCCGAATCACACCAAGCTACGTAGCCTGGACCAAAGAAGGGGAGAGGTTGGTGGGCGAGGGGGCCAAGAACCAATTTGCGAGCAACCCCAGGAACACGATATTTGATATCAAGCGGTTGATCGGGAGGTCGTTTTCAGACAAGGGGGTGCAGGAGGATGCGAAACATATGCCTTTTACCGTTAAGAAGAGCGGGACGACGGGTGGTCCGGTGGTGGAGGTTGACGTTTCTGGACAAGGGGACATGAAGACGTTTACTCCGGAGGAAATCAGTGCGATGGTGCTGGGGAAGATGAAGGAGGTTGCCGAGGGGTTTCTTGGTGTGCCGTGAGTATTTTCTTCTTTCCACACCCTGTTGGAAAAACGTGCTGACATGACCTTTCTCAGAGTCAAGCACGCCGTGGTCACCGTCCCGGCCTACTTCAGCGACAAACAACGCCAGGCGACCAAAGACGCAGGCCTCATCGCCGGCCTCAACATCGTCCGTGTCATCAACGAGCCCACCGCCGCCGCTTTAGCCTACGGCATCGACAAAGTTGATGGCGAACGCACCATCCTCGTCTACGACCTCGGAGGCGGCACATTTGACGTCTCGTTGCTTCAGCTCGAGGACGGTGTGTTTGAAGTCTTGTCAACAGCAGGCGACACAAGACTGGGCGGCGAGGATTTCGACAACAAAGTCATCAAGCACCTCGCTACCCAGTTCTCCAAGGCCAATGGTGGAGCCGATGTGACGAACGACGTCAAAGCGATGGGCAAGCTGAAGAGGGAGGCTGAGAAAGCCAAACGGACGCTGAGTTCGCAGATGAGTGCTAGGGTTGAGATTGAGGGGTTGCACAAGGGGTTGGACTTTGAGTACACGCTCACCAGGGCCAATTTTGAGAAGTTGAATATGGCCATGTTCAAGAAGACGCTGAAGACGGTGGAGCAGGCGCTGAAAGATGCAAAGGTTGACAAGAAGGATGTGACTGATATCGTGATGGTGGGAGGGTCGACGAGGATTCCAAAGATTCGCGAGTTGGTCGAGGCGTACTTTGGGAAGAAGGTTAGCCTGGGAGTTAATCCCGATGAGGCTGTTGCTCATGGAGCTGCGCTGCAGGGCGGTGTAAGCGTTCACATTTCAAAGCCGCAAGGGAAAGATGCTGATATTTCTGTTAGATCATTGCCGGCGAGGAATTCATGATCACGAACGCTATTTTGGACATCACCCCCCTCACGCTGGGTATCGAGACCACAGGTGGAGTCATGGTAGGCGCATTCACCTTGATTGCCATACGGAGAGTGATTCCATGAGCTGACAGGAGAGAAGACCAAGTTGATCTTGCGAAACACGGCGATTCCCACGGTAAGTCCTCAGAACTCATGGCAGTCTCTCCGTCTCACTAACCGGGCCGCAGAAAAAATCCCAAATCTTTTCAACAGCAGCGGACAACCAAAACGTTGTTCAGATCAAGGTCTACGAGGGCGAGCGCGCACTGACCAAGGACAACAACCTCCTGGGCAAATTCGAACTCACCGGCATCCCACCAGCACCAAGAGGTGTCCCCCAGATCGAGGTCTCGTTTACGATTGACGTCAATGGTATCTTGGAAGTCACCGCCCACGACAAGGGTACCGGGAAGGCAGAGAGCGTTACGATTACCAACGACCGAGGACGGCTGTCTGCCGAGGAAATCGAGCGTTTGATCTTGGAGGCCGAGGGGTATGCCGAGAAAGATAAGGAGATTCGAGAGCGGATCGAAGCCAGAAATGGGCTTGAGAACTACGCTTTTAGCCTCAAGAACCAGGTGAATGATGAACAGGGCATGGGTGGCAGGATTGATGGTGATGATAAGGATACTGTAAGTCGAGTTCCCAGACCTGTTGTTTGGACTGGTGCTAACGATGAATCCAGATCATGGATGCCCTGAGCGAGGCGATGGGGTGGTTGGATGAGAATGCCGCTACGGCGACGGCGGAGGACTTTGAAGAACAGAAGGAAAGGCTGTCGAATGTGGCTTATCCCATCACCAGCAAACTGTACGCCGAGTCTGGCGGTAGTGGTGCTGGCTACGATGACGAGCCGGATATTCATGATGAGTTGTAGAAATGTACTTGGAACTGTGTTTTGACCGGGTACCAGTTCCATGCTGGTCAGGATGGATATTGAACAGAGACCTGGTTTAGGACCAGATTACCGTAGATATCCATCAAACAGACCGAGTTTCACAGTTTGTTTGTGGCGGTTGATATACTCAAAGTGTGTCTATAGCAGAAACATCTCGACTTGCAATGATTCTACAGCAAACAGATGCCAGTTGGCCTGGTGTCCAGATAAGTCGAAGCTTCTCAACCTGTGCAAATCATGCTGGCCCCGGATTGGGAACGATGCTTGGGTCGGTTAAACATCGGTGCAGACTTCCCCAGACCGGAGGTGGAGCCTTCTCCCAGGTTCCAGGTTGCCCCGTGCTTGAGAGGATTGGGGGAAGGCTCGGCAGGTGGCTGAAGACGAAAATACCGAGGTTCACGAGCGCTTTCGACCACCCAAGAAGGGTCGCTCCAGAACCAAGGCTCTCCACCCTTCTCTGCCGTCATCTTGAAAATCACCCCTTCACCCTTCTCTGCGCCTGGGACGCATTGCCTCCACCCATCCTTCCCTCTTTGATTTTAAGCCAGAAGCGACCTACACGATATTCTCGCACCAACAACGACTGACTCTTCTTTGTTGCTCCGACAAATACGCGTGGGGCTGGTGTGTGTGGGCGGCTACCGAGGCCAGGCATCGACCAGTTTGCGACCTGTTCGCTGTGACCCGCTGTTGCCACCCCGGAAACCCTTGTCCGCCGGCTGAGCGCGCCTCTGTGCTTTTCTCAACATCCCAGCAACAGCAACTCTCCCCCCGTTTGCAACACGATGGCATCGCCGCCAAAACCGTGGGAAAGACCAGGCGCAGCGTCTGGAACGACTGGTTAGTGCCTCCTTTATTATCATACGCTCATTCGGATTCATTCAGAGCATCTTACTAATCACGCAACAATAGCAACTCTTTCTTCCCCATCCTCAGCCGCTCCAGCTGCGACAACAACTGCGACTCCCAACGCACTTTCCAATCCCGCCATGGCGACTTCCACCACAACCGCGTCCGGTACCCCGCCGATACCGCCAGTTCCGGCCTCTCTGACCTCTTCGGTCACACAGAACGCGGCTGCTTACAGCAGGCCATACGCCGCCTCGCCCTATGGCGGAGGTTACGGTTCAGCCTACTCGTCGCCCTACTCATCACCATACAACAGATATGGCGCTATGGGCGGTATGGGTGGTTATGGGGGCTATGGAAGTAGCATGTATGGAGGCATGGGTGGATATGGTGGCGGCATGTACGGAGGAGGCATGTACGGGGGCGGGATGCCAGGAGACCCAAACAACCCGGAGAGTCTCACCAACCGCTTCAACATGAGCACCCAGGCCACCTTCCAGATGCTCGAAGGCATTGTGGGCGCCTTCGGAGGATTTGCCCAGATGCTGGAGAGCACTTACATGGCCACGCATTCCAGCTTCTTCGGTAAGTGACGTCGCCAACAGATTGATATTGGCGCGAGACTGACGTTATCATAGCCATGGTATCTGTGGCCGAACAGTTTGGAAACCTACGTGACACCCTCGGCTCAGTCTTGGGTATCTTTACCCTGATGCGTTGGATTCGCACCCTGATCGCCAGGATTACAGGCAGACCCCCACCGGTGGATGCCACAGCCCTCACGCCCGCTGCGTTCGCCCGCTTCGAGGGCCGCAAGCTTCCCGACGGCAGCGCCCCACCCAAGCCCAGCCGCAAGCCTCTCTTCTTCTTCCTCCTCGCCGCCTTCGGCCTTCCGATGATCATGAGCAGGATTATCCGAGGGCTGGCTGCCAGCGCTGAAGAAGAGGAGCGCAAGCGCCAAATCATGGCTGCTCAGCAAGTTGTTGACCCCAACAATCTTGTCTTCTGCCGCGTGCTCTACGACTTTACCCCTGCCAATAGCGGTCCGGCTGCCGTTCAGGGAGTCGATATCCAGGTGCACAAGGGCGACTTTGTTGCCGTCCTGAGCAAGAGCGATCCCATGGGCAACCCAAGCGAGTGGTGGAAGTGCCGCGCTCGCGATGGAAGAATTGGATATCTCCCTGCGAATTTCCTCGAAGTTATGCGCAAGCCCAACGAGCCCATCGCTGCCATCAAGAACACCCCCGCCAGCGAGAGCAGTAGAACTAGCTCCTTGACCAGCTCCGTCAGCGCCCCTGGCACGCTCAGCACGAACCCCCTGAAGGCCCCCCCGATGCCGACAACCAAGGTTGGCGACGTGACCGTGGAGAGCTTCCAGAAGTCAACGTTCCAATCTTAGAAGGAGGCCAATGTCATACCTGGACCTGTTATCAGTACGCACTCGGCACAGCCGGTTCCTGCTTCTGCGCATCCAAGCCGACGCTCTCATTCTCAGCCAGAGCTTTCCATCATTTTACAAGAGTTTAGGAAGACGAGGATGACTCCAGTGCCGCGCTACGATAAGCAGTCGGGAACTATGGTATACGTGAATCCCCTGACCGGGGCCCCTGTGATGAATGGAAACCCGGTTGTGCATTACCAAGATCCTTCACAACAGGCTGCCCACAATCCTCGACAGGGACTCTCGCTTGAAGATTTACTCTGGATGGGCAATGTGAAGCATGCGAAGCGGGTGAAGAAGGCGAAGACGACGTTCTGAGACCGTACAACAACAGCAGCATTACAGCCTTTCTCTCTTTTTTGTGTGTATTTCAGCAGCAACAAACCCGACTATTAATATCCCACGAACTCGATGTACCGCGACGAAGGTCATAACGTCAGCATATCTTACCGATGCGAGTCCGATCTCTTTTTTGGCAAAGGGGGAGGGGGGGAGGATGACGGAACGAAGGAAGGATAGGAAGGAGTGGGAAACGGGTTAACGAAAAGAATCTTTTTCATACAACAAAGTCATGGCGTTTTTTTTTCCTTTTTTGGAGTTGATGATGACACCATACAGAGCATCAGTTATTCTTGATGAAGCGATGGGAATGAAATTCCTATTATTATTGTACTTTTGTTCTGTTTGCTTGGGGGGATTTGGGGGGTATTGTAAGCGATAAGGGGGGGGAAGAGCGATTTATTTTGGGACTTGTGTGGTGACGAGGAAGGGTGTGTGTGTGTGTGTGGTTTTGATAGTTGTATTAAATGAGAGGTATCTTGAACATTGTGCTGTTTGGTTGTTCTATTCCGTTGGTCATGGGATGTTACCCATTGTAGGCTCAACAAGTGTGGACAGTTGCTACGAGGTGAACAATTTGCATGTGATAGGCACGGCTAGGCCGCGTGTCCTGAACATGTACGTCAGTGTCGCGTGGTGTCTCCAGTTTGGATGGATTTCCATGTTGCACTTTTGGTGGAGCAAAACGCAGAAACATATATTGAAACATGGGACGACAAAGAAAGAGCCTCCTCACCATATAACATGATAATGGCAGTAAACTCAAAACCTGGGATTCACTACCTTGGGCATCTGGCCAAAAAGGCAAAAAAAGGGAAAGAGGACTGTTCTACTTTCATAGCCTCTGTTTGGTTCTTTGATAGCCATATCATACAAAATTAAAAAACCCCTCATCCTTCCCCATCCTTCTCGTCCCTTCCCTCTGAAATTCATCGAATGTTATTTTCGCCTCCTTCTTTCTCTCTTGCTCTGGCCTTATTCGTCGCTGCCAATCTCTGTAATTTCCCCCGTTTCTGTTTCTTGCCCCCCTAACCGACGCCCAAAGAGAAACAGTGATAAAATGGTTTTTTTTTATAAAAAAAAAAAGACATCCCCCCTTGATGAGATAGAAGGGGAAAGACCACAACCATGAAATGACCAAGACCCCAGTCCCAGGGCAGAGACAAAGTCGCCATAACGAAAAAAAAAATGTATACAATATTCCCGTGATAAAGAAAAGGTTACCCGCAGAGCAAAGCGAGAAAAGGAGGCATGGATGGTGTTGATGTCCCCGCCGAAAGAAGAAATTACCACTCGTACTCCCCCGTAGCCTTGTGGAAGACATACTCCTTGCCGTTCACAGTCAGGACGCCATCCTTGAGTGTGCACTTCCTGTAGCCCAGGGTATTAGTATCTGAAATGTTATACAAGTTTCGTGGGAGTAGAGAGACGCACCACTTATTCTTCACCCTCTGCACCTTGTCATACATGCAAAGCATCATATGCCCCATGTCATCATCTTCATCATCGTCCTCCTTATTGTCGTCAGAGTCGTCCAAGTCAGAGTTGATCGCATCGTCATCCAAATCCTCATCGTTCATGTCATCCTCCCCACCATCAACCTGGGAGGGACCCCCAGCAGCGCGGTTCCGTCTATTGTCAAGGCTGCGGACCTTGGTGGCCTGCTTCAGAGGAAGCATCAGGCCGCCGCCCTCCATCTGCTTGGCTCGGGCGGCGATCTGGGCGTGAAGATGATCATCAATCTCGACGCGGCCCATCTCGACAGCCCGGCCTTCGGCGTTGCGGCGCATCATGACAGCCTCCCAGCAATCATCGCTAGGGCCATCAGTCTGGGCATTAGGCAAGTTGTTAGGGGCAATCCCACGCTGCTGCTGAGCCTGTTGAGCCTGTAGCTGCATGCGTTGCTGCATCTGTTGCTGCATCTGTCGTTGATACACCTGCTCTGGGGTCAGCTGCTGAGGTCCACCCTGCTGTGGCCGTTGCATGTGCTGTTGCTGAATCTGCTGAGGGTGTTGGGGGCGTTGTTGTTGAGGATGCTGTGGGTGTTGCTGATACTGCTGCTGCTGAGGGTGTTGCTGGTGTTGAGAATGTTGCTGGTGTTGAGCATGTTGTTGCTGGACCTGCTGTTGCTGCTGTTGGGCTTGGCCAACGTTCCCTTGTCCGACCTTACCATTACCGTTGGACATGGAGGCAATGGAGGCAGCAGCTCCCTCGCCGTACTTGTTCTGCAAAGCCTGCACAGCCCGGGTAGCGGCTATGCTGGGGTTGACAGTAGGCAGGCTAGGGTGGGAGGCATTTTGATAACCAGGATGCACGGGCTGAGAGCCAGCGCCGGGTTCCTGCTTGATAGCGACCGGCTCAGACCTGACCAACCCTGGCTCCTGCTTGACGGGCACCCCGTTGGAATGAGGCTGGTTGATATTTGGCAGCGAGAGAGGTTGAGCTGAAGTCTGAGGGCTCAACGTAGACTGGGTATAAGCCGCCTGCGGTGGGGGAGCGGCTTGCGGCGCTGGAGCCGGGGGAGCGGCTGGTTGAGCTGGAGGAGCGGGCTGCTCTGGCTTCGGGTCCCAGGGAAACTGGGCCACATTGAGCTGCGAGAGCTTCATTTGCCATTTCTGCAGCTTGTGTTAGTCTCATTCATACACATGGCTCCCTGTAAGAGGGGCAATAAGAAAACAGAAGGAGAGGGGGGGCCCTCTAGCAGGGTGCCACGTGATCAAGCGTGAGACCATCCAATCGGAAGGCAGTGTTGGGGAATGGAGTAAGTTCGCAGCAGCGGGGAAGGGACTTAAAAAGAGACCCAAAAGCACTGGGCCGCCCACTCCGAGGCAGCTCGCTCTCCACCCCTCTTTGCGTCCCAGGAGGCCCAGGCAGTCCAGCCCGTCAGCCAACACCGCCCGAACGAAGGGACCGACACTTGTCGCGCCCCTCAACCTCAATCTCGACCACCACCAACCATCACCAACATCTTCTCATCTCAATCGACAAACGGTGCGCATCGACACGCAAGCAGGTAAGGAGACAGGGACAGGAATACGGGTTTGCCTCACCTTCTTCAGGTCCTCGAGCACGCCATCCTCAACACCATTCTCCTCGAAATCAACGCGCACAGCGTCGATGACTCCCTGAATCACAGCCTCGTAAACCTGGCCAACGTGAACGTTCGACATCTTGACGAGTCAAAAAAGCTGCAGCGAAAACAACAACAGCGAGCGAAGCTTGGCTATCTGCGATCGATATGACTTTCTTCGTGTGGGTTCGTCAAACGGTGGTTGCCTTGACGTTTGTGAGATTGACTAGCAGTTTCTCTCTACCGACTCCTTCTTTCTCTCTACGTTTTGCACGGCAAAAACGGGGCGTCGGCTGGGTTGCGCCGGCGGAAAATATGATTCGGAGTCGATGGTTCGCGGATGAGATATCCCGAAGGGAGGGAGGTGGGAAGTCGGTCTGAACTGCTAGACGTTTTCTCTTGCACTCTGATTCCTCGATTGCTTGTCCTGCCACGTCGCTTTGAAAAAAGAGAGGAACTCCCTCTTTCTCGTGACACCTGTCTTGTCTAGATGGAAAGTGCAGCGATTCAGCAATAACTCTGCAGTGTGATATGCCCGTGTTGCGCCGCGGGTCTGGGTTGCTGTTTCGCCTGGGAGTGATGTATTGGGCAAGTTGAACGAATCCGCCAGAGGCCTGTTGAAGTACTGAGGCCTGATTAGTCATCTGGCTCGAGCACCAACAGCCACCCGGCACCTGCCTTCTGATTGGCCAGCCCGCTTTTATTAGTGAGTTCAGGGCGCTCGGCACTTTTAACCGCAGTAGAAACAGCATTACCTGCCCTGGAACTCTGCATCAATTCAGCGACCATTATCACGAAAGTAAATCAACCTGAAGGATATCATCACATAGTTCATCCCAATTGGTCACTATTCCATACCCCATATCTAAAACAAAAACTCCAACGCCTGTTTCCTATTCTCCGAAAAATTACAAGTATGCTACTGTTTTTGTACAGTTTTGTTCCCTAGTCCATAGCCATGAAACAAGAGAAGGGGGGTATCTTATGCCAACAAATATGTCCCAGTTGTTGATGTTCGTAAACCTCATGACCAAGCCGATTTTCATTCATTCCCGCTTCGAAAAAAGTGCCGCCTCAAACAATGCCAGAGTGTGGGCAAGAGAGAGAGAGTATCCGTAAGAACTCCGAGTGAATGCTCCTTTCCCAACCCCAACGCCGCGCTGAAACGACCAAAGTGCAGGAATCCCATAGGGAACCGTTGTTATACCTACCGTTGGTTGAACAATTGACTATGATCAGACAGGATCATTGTGTTGTTGTTGTCGTATCGTCATGTAGTATTGCTTTAGCGGATCGTCATCTGCTTGCTGAGCCCAGCCTTGGCCGACGACCCAGAGCTTCCGACACCAGCACCAGCACCGGCCTTCTTCTCAAACACCTTCCAGAACTTCAAGCTCTCATCGGCAGCAGCGGTAGCCAGCATCTGACCATCAGGGCTGAGGCAGCTGTGGAGGACTCTGCTCTCGTGGGCGGGAATCTCGACGTTGCGGACGAGGGTAGGGTAGCTCCAGATGCTGAGAGAGTTGTCGGGGAAACCGCTTGAGCTGACGATCTCGCGGTAGTGAGGGCTCCACCGGAGGCTGGTGACCTGAGAGCCGGTGTCGATGCTGTTGACGCGGGCACCGGAAGTGGTGTTCCAGAAGTGGATGTGGCGATCGTACGAGCCGCCACCAGTAGCAAGGAGGTTCATGTTCCATGGGCACCAGGCAAGAGCCTTGACGGCGGCCTTGTGGTTGGTCTTGGTGAACTTGGGAACGGCGAGAGAGCGAGCATCCCAGATGGAGACAAGATTGTCATTGCCGCCGGTAGCAAGCTGGGCACCATCAGAGCGCCACTCAAGGCCGCAAACCTCAGAGGTGTGAGAGGCGAGCTCGGCAACCTTGTGCTCCGCGATACGGACATCATGGTTGAAGACCAGGCCGCTGCGGGAACCAGTAGACAAAAGATGCTTGTTCCAGCCCATGACGCCAACACGAGTCTCATGGCCGTGCATGCTGCGGATCTTGACACCCTCAGCGACATCCCAGATCTGAACCTCGCCTGTGCCGAGACCGACACCGACGTAAGCACCATCACCGGACCACTTGACACTGCTAACATAGGTATCGGGGGTGGTTTCGAGGAGACAACTGACGGCACCCTCATCGGCCGACCAGACATATACGTTGCGCTCCAAGCCAATGGCGACCTGGTTTCCTGAGCTCCAGTCGAGCAGGTTGAGGTAGTAGTCGTCAATGAGACCAGGGGCATCGAGAACACGCTCGGGGGCTGTCGCAATGCGCCGTCTGAACTGAGGAGGGGCATTCGCGGGCTTCAGTGGCCGGTTGTATTGCTGACGAAGATCAATAGGCTTTGAAGACTCTGGTGGGGCAGGCTTGAACTGAAGGATACGGGTGTTCAAGTTGACACCACAGGCATCGGCAAGAGAGTCTTGATAGGCAACGCTGTTGGGCGAAGGGCGAGAATAGGACTCCTCTTCCTCCTCTTCAATGTTGAGACCCTCGAGGGCAGAAAGAGCATCATCAGCAGCAGAGGCAACGATGGAAGAGGCCTCGCTATGGCCAGTTCTCGAGCGCTGCTTCTCCTGGAGGTCGAGCTTTCCCGAACCGACATTGGCGATGGCCGAGCTAGCTCCCCGGTTGGGAATGAAGCGATCGGCGTTGTAGGAGATGGTGGTCTTGGATGACTTTTGCTTGACGTGCGTGGTCTTCCTGGCCTTGGGAGAGACCTTGGTGGGGACACCAGTGCCAGTCAAGGTGAAGTCGGAAACACCAAGCTCGAGCGCCTTGCGAGGGGTCGAGACACCAGCGGCAATGTTGGACTTGGGAGAGTCGCGGTGATGGCTCTTGCTTGAAGCTCTGGCAAGGCGAGCACCAAGGTTGCCGCCGTAGACTGGCTTGGAAGCGCCACGCTCATTGCTCGACTTCTCGGGGGTGAATGGAGAGGAGTTGAGGTTGATGGGGATGGCACGCTGACGAGGGGAGGGGGTCAAGGGCATGCGACCACCGGCGGTGCGGGAGGAGAAGAGACCCGTGTGGGACTTGAGGGGAGTTGATACTGTAGCGGTAGCCATGTTGGTGACTGTACTCGTGCTGGTATCGAATATCTCAAGGAGGCGCCAGTGATAGACTGCTATTGGGAGATGGGGTGGAGTGTCGACCAGTCGAGTACTTCAGGTGACCCCGGATAATGGTTACAATTATCGATTTTTTGTTTTGCGATTTGTCGATTATCGGTACCAAAAATGTGCCAAAAAAGAAGCCTCGGTGAATAGGGACAACCAGACGGGCTCGAAGTGATTCTTGCGTATAGGGGCTTGCAATGTTCTAGGGTTGTTTGCTGATGAAGCGGATGGAATATTTAGAATGCAGTGCAAAGCAAAACTCCAAAAAGATGAAGTGATGTTTTGTGTGTGATGGTACGAGGAAGGAGAGCTCTGGGACATGAGAGGAAGGAAGGATGGTGATTTAAATGTTTACATGTTGTTGTCCAGGCAACGACCGCCAGCTGTTCTCTGCACTTGCTCTTCCCCACCTTTTTTGAGCCAGCTGGCTGCAACCCCCTGATGACAAGGCTGCGCCCGGCCTGGTCTGTGGGATCTGCACGGGGCGCTGTTAGCAAGGCCCTGGCCCCCGCAAGCCCCTGTTCTGTCGCATGTCGATAAGGAAACGCCAAGAGTTAAGCACTCTTCTACCCGCCGCCGCAAACCATCCTTGAACCATCCCACGCCAACAACGACACATGCAACAACAAACTTTCGGCGAGCAACTGTCTCTTCTCAATCTACCATGACCGCGCCCGACTTGCATTGACCGGCCTGAACTTGCTCTGACCCTAAGGGAAGAATCTTTCGGCCTATTCTGCTGTATAGGGTGGCTTGAATGTCTGCCTGGCGTTCTCGTAGGGCATTCTTGCAGTAATTAACTGGACACTCAGCAGCAAGGAAGCGAAACGAACAACTCCATTTTGCCTTTGCAGCCACCATGGCGCAACAACAACATCAGCAGCCTTCAACGCCCGCCGGCACCGGTAATTCCATCTTTGGCGGGCCCGCTCACCTCCAACAGCCCGCCGGCCTCCTCGCTCAGTCTTCGTTCTCGTCCTTCTCGACAGCACTCACACCTGCTTCGGCCGCATCGTCGAACAATACCTACATCATGCCGAACTCGCCGCTCAAGCACCGCGCCGCCATGGACGGCTACCGTCCCAAAGTCACACGCACTCTCGGCCAGCGCCCGGCCTGTCTCGTCAATGCCTCAGTGACGTATTGTGGTAACAACCAGATTTATGCCTTCGGAGGCTTTGACCAGTACACCGACGAGGTTTACAATCATGTGTTGCGACTGGATCTTGTCAGCCACCAGTGGAACCTGGTCGATAACTACGGGGACATCCCCGGTGTTCGGATGGGTAAGCCCCCTGTCTATTTTGCCCGTTGCTGGTGATACTGTGTTGACATTACCCCTGAACAGGCCACACGGCGACGCTGTACAAGGGAGACAAGCTGTTGGTTTTTGGAGGCGAGAACGAACATCGAACTTATCTCTCGGATCTTATCATCTTTGACTTGAAGACTGCCCACTGGACACAGCCACAAGTGACGGGACCTATTCCCAAAGGCCGCGCTCGCCATGCTGCTGTGCTACATGAGGACAAGCTCTTTATTGTGGGTGGTATAACAGGCCATGACAACTATGTGTTGGACGACATATGTTATTTGGATCTTAAGACTTTCACCTGGTCCAAGTCGTGGCGTTTTGTTGGGCGGTTCGATCACTCTGCATACATTTGGAGTGACAGGGTCTGGGTGTTTGGTGGCTTGAGTGAAGATATGGACAAGGTTAGTGACCTGTGGTGGCTGGATCTCAAGGGCAACCCAGCGTTTGAGTCTCCTCCACATATCGGCACCCTCGATCGATCCGGTTTATCTCGAAGTGCGGCATCACCACGGCCATCGTACCCTTCCGTCCAGTCTACAGCTGTGGGCTCTTCCGGTTATGCTGCCAACTCTAGGACTGCACAGGTCAACCCACCGTCATTTCACCTGAAGACATATGCGCCACAAGCACCCGGGGCCATTTCTGCGCTCAAGTTTGTCAGCGGCCCTAATGTCCCATCTCAGATGCAAGGCATCCATTTCCATGTCTACTCCTCAGGAACACTCCTGGACTTTGTAACACCAGCAGCTACGATTACGTCAAAAGAATGCTCACTATCAGCCTTAGATTTGGCAGCCTTACGGTGGCAGAAGCTTGCAGAAGGCCGAGAGATATTCAAGCCAGGCTATCGGTGGCATTACTGCACTATGAATGAAGATGGCACGAAAGCATGGCTGCTCGGCTGCCCTACCGATCCAGGGGCTATTGATCTCGGGGCTAATGGCCTGGAGGAGTATCTTTCGGACATTATGGAAATTGATCTGCGGCGCTACGGGTTCCTAGGAAACAACATGGCTCCAGAGCCTCGCACCACCCGCCCGTCCTCCCGCACCCGGCACGTCGAAACACCTTCCAAGGGCCTTGGTGATGATCTGGCGAAGCTCTTCAACCAGCCCCCAGAATCAGGCAGCGGCACGGATTTCATCGTCACCGCGCTCTCGAGGGACTTTGACGAGGAAGAGGTTATGGGCTCGGCACTCGTCCACGCCCAAGTAGACTCTGTCGGCGACACGGACCCCGACCAGACCTGGCTGTCACCAGACACGCCTACCTCCCCACCCATCCACGTTCATCGGCTCATCCTCCAAGCCCGTTGGCCGCACTTTGCCCGGCTGTGGTCTTCTCAGATGGCCGAGTTTCACACCAAAAAAATGCACATTCCTGAACCATACTCTGTCGTCAAAGCATTCTTGTACTACCTCTACACTGACCGGATCGATCCGCCTGATCAAAACGGCAACGAAACCACTGCCGACTTGGCTGATGTAGCGGGCTTGTTGGTCATGTCGAATATTTACAACATTCCTCACTTGAGACTGTTGTGCGTGAATAGATTGTCAAAGGAGCTGGATGTGGATCATGCGTGCATTATCTGGTATTGCGCGGGGTTGTCGAACGAGGAGTGGTTGAGGAAGCGGGCAGCGAACTTTTGTATGACGCACTGGGGGAGGATCGTGAGGACGGTTGGGTTTCAGCGGTTGCCGAGGAATGCGCTGGTGGAGCTGAGCCAGGAGGTGGATAGTGAGGGGAGGGTGGTGGCGGGCGAGGAACTGGATATGATGCAGGTTGGGTTTGGGGTTGGCGGAATTGATAGGGGGGGGGGGCTGGGGAGGAAGGATAGTGTGGGGAGTGGGGGGAGTGATCAAGAGGGTGGGAGAGGGGTGATGGAGAGTGATGGGCATGAGGATGGAGAGGAAGAGGAGGATGGGATGGAGATGAGTTAGGGGGTTAGTCGAAGTCCTGTTCGGGAAGGGGCGTTGAAGGGGCGGGGGAGGTTGGTAGAGGGGGAGGAAGCCTTGGGGCTTGAGAGCAGTGGGGAGAGTGAGGGTAGCGAGGATAGTGACGAGGAGACGTTGGGAGCTGGGGGGGATGAGGAGCTCAAGGAGGATAGTGAAGAGGAAGGAGAAGGGGAGCTGGATCTTAGTTTTGTCGATACGAGTGTGAGGCGGTCGGCGAGGAAGCCGAGGATGTTGTTGGAGCTTCTCTGAGTGACTCGCTTATGTCCGAGGAGATAATTCCCTCGGTTTCTTCAGTTAAAGTAATCAGGCTACGTTTTCTTTTTGCTTTTATCACAGTTGCTACTTTTTTTCCATAGCTCGAGAGGTCTCTTTTGGACTGGGAAAGGGGCAAGGATACGCTGGGATCGGAAATGGACAGGTTGGCTGGCATCATGGCGGAGGCGTTGATGGTTGGGTGGGTGGGACTGTGGGTTTATTTTACTAGTTAAAGACAAGGAAAGCCAGTTTTTACATGTATGTAGTTGGGGCATGTCTGTACACACTTGCATGCCCCATTTTAGAATCGTACAAAAATGGAGTTATCGGATACTTAGGACGGGACGAGTTCGAGTGACTTGGAAAAGGGTTTTTTCGGTCCCAGGTTGGTGAAGTGATAATTAGGCAGGGTTCTGATTATCGTTCTATCAAGGCTTGAGGTACTTCACTGACCAGTCAGTCTATGTCCTCACCGCCGTTGAGAGCCTTGCATATTGAGTTGACAAGGCAGTCAGTCAACCGGCCAATTGTTGACAACTGCACATTGGGAAATTTCCCATGTTGCTTTTTTCGACCCTCAAAATTATCCTCATCCAGGCCACAAGACGCAGCTTCTAGTCTGGTAGGCAAGGACTGGTCGGCAACGCTCCTTTTCTTTTACAAAACACAAACACATGAGCGTCATGGAGGAGCAAGTGGCGATATATTGGGATACTTTGGTCCCCAATCCTTCAGCCAACGATCGCCCACCAAGCTGCGATACACCGCCCATTGAAGTCGAAGATGTCCCAGCCGAAGTTGAGCCAGCAGCTAGAGATGATGACGGAGAGGAAGAGCGGCCCGCCGAGTCTCATCCCTTTCGGAGACGACTAAGGGGAGGAATGAATCTGATAATCACAGCTTTCGGCTCGGTGTGTATCATGGTTGTTAAAGTGGTTCTCCGATCCCAAACGCGCTGTTGAACCCCATCCTTACTGGAAAGCATTGGCAAGAATGATAGATCGGATCGTCATGGCATATTTGAAATGGCATCTGGAACATGAACACGCCATCGAAGCTGGGAAAATCGTTTTTGCCTTCGTTACGTTGGGTGTCGCTGTGTACACGGTCAAGCCGTCGGTGAGATCGGCCGAGCTGGCGGAGTGGACAGCGAAGGAGTTTCTTGAGTTTTGTGAAGCGGCAGGCGAATTCGGATTTTAGCTGTCATTGTCTCCGGGCTAACATCGTCCTTTCTACAGCACGATTGGGAAGGCTCTGACTGTCACCAGATGCGCAACGTGACACTTGAAGCCCCTCCTGGGATGGGAGCTCAGCACATGAAGAGAGACCTGGAACCGGTGACCAAGTATCACACCAAGTTTAAGCTCTATGCATATCTCTGTGCACTTTTCTCCCCTTGGAAGCTGGTGCATAATATTACGGTTCGTAAACACATGATATTTGCAAAATATCTTTTACAAGTATCCTTGCCGAGTTACATTTTGTCGGGTCTATAGTTATGTTAAACATGACCCCGAAGCTCTTTCAGTTATGGTGCAGGCTGCTGCTTGTCGATTTCTTGGGATTGGAAAGTTTTTCGGGAGGAATATTCGGGGTAATGGAGTAATTGGACAACATATTTCCACTGTTTTCAGCAGGTCGTTAGATTGTTATCACCTACAGGGCGGTTTAACTAGGCCAATATAGCCTCCGAAACCTGAAGTTATAATGGCATTCGTGATGAAAAATGGTCCGCGATTATAACGTGTTATCCGTATCTAGGCAAAGATGGTATTGACACTATCGTTCTGAGGCTGTGTGTGACATTGCTTCTGTTTAAGAATGTACTACAATACGGCCTCAGCAACCAAGAAAGTAGCCACGGAGACCCCATACAACCACACGCGTCATAACCCAGTGATATCGCAAAAAGTCCAATGCTTACGCTTCCGTCCCGGTCCCAAGCCAGTCCATGCATGCCTTCCCGGGCCTTCAACGCCGAAAGATGTGTAAACGCGAAAGAAGATGCATGTTCATACAAGTCCCAGCCATGTTTTGTGTGGCGGCTTCACGCCAGATAGCGATAGGCAGCCGTATCGCCCTCCATCCGCTCCAAGTATTCTCGCGCAAGCAAGTCCTCGATCCGCTTCTTAATGAGAGAAATCTCAGGCTTGAACCGACCAGAGAGCTGGCTGATGACCTCGGTTGTGAGCTGAGTATGGCTGAGCTCCTTGCGTTGTCTATAATCGACGGTTAGCATCAAGTAAAAACGAGCAGCAATGAAATGTACTGACTTCATGATTCTGACAATAGCAGCATCCACAACGTGAGCACGCGTCTGATCGTTCTTCCTCTCCGTCTCCTTGCGCTCCTCCGTGCCCTCAACCCTGGATGTGCTGCTGATAACAGGCACCCTGATCTTGATTTGCTTGCTGACGAACTGAGCATTGAAAGAAAACTTGTCTGTGGGCTTCACGGACTTTGTCAGAGGCTCCTTGGCGAGAACCCTGAATTTTGGCGGAACCGAGAGTGAAGTCAAGGTTTTGGTCAGATCCGGGATGGGAATGTTCGTCTTCAGCTGGATCTCTTCGAAGCTGAGACTCTCGTCATTGGCCAGATCGTTGAAAAGCATGAGAACAATCATTCCGTAAGTGGAGACATTGAGCTCATAGCGCCTGTCTTTGCTCAACGGCCCGGACTCTTTGCCAGGAACCTTGGGAAAGAAACATTTGATGTCTGCGCTGCCGGTGGAAGGTACCCAGGTGAGAACTCTCCCACTGCGATCCTGGCAGTAGAATTTGTAGAAACTCTCTTGCAGTCGTTTGATAGATGGTGGGAAGATACAGTCCGACCGCGATGCATCGCCATCTTGGAGGACACCGCGCCCCATGACATCAGTAGGCCAGAAGTTTGTGGTGAGAACATGAATAGCAAGTTCAGTAGACTTCCTATCATCGTCCCCAAGATTGCGAATGTGGTCCTTGTAGTTGGTTGACAGATCTTTGGAGAGCTCCATGTCCTTGAACATGCCTTCGAATTTGGCAGTGAAATGATTGCCCAACTCAGCCCGCATTCGTCGGACGAGCTCCTTTTCGATGTGGATTTCGGATTTGTTGTGCAGTAACCTGCGACCTAGGTGCTTTTGATAGTAGCGCTCGAATAAGTCACGGTCCGAAAGATACCTGACCAGAATAATGGCCTTTTGTAGAACAACCTCCGCATCCTCGTCAGATTTGCCTTTCAACCCTCGTTTGAGACTATCGTCAATGAACAGCGAGACAAACTCGGCACCTCGATCAAACATGTTGATGAAGTCTGCAAAGCTCTTCGTAATAGCCGACTGGATGATAAGATCGTTGCTGAAACAATTTTCCAGCATTGAGTCAAACTTGCCCTTGAGCTTGAGGACGTCGTCAACCCATTTGATGGCAGCGGCTGTTTGCTGTGCGACTGGACTCAAAGCCTTGGGTTTGTCGGCCCCCTCGGCCCCCTCCTCGCCCTCCCCAGCAGCACCGGCCGCTGCTGGTGCAGAGAAGTCTGTGTTCTTGAGTGTCTGCTCAATTTCAAGGCCCAGTTCCATGACCCGGCCCATCAAACTCGTTTTGAGGGTATTCTTCGATTTGTCGATCCTTGAAATCAGCTGATACAGGATTCCAAGGTCTTCTTCTCGGTCATTGTCCACCATCGCCTTCAACCCGCTCCCTTCCATCGCCAGGAATTCATCCATCTTGGCCAGTATCAACTCTTTTTCCAAGACCGCTGCTATATTGTCTTTTGTGGAATTCGAAACCGAAGTAACACACCTCTCTTCCTCTTCGAGCAGGCGTCGTCGTGTGTGGCGCAACCACGAACCGGCGTCGGACTCTCGGAGCAACTTCTCACATTCGGCTTTGTAGAAGACCTCGCTGGCGGCAAGGAAGCGTGGCTCGAATATTGTCGTGTACAGCTTCTCGTTTTCCTTCTCTTCGTCCGTCTCATACAACTGCTCTAGCATGCCGGTTATGTCACGCAGAAGGTTGCGGTCGACGATATCCCCATCTCTATCCATATTGATGAGGTCGAGAACGACAGCAATGACCACGTCCATAATGATGAATGGCTGATCCGACCCGTCAACATCCTTTAGGCCATACTTGAGGATATGATCTCGGAAAAGGCCGATCGTTGTTGCGTATACTGATGCTTGCTTGGTTTCCACACAGGACCTCTCCAGGTACATCAGCATATCCGCGATCAGGTTCATTGATGTGTTATGGTCCTCCCAAATCTTGCGAATTCCGCGAAGAAGTCTCTCACCAGCCTCGCGGCGTTCGTGGGAGCTTGACGTGGCCAATTGTATCAAGGCGATGCTCGGTAAATTGTTCCTAACCAGCTCGTCGACACCGGGAATGATGTGCTTGTGGAACCATTCCGTCTCGAATTCTTTAACCTTTTCAAAGAGCTCCTCGCCGCGCTTGACCAGTGTGATCTTGTATGAGGCTCGGTAGAGGTTTTCGAAGGAAAGCTTGCTCGCATTTTTGTTGTGTATGTCGGTCATGGCACTCTGGAGGGTTGCCCAGCATTGATCAAACCCACCGGCGTCCTTGTTGATCAGGGGCTGTGATAGACAGACGTTAGCATGCCAAATAGGAAGCTAGCAGAGAATGACGTAGTTATACCCTTCGTATTGGCCTCGGCCTATTCCTGGAAGCCATTGTGCGATATTGGCGCTCTATACTCGGCACAAGAAGGTGGGCAGGCAAAGTGGTGATGGTGGTGGTGTCGAGAAGGGGGGGGGGGACGTCAACAGTCCGCGAGGTTTCGTGAGGGAGTGGGAAATATGGCCCGAATTGGACTAAACTGGTGATAAAAACTGTTAAATAGCTTGTGATCAAATTCAGTTCGTTGGGTAGGTGAAGAAAGCCCGGGATGGCAGGAGGCGATTTTGGTATGCGTGCTGTGTTGGTGGGATGGAATCCGTCAAATGGCAGGCAAGCAAAGGCGGCGAACGACCGAGCTCCGGACTGGGCACATACTCGACGTTGTCCTGGAACAAAGTAAACAGACACAGGATGGGGCCAGCAAGACAATCCTCAAAAAAATACACGAGCTCGACAATGCTTGGGAAGCTTCAGGCACAACCTTGACATCTAGGAGGTCCGACTACAGCACACCATCAGCTGCGACAGCGGGGAGTTGCAGCCAGCTTCAGCTGCCACCTAAAAACCGTGCCCCACCAAACCGCATCACTGGTTGGACTCTGATTTGCTACCAATCATCTATTCTTGGCGCGTTTATCGCGTCTTGGCTAGCTCCAAGCTAATCTTATCGATAAGAACTCTGACAGGGATCTTGAACATCTTGACGATGACGAAGGTCCAATTGCTTCTCTACAGTTCGGCTTCACCTTTTGCGACAACCAAAATTCTTACCGATTTCGACCCCTTCTTTCCTCACCACTCATACCCTCCTATCCCTAACCATGGCCTCCAAACGCCTCCTCACCACCTCGATATCCACCCTTACCCGACTCACCACCCAACCAATATCACGATCAGCACTCCCCCGCCAGCTCCTCAATTCTCAATTACAACCCCTCCGTTTCGCCCACAACATCCCCCGACCACGAGCCAGTCCCATACCATCCACCCCCTCCTCCTCGACCCCATCAACACCCTCCACAACCCCCCCATCCTCCCCCTCAACCAAGCCACCCCAACCCTCCTACGAGTTAACCTTCACCTGCGTCCCCTGCAACACCCGCTCCCGCCACACAGTCTCCAAACAAGGCTACCACCACGGCTCCGTCCTCATCGCCTGCCCCGGCTGCAAAAACCGCCACGTCATCTCCGACCACCTCAAGATCTTCGGCGACAAGGCCCTCACCGTCGAGGACATCCTAAAGTCCAAAGGCGAGCTGGTTAAAAAGGGTACACTGGGCGAGGATGGCGACCTAGAGTTCTGGGAGGATGGCTCCACCACCGTGAGGGATCACGAAGCGCTCGCTAAGGAGGCGGAGGAGAGGGAACGGAGGAAAAAGGAGGCTGAAGAGAGGGAGAGAGAGATGGTGGCGGGGAGTACGTTTACGAGTGTTAAGTCGGAGGGCAAGGAATAGTGGGGAGGGTGGAATAGGGAGGTCTGGACGGGTGGCATGATAAAATGATGTACGATATCGCTGTATTATATGGGGTGCTTTGGCCGGTTTGATATAGGTGTTGGCATACCCAAAAGTTTGGCATTTTTGTTGGCATTTCAGGGGCTAAACGCAAGACACCTCACGACATGTCAACAATAGAAAATTGATGATATATCCGATTAATTTCAAATACATGGTATAAACCCCCCTTTTATCAGCTTTTTATCTACCCTTGAATTATTCTCCGCCGACCTCCTTCAATTACTCAGATGACCCCCTAATTCCCCTGAAAAGCCCTCCTGGCATCCCTCTGCTCCTGCCCCTTGATCTTCCTCCTCTCCTTCTTCTTCTCAAACTTCTTCCTCTTCTCCCTCCCATACCTCTCCGGCGCCGCCACCGCCTCGATCCTCCTCTTGCTCAACCTCGCCTGCCTCCTTTCCCTAATCTGGTCGCCCACCTCCAGCAACGCCTTGGTGTACTCCGCGCTCCCCAGCTTCCTCTGCAACACCTCCATCACCGCCACAGCCTTGCTCTTCAAAGCCTCATACCTCGTCTTGAAAAGCTCGTTCAACGAGAACGGCGCGCGAATGGACGGGTCAGTCAGGTTCCTTAACGGACGGAGAATGGTCCTGACCGAAACCTCGACCGTCTCCTTGGGGGACTTGATGCAGAACGCTTCGAGCAAATCCATCGCCGCAAGCTTGGACACCATCGCTTCGGGCTTGGGCTGGCGTTCTTTTCTGATGATGGAGCAGAGCTTCCAGAAGAGGTACTTCATGTCTGCCTTGCGGGAGACAGACTTGTCCACTTTGTCTTCTTCTTCGTCTTCGTCTTCCTCCTCGTCGCTGTCTTCCTGTTCGGTCTTGCCGGACTCGAGGTAACCGCCTAGGAACTGGAGGACTTGGACAATTTCCTGTGAGAGAGTCTCGTCTAGCTCGACGACGTTGAGGATGCCGAGAGAAAGGCGCACCAAAGCGGTGACGTCGTCTTCGTCGAGTTCGAGGCCATACGAGCCCTTGAGTGGGAGCTTCGCATCCCTGCCAGAGGTTTTGGCAAAGTCGGTGAGGTACATGGACAAGAGTTTTGTGGCTGTGAGTTTGACGGTTGTGTTGGAGTGCGCGAGGCAAGTCTGGACTTCGGTCCACAGCTCGGACGTGCTCGGAGCGAGGGCCTTTTGAGGATGCTTGATAACAAGCGTTTGCAGAGTGTTGAGCGCAGTGTTGGCAAGCTCCCAGTCGGCCTCCAGAGCGTCGTCATCCCCAAGAACCTGAGTAATTCTGTCAACAACCAGAGCCAGGTCCTTCTTATCGTTGAAATTTGGCTCCCGGCCTTCAAAGTAGAGACCCCAAGCATGAAGCGCGAGCTTCGAAACAGCAGGCTTGTCATCCTGTTGAATCCATGTCCTCAACAACTGCATAAACTTGGACAACCTTTCCTTGTCAGCCACCCGGAAAGATTCCTTGAGCAGCTCACCCGCAGAAAGACGGCACTTTTCACTGTCATCGTTGGCCAAGACGAAAATCAACGGAACGAAGCACGTGGCCACAACTTCTTGTGCGAACTCATCCACCGATTTCTTGAGCAACAGATTGATAACCTCCATAACAGAGATTCGTCCACCTTCGCGCTCATACTTGAGATTGGCAACAATGAACTGGAGCTGCTTTTCCCACCTGTTTCTCTTTTGTGGATAGTCTCGGAGGAATTGGAAAAATGCACCGCGCGCGAGATCTCTGGTGTCCTTGTCAGGGTTGGTGATCATGATAGTGCCGACGTAGTCGAGTGTGTCGTAAACAACAGCCGTTTCCATCTTGCGGTCCAGGACTGACCGCAAGAAGTTGAAGGTTACATGCCGGTACAAGGGCTCGGTGAGATCATCCTTCAGCTTTCCGAGGAGCATGTCCAGAGCAGCATCCTTGATGACAATCCCCCTCCTGTCACGCAGGATAACAGAGATGAGCTTCAAAGCTGCTTGCGCCAAGTCAGAGGTGGTGGTAGGCGACATGGATATGGCCTTGGTAGCTTCCTTCAGCGCAACTTTGTACAGATTGGCAGAGTCGTCGTTCTTGAAGGGAACCTTGACAATGACAGTGAGTATCTTGAATGCCGCGATCTTGACATCTTCTTCCGCGGAGAGTACAGCATCACCAAAGATGGGCAGCAACTTGGCGATATTGGCAGCAGTACGGAGGTGGTCATGCTTTCTGAACACAGTCCGGAGAACATCGATGGCAAACCTGACAAGCTTGTAGGTGTGCTTAGCCGTGACACCGCCATCGCTCTTCTTCGCAGCCTTCTGCACGATATATCTCTTGAGACGGGGGTCCATCTTAGGTTGCTCCATGGGCTCGTTAGACTTGTAGACCTCCTGAATGACCTCATAGCAGAAGATCAGGACATCTTGCGAAGCGGCAGCAGGGTTCTCAAGAAGACCCTTGGTGATACGAGTCAGCAGCTCATCAATCTTGCGGACGGTACGGACGTCCAGCTTCTCCAACAGCAAAGACTGGAGAGGCATAGTCAGATCGCTAAGGCGACGGATGGAGGCTGTCTTGGCGACCAACTCCATGGAATCCTGACTCTTGCTGCCCTTGACCTCCTTCATCTTGCCAGTGTAACCTTCGGCATCCTTCTCTTGACCTGTGGCACCGAAGATATCGTCCATGATGACAGCCATGATCTGAGGCAGGCAGTAATCGAGATCACCCTGCTCGAAAGCTGGGATAGCGACCAACAACAGAGAGTGCATGGTGTAGGACAGGATATGAAGCTGGTTGCCTCTGACGAGAGCACCACGCAACTCCTTCAGAATGAACCCGAACCTGTGAGCACCGAGGACACCGGAGATCTTGGCGAGCGTGTCTCTGGCCATATCGCGGGATTCGACAGACTTACTCCTGAGGATATGGCAAATATCAGTCAAGACACCGGGGAGCTTCTCGTTCAAGAGGTTATCCGGGAGAAGGACGAGCAGCTTGGCAATGATAACGCCCACCGGTACTCTGGAGCTGACCTCCGTCTCATCCTTCTCGTGGATGTACTTGAGGAGGGGAGGCAGGAAGCTGCCGACAATCTCGGTGCTGAGCTTCTCCTGGTCAGGAAGTGTGCTCGCGAGGCGGCACTTTTGTACCTCTCCATCCACCTCCATAGCGTCACTTGACTTCTGGTCAAGGGCAGTGCGGAGGGCGTCCACCTCCCTCTCCAGAAGACGGATGACTCGCTTCTGGGAGTCAGGCTTTGACTCCACAAACGAGACGAATCGTCTGAGAATAGCTCTGTATTGTTGCCATTCCAAAGAAAGGGTCAGGCCAGAAACAGTGGTAATGGCCTGCGCGCCGAGGCCATGATCGTCGCCACCCTCTGGATGACCAAAGATGAAGTGCTCAAAGAGGGGAATGAAAAACTGGCTGATGTGCTTGCTGCGGAGAGGTGTCTTGGCATTCACCGACTCCAGCAAGCGAAGGGCCTGCAACTGCCTTGCGACAGCCGGACTGAGGACGTGGAAGAAGAAGGCCTGGTCTGAGTCCTCGGACGAAGGAACCAGGGGCGTCAGATCGGAGACCATCTCCCATTCTGGGAGGCCAGCCACGAGGGCACCAAACACGCGTAGAATCTCGCGTCTCACAGTCTCTGACTCCTCCTTTGATCCAGCGTAGATGGCTGGAAGCAGGATATCAGAAACCACAGTGATAAAGGCTTGTTGCTGGGCGCTGCCCCAAGCATCCTTGGCTGCCCAGATAAACTTGCACAACCCATCGGCAGAGTTTGTCGACAGGACACCAAATTCCTCATCCTGCTGGATGTAGAAGAGCATGTTGTGAAGGAGAGGCATCCATTGGTCCAGAGTAAAGGGCGTCTCCCGATCTCTGGTGATGGAGTTGAATGCGGTCAACCGGACATTGTAGTCTGGCTCATCCAGACGCCTTGGCTTGTAAGCATTGAGATCGCGGCAGGTATCCGCAATCTCTTGTGCCCATGTTTCTGTGGATGCAAACACTGCGAGCACTTCAGCCAAGGTCTGCCTGTTTTGCCTGTCCTTGAAATAGCCAAACAAAGAGGCCACCGTATGATAGACCTTGCTCTTCAGTTCAGCATTCCCCTGGAAATCTTCCAAAGCCATGAAACCCTTGAGAATCAGCAGGATTGAACCTTTGATCTTGGGGCTGACCATCCGCGAGGGTTGGTTGAGCAAGAACGTGGAAATCTCCACTATATCCTGGATGCTGGTGGATGTCTTGACGATAGGAGAGAGTACAACAACGGTATCAACAGCAGAACCCAAAAGGTCTCTGCTAATATCGCGCTGGTCACGAAGAAGACTGCTGATTTTTCCGAGAATGAGGTCGACATTTGGATCTAAGAGCTCAGCTCTTATGAGTTCATTGAACTCTGACTCCTGCGCAGATGCCTGAGCAAGGCCGACAAGGGTCTTGATCATTTCAAGCGCGTATATCTTGACATCAGCCTTGGCCTTTTCCATACCAAGCGTCTCCACGACATTGGGCACAATGCGCCCGTCGATGGCCAAAAACATGGCTGTCTTGGGGAGAGCAGCCCAGGTACCGAGCAGCTTCCAAGTAGCTGATACGCCCTGGGTAGTCTCAACGGCAAGCTTCTCAATCCGAGGACTGATGATTTCCTTCACCATAATGTCTTGATACGGCGTCCAGTCAAAGCTTTGCTCATTCTGGAAGAGCTTGCAGAGACACTTGAGAGAAATCGTCCTGATAACCTTCAAGAGCAAAGCATCCTTCACGTTCTCAGTTTCTTCGGTTTCCTCGGACTCTTCCTCCCCTGTCGTAACACCAACCTGCCGGCAGGCGGAGATGAGACAGAGGAGAATTGCATTGGCAAGGGACTCCACGTATGGGGAGACCGCACCGCCGAGCTCAGTGATGACAGCCTCAAGCATATTGAGCAGACCGACCTGCTTGCGAATGGGCAGGATTTCCTGAGAGAAGAGCCGTTCATTCAGCCCCTTGGCATCAACGACACGGATGTTGCGCAGTGGGCCAAGCGCAATGTCCAGGAAGTCGCCCATGTCGTCCACAGTAAGCTGCCGAATAACTGCCAAACGTGTCGCATGAAGACCGTGCCGGCCACTGCCTGCGCCCTTCTTGGAGATCGTACGGCCGTACAAGAGGTGAAGCAGAACAGGCATAACGGCCTCTCGCTCGTTTGGCTGGATCTTGTTGTCGCCTTGGAAAAGGACAGTAAGCTCGTTTTTAAACCTGGCCTCATCAAGGAGGTACTCCAGATGCTCCTGCTTCTTCTTGACCGCATCATTCTTCCATGCCAAAATGGCCTTCAAGGCAAGCTTTTGCACCTCGATATCACCATTTGCCAAGAGCTTCAGAAGTGCCGTATAGACCTTGTCGGCTTGATAAAGCACTCGAGGATTGTTGAACTGTGAAAACACACCAACTAAGGCTTTCCGGTCAGGAAGCGACCAACTCGCTTCTAACATTTCTTCAGCCTCTTCCTCGGTGTCTTCTTGGTCTTCAGCCGGGGTCTCGCCATCGCTCATGAAAGAAAATAGATATGGCACTAGGTTTCTTGAGCGTTTCTCAGCCAAGCTCGGGATAGCGTTCAAAGCTTTGAGAGCCATGCTGCGAGCCCTTTGCGAGTGGGGATCAACGTTCTTCTGACCCTCCTCGAACTTTTCCATCATGCCCCTGTACGGCTCCTCCAAGGCCTGAGCGATTGGCTCAGCAGTTCTATGCAGGCCTTTCATGTTCAGGCATTCAAAGTCGGTGAGCGGGAGGCGACGTGGATCCTGGGGCTTGGATGCACCTGACCACCGTTCGGAAGGCTGATCCAACCAGTCAAAGGCCAAATCGGCCAAAACTTCCTCGCCATGCTTAGACTCGGCAATTTTTTTCATGGCTTCCACCGAGTCATCCCAAACTGGAGCAAGAGGGACGGTCATCATACCAAACAAGAAGGCTGGGATTGCCCGTATGAGCCAGGAAGTTTGATCAAGATGAGCGTAGATTTGTCCCAGTTTTCGAACGTGAACAGCGATCGTTCGTACGTTTTCCAAAATCAGAGACAGCTCTTCACACTGAAGCATCGTTGCCAAGGCTGAGTTGGAATCAGGGGTTGACTCCAGAATTTCCAGAATTCGCAAGGACGCAAGCCGGAGTTCATGAGAGGGCGCGGACAAGTTGTTGACGAGAGACTTCACTAATGGGTCTTCCTCCTCCTGCATGCTGTCACTCCCACTGCTGGTTTCTGAGCTGCTGCGTCCCTTCGCCTTGATCTCCATCAGATACGCGAGCAGGGCCTCGAGGAATGCCGGAGAGTGGCAGAACCGCGGGGTAGCTGCTCTGAGAAGAGGAGCCAGACTTGGATCTACCGACCCAGGGGCAGCACACATTCTGAGATAGGCACGGAAGCCATCGCTCATAATGAAGTTGGCCTCATCGGTTGGTAAAGAGGAGGAGGGCCGTAAGGCGAGCTTTAGCTTCTTAAGCAAAACCTCGGCGATACGTGCATTGGTGGAGGGATGGACTGTCGTAACCTCCAGCACCCGTAAAAGTGCTGAATATTTTGGCAGACATCTGTCCCTCCACGTCTCCGCATCTTTCCCAAAACCACCACTCTCCGGGAAAGGGGTGTCTTCAAGCCGTACAAACTTGTTGACAATCTGATCTTGCCAGGATTGTGGGAGAAGGAAGCCGTCTTTCCCTTTGACCCGCGGCAGGCCCCCATTTTCTACCATATGAGGCAGAAGCACGCAGAGCATCTCCTCGTTTGAGTTTCGGGACCAATGGGCGACGACAAATCTATTAAACGGTCAGTATATCAGCCTTCACCAAGTTAATGGGTCATACACACTTTTGAAAGTCTTTCAGGAAGAGCCCTCTGAACCGTTCAGGGTGGAGATCGGCCAGATAGGAGCAAAATGGAATGTACCACCGCATTAATGGCTCCTTGGTCGTGGTGTTGTTGAGTGTTGACAATGATGGCAGCAAAGCGTCTATTGGTGCTTGCCCCCAAATTATAGCTATCTTGGTGATTAGGCGGTCCCATACTTGGCGAGGCGAGATGGCCTCAATCCTTTCCTTGACCTCACCCAGCTGCGTGAGCTGTTGTCCCAGAGCTTTTACAAGAGCTGACCAGTCGTGAATCCGGTTTCCCCTCCGTACACCAGCCGCAACACCTAGGAGCTGCACAAATAACACTGGGCGTGTACCAGCCGTAGCCTCTTGCACTATGCGTGTCTCGATCGTCTTGAAAGTCTCGATTGTTGTATGGTGAATGATACTGGTAAGCACACCGCAGCAGACATCCGTCCATACTGTTTGCTCAGGAAGGTCAGCTTCCCCTTCTGGCACATCCCGCACGATAGCTGCAAAGACCTCCGGGGCAGTCGAATGGACGCCATTGTTGGGAGCCTTGAGCGCCTCGGCAAACATAGTCATGATACCCTGGCTATAGAGCTCATACTGCCTCGTCCCGGCCACACTCTCCAGATCCTTCCTCACATGCTCCACAAAGAGCGGTAGAGCCTTCTCCTTGTGGCTGGGCGCCGCCGCTTTCTTCACCAAGAAGCTCATTGCCTCGGCCGCAAACCGAGCAATATGTCCCGGAATCTTCGCCTTGCCCATCAAAGGAGAGACCGCATCGTATGTGGGTCGGAGGTCAGGAACGACTAGTCTCGAAAGATATTTGAAGAGGAATGCGAGCGACGCAAAGGTCCATTCGATTGCTTCTACATCGTGAACTTTGCTCGCAAGCTCCACGATCAAGCCGAGAGCGCGGGGGTAGTGTTTCTCGAATCGCACACCGAGATCATGGGCGAACGCAGTGACCAGGTCGAGTAACGGCTCTAAAGAATCCTTTTGGTGCGTCGAGATGGCCTCGGCCAAGAGGTCCATAATCTTGTCTTCATGATGGAGAATTTGAGCGAGGGAATCGGTATAACGGGTGACTTTTAGCCTGAAAGACACATAGGTCTTTGACAGGTTGAGTTCGGCCCATCTGTCGAGGCCATTTCTGAGGTAGGAGGTACTCGCTTCGAGATCTTCGGCTTCGAGGTCATGGCGGCGCACTTTGCGCAACGGATCGAGCGAATGGAGCTTTGAGATTTTGGTACTGAATGATTCCCATCTGTGATTCTTTTCGTGAGGCGTCCGCTTGACGCCCCTTTGGGACTTAACAATGCGTCCGGAAGTTGTGGACGGCATGGTGGGTGGTGATCTGGGCTGTTGGTGTTTGCGAAGAGAGCCCAAGAAAGCCTTCAATCGCGAAAACACCACCGCGAAACAGCACCTTGACCTCTGGAAATTTTTTGGCAAGGGTCTGGGGCCATTGAAGCTAAGATAAGCCGATATGCGGATAAGAGCGGGTTGGTGGGGGCAATAGGACATGTAGCTTTATTGCATAAGTACCGTAGACATTGTTGCCATGTGCATACTGGACAGATGCATATACGGTTGTACGCCAATGGGGGCTTAAACACATATCTCGTCTTGTGACATCATGTCCACCACCACCGTAACGAGGACTCCTTGAGAACTAAACGAATTGTTGGGTGTGCGCAATAAAAATCATCGCATTGGTATCTCCGTCTAGATGAATCAAATCCCCATCCCATTTATCTCCTGCCTACAATCAACTGCTCTCATGAAGCATGAAACCAAATACCTCCCATCTAAGTAAAGTTCCACTCCTTGAACGCCTCCCTAAACGCAGCAACGTCCGCCGTCTCCTCCTCCTCAGTCTGCACCACATCCTGCCAGAAAGTCCGATTCTCCAGTTTCAGCAACTTCACCATAACCTTGCGCGGATACTGCAGATCAAACCTGATCTCATCTCCAAATTGCATCAACAAACTCTTGCCAATAACCTTCCCGCCCTCGACCTCATCATCTTCTTCCCCCCAGATCCAAACCCGGAAATAATCCCCTTCCACCTCATCCGTGGTCTCAAAATCCTTCACCACAAACTTCCCCAGCTTCATATCCTCGGCCAACACGCGGAACCCAGCCTCCACCAGACCCTTGCTGACAAGCTCAATCGGCACAGGCAAAAACTGCCAGTGAGCGTGAATATTCCTTGATCGGCTGATTTCCCATGTCACAGCCCCGAGCTTGTGCTTCGAAAGTGTTGATACCATATTCTGAAGTGACTCCCGGAACCGCTTCATCTCCTGAAACGTGGTCTTGGCCTGCTCGTCCCCTAGCTCGGTCTTGCTAAGCGTCGCTACGTGGTCAACGGGCGTGATGACGAAGTGACCAGGAAAGTTCAAACCGTGCTCCTTGTAAGTTTCGCTGGTCGTGAGAGGGCCCTTGGCAGTAGCAAGATAGGCAGCCTCGCCGATACACCCAACCATGTGTGTTGAGAGATTTGGATTGCACAGGCAAAAAAAGCATTTCTCCGGTCCGGGTGGCGGAGAACGCTCGCGGTGGCGACGGTGACTCTTGCGCTCATGTCGCGAGTCTGCATGTGAGAATCTCGAGAATCCGGCATCTTCAGCAGACCGCTTCGTGGTGGCAGGCTTGTAGAAGGGGGTCATTGTGCTCCCGGCGGGTGGTGTGATAATGGCATCTCTGTTGAGGGTAAAGGCGTACATCGACTTGGCCTTGGCAGTATTTCCCCACGGTGCCAACGAGATAAAGCGTGTGAGTTGAATACCCTTGTCCTGTTCCTCCTCTGCCTTCTCAGGAAAGAAAGGCTCTCTCTCGAAGCAAAAGTCATCTGGTGACATGGACAGGTGATACTTGGGCTTGAGGGCGGCGCAGAGTTCCGCAACCGCTGGGTTGGAAGGGGCTGTGGTGCTGTTGATGCTCATCTCCTTAGCCTTTGAGCTATTCTTCCAGACATCGGATGGCCAAGTTGTTGTTAGGAGAATGTCTGCACTGTTAGCTCCTCGGAGACTCTTTGCATCGCCTTCGGTGTGAAACGGTGAGATCTGTTCCTTAGACAGACCAGCAATAATGTTCGAGTCAAGTAAGCCTCCGAGTGTGACTATCCGGACACCTTCAGATGTCTTTGTGGTTGAGCGCTTCCCGAGGTAATGAAGATTAGGGGCAATTTCCTCGTCTTTCTCGATTCTCTCGACCACACGTGGGGGAAGAGGAACAGTGCCAACTGTGAAGTACGTTGGGCAAGGGATTTGAATCTGCCCATCCAAGATCTGTGTGAGCTGCTCATCATCCTGTTCGCTACTGAACAGGTTGCCCGTCACGATGGCAAAACTGAAGGCGTTTTTCGCATGGAGTGTAGCTAGTTTGCTGAAGGCTGGTTGGAGTTGACCGTTAATGCTGCCGAACACGAAGCTGATTTGGTCAGTTGATGTGGCGTCGCTGAATTGAAGGGTACTGGGAACTGACATTTTGGCAGCCATCTTGATTGATAAAGATGATATGTGATGAGAGCAGATGCTCTGAGAAAGAGGATGAGGATAAGAGGCTGCCGGCCCCCTGAGGTTGTTGTGAGACGAAATGTTGACCGCCGATCACAAAAATTACCAATTAAATAAGATATCTTGAAAAATTGTGAGATGGTTTCCTCTTATCCTTGAACAAAGAAAGTTGATATCTCGATTCCGTGGTTGGTAGATTTGAACCGCTCTCATCTCACAAATGTCATAAGTGGAAGGCACGATCTCACTCACAGCAGGCGCGCTTCAGCAAGCAATGACGCGCCTCGCCCTAAATTTCTTATCGCTTATCTTCCACCGAAGCTCTCTCCCGCCTTGGCACCCTGATCCTCCCACCTCCAACCCCAACCCGCAGACCCACCAGTTCACCAACCTCCAACCTCAACCTTCTCGAAGCACCATTTCACAAACGAAAGGTCCCACCCCCAAGCCATGCACAAAACCACCCGCCCCTAATGCAAATGCACACCGCACCGCAACATCTCAAATCACCAGCATTTCCATCCCCGTCCGTCCCACCCCCCTTTTCTCTCGCATTCCCCCATTGTTTACATTTTCCCCCTTTAGGCAACCGATCACCTGTCTCGCAAAAAGAAAAAGCGGAGCCCACACTACCTATCCGATCCGAGAACTCCACACCCCACACAACCCGGGCTCCGGTCCGCATTCCGCCATCCCAGGCCATCGCCGGGCTCCACACAAAGCCCGGACCACACCACCCCGGAACGGCTATCTCAACGACGACAGGACAAGGGGTGGAATTTTCTAGTACATAGTTGGTTACAACCTCACCCCTTACCCACGGCTATATCGTCTCCAGGGAAACGTTCACCTCAACGAAAACTCTGACATGTGTTCTTTTCTTCCATGCGGTAATGGCCGACATGAAAACCATATCCACGGTACAGGTAAAATGACAACCGGAGAGTTTGGAACGGAGGTATAACACATCCCGTGTTATACACTCTTATACCCATCATATCGTAGTTGTGAAAAACTTTTTGAGATTGCAGCCTCTCATTCTACCAGCACGCCTTTCCCCGTCCATCTCTGATCTACACTCTCCATCAGCTGTTGCTTCTTGCCAACCAAGCATAAATTCCTTGCCACATCACCGCCCATCAAAACCCACCCGCTCTCACTCGTTGCCCCGCGAACCCCAGAAACCATCACCCGATCCGACAGTTCAAAAAAAAAATCCATCCCCACCGGCGGCCATCCCGTCATCCAATATCGCAACCCTGCCCTGTCTTAAACCAATACAAAGAAACGGGTTAGGTTAGGTGTTCTCCGACAACCCTCTACTCACCAAACCGTTACATTCCCACCCGCTTTGCAAATTTCCCCTGAACACAAAACACCCATCCTTGGCAAAGGGCCCAAGTGTTTGACATGCAGAGTCCAAGTTATGCTTCCATGCTGGGTCACAACTTGATGAAAGATGAAGTCACAAACTTGATGACCACATGACGACGGACATGCAAGTCAAAGCACAACAAGTGCGACAGTCGTCAAGTAATTTTTAAACTTCATTTTGTTCTTGTTTTTTGCTTCAGCCTGTAAACTCGCTAGGTACAAAGCTACTTCGTAACAAGCACCCGTGGCCGTGATTTTTTTTGTTCTGATATTCCCAAACAGTGAAAAAAAAAGGAAGGGCGGTTTCTCGGTTCGAGTTCTCCATCATCGCGTATCATGCTGATTGATGGCTCGCCAATAAAAACCCAATCATCCATCCAATTGCTGTATGTTGCCAGAGGGGAGCGATGGCAATCACCCACACAAAAGCAGTACAGGAGTTTCCCATGATGTCCAGGCAAGGGGAGCAGACGAGGATGACTTTTTACCACAGGGATATCTTGTTCACCAAGATCCCAGGGCTTTCTAAAGCCGTTATTCTTCTGTCCCATCCCATATTTCTTCCATCTGATCCTGGCAGGAACTTGAACAAAACTCATCTGACAATCAAGTCGTGAGCCGCAGTCCGTCGCAAGTAAAGGTTTCTCCTCCCATCTTATGCTTCCTCCCCTCGGACCAGCAAACAACACCAAAGATGACCCCTTCCTCCATTTTCCCTGGCCTCCATGGTAAATAAACCTGTTGCAAACCACTGCAGAACGCATGTTCGTGGAATCGACGTCTGGATCCACCGTGCGAAAACGGTTTACCAGGAGGGGTATCTTGTGTGTAAATGCTACAAAGAAAAAAAAGACAAAAACAACAATTTTGGTGTGGTTTCGATGTGTGTCGGACCGAACCGGGATATTCTGATCAGTAAAGTGCTTTTTCGTACAGACGTTGATAAGGGAAGATGAGGTGCCCGCGAATGGGCTGATGACGCGCAATCGTAACAGCTCTTGAGCGGCGAGTAAGATAAAACAAGACCGTTTTGCTGTATCATCGTGATCGCTAAACATTATGAATACATGCCAGTCCACGCCGCAATGCGGACTGACACTTTGACAGTACCGAAGAGCTGATAGGCATCCAAAACATGATGGGCCTTTGCTGAAGTGATACATGCCAAAAGGTGGCAAGTAATGCCGAGAAGAAGAAACAAGTATGCTGGGTTTGTCGACGATCGTGAGGGTATCAATCCTACCGGAAACAAACCTGCACCCTACTCAGTCGCGATGAGAGGGCAGCATGTGTACGAATGAGGTATGTGACATAGAAGACAAAGTGGCTGCGGATGAGCCTGCTCCGGGAAAGCTGTGGTTGGCGAGCAGAGGTGACAACTGCTGAAGAATAGGTAAGGATGCAGTGTAATCCAACAAGTATTCCCATGAGTGATGTTGGTCTTTAGAAAGAGACCATTCGTCGTGGAGGCCCACGATCCGCTCCAAGTGGCGATTGTCCAAGGTCCGCAAACTCACAATCACGGCTGATGGCACGACCTGGTCCAGTTGGCGAATCCTGGATCCGATCACCAAATGCATACGTTTGCGCACGACCCAGCCCTTTGCGCTGCTGCTTTAAGCGGCCCATCAGCCGCTCGCAAGTCTTCTCGTGCCCAGCGGCGCCCATCTCAACATACGCCCGAGGGTAGCAGCGTTCTTGGTGTTCAGAGAAGAAACCACTATAACCCCCGTCCAGAATGTAAACATCAGGGTATGTGAGTCTCGGGTAAGCCTCCTGGTTCAGTTGTCGGTCCTGGGAACGGATATGGCGAGCCATGAGCGGAGCACGGTGAGCAGAGTATTCGCAGTGAAAGATGAGAAGGGTGCGCCCTGGCATGGGAGTGCGAAACAGATGGTCTGCCAGAAGATCCTTATCATTGTAGTTGATGGCGCCATCAATGTGACCACCCTCATATTCGTACTCGAAGCGACAGTCGACGATCATCTTGTGTTGGTACTGGTCGCTGTATTTGCCGTCCAACACTTCAAGCATGGTGTCGCGGGTAATGCGAGGAATGTTATCTTGTTCATCTTCGGGCATGAAATGCGGTAGCAGTGGCTCCTGGGTTTCCTCGATTTCGGGCAGAGCAGCGTCAGGCTCCTTGGGTTTCATAATCTCCTCGGCGCTTTCAAACATGCTCAGTGAGCGACGAGTCGTCCACCTCCGCGGCCGGCCGGCAGGATTCGAAGACTTGCGAGAGTGGCTGATTGGTGATCCGTTGCGGACACCGCTAAGACCAGGCAAGTTGAACTGGGGCCTTGGGCGATTGCTTGCCATGATCATGCAAGGGCTATTAGCACTGAGGGACCGCCTCTGTTGAGGAGGCGAGTCCTGAAAACATTCGCTCAACGACATCGAGGTCGAAGGGGAGGAGCCGAGCTGCACCTCACCCCCGAGCTTTAGGGAGGGGAACTGGTTATCACCATTGGAACGACCCGGGATGGACCCCGTAGTGTAACCTTTGGCACGGCTGAGAGATGGCCGCATCAAACCAAGCTTTCTGCGGGCTCTAAAAACGCAAAACCGTTAGCACCTTGTAGCTGGGGATCCGCAGGGCTGGGAGCGCGTGTCATTAGACTTACTCGGCACCAACGGCCTTGGATGTATCCATGACAGTCTTTTGTGGGATGGGAGACTCCATCATGATATCATCACTCATAGGAATGCTCGGTGTTGGAGATGCCACTTCGACATGGCCCGCAAAGGCACCCTTCTGCGGCAATGGTGACATGTCCATCATGTCGACATTACCAGGCGACGACGATGGTGCCAATGGAGGCGTGGTAAGATATTCTGCACGCACACACATTCGTCAGTCCAACCACTTTGTGGCACGTCTCTCAACCACACCCGGCTTACCACGAGACTTGAATCCGTCCATCATGGTGGCCGTGGTAAATAGGGCGCGACGCGGCGTCGGAAACATGGGGCTACTGCAACATTGCGTACACGATTAGTTATTGGACGTCCATGCTCTTTCCGTCCAAAGCCTAGGTCCAAACACTCACCTGGCTTCATTGAGCTTAAAGTTTTGTGACAGGTCCGCCGCCAACGAGGCCGCGGGAGAAGAGCCTCGGACGGCCTTGATGTTAAAGTACTCCGGGTTCTGACGTTGGAAGATATTCATAGACCCAGGACCCAAGGGGCTGGGACCCAAGGGCGGACCAAACAAGTTCGACTGGCCAAACGTGGGAGGCGCCGGCCGGATGGCGGCCAACGGTGAAGAGGTCTCCATGGTGGCTCCAAGGTTCTCTTATCGCATGTACACAGCAGAGAGGGTTGGTGAATGATGCTATCGAAGAACTCAAGAGGTGAAATCGGGTGGCTATTTTTGACGTGGAGGCACAATGTCTGGATGTCGTGCAGTGGGTGGTGCAGCAGCAGCCAACAGTCGAGGGTGTCGAGACGGTGGATGGTGAAGCTCTGAGCTAGCCGTCGCGGTTGGCCAATGCTGCGAGCTGCCACTTTCTCTTACTGAAATCACGAGAGCATTCGTCAAGGTGTAAAAGGATGTCTTGAGGTTTAAAGGTTGAATTCGGTGCACTGGTTGCTGGGGTTGACCTCAGTTTTCTCGTCGTCCGGTGCAACGCGGGCGGTCTGTGAAGTGCGTTTGGCAGAACCGGGATGGCTGAGGCCAGTCAGTAACGAGGTGATAGCGGGGTTCCGCTCCGGTGGGTGCAGCCAGGGCAAGGAGCTGACGCCGGGAAGGTGCTCGGTTGCTCTCGTCGAGATCGCCAGTTGCCCGTCTAACTGTTGCCGACGCTGCTGTATACCAGATACTCGTGAATGGAGAGGGAATGGGGTCGGATCGAGGTCGATTTTGAGAGTTTTATGACGTGCCGCCCACTTTCTTGTTCAGCTCCAAGTTCTGGTTCTTTGCAGGTGCAGAGGATGGACGGTCTGCCAAGTTATGGACAAGGGGTGGCCGGGGGGGTGATATGCAGCAGCAGGCTGACTGGCCGGGGCGTGTCGGACCACAGAAGGTCTGGTGTGGAGGCTAGAATGGAAGTTCTTCTACTCCCTGGATATTGTTTTGCTGAAAAGGAGAGCTTCTGGATAAGGTATCCCTTCCTACAACCAAAGCTGTTCACCGTATACCAATGTCGACGACAACGTTACACACCCAAGGGCCTGTTGAGGGGCGAGGGCGAGGCTACAAGATGGGCAGCAGGTGGTTAAGAAGGAATTTTCCTTGCCGGCGTCGTGCACAGCATCGACAGGGAAGCCCAATCAAGCAGGGCAGTTGATTTTCTTACGGGTTGTCAGGGGAGACTCAACTGGGACCCAGCCTGGCTGCTGCAGCTGCTTAAGCGCAACGGGGGCCCTGCTTTGGGAATTGTGGAGCGCTGGAGCAGCTTCCCTGTACCCGCCGCAGGGCCATGGAAAAAGGTACAAAGTACTTTTGATAGGTACCAAAGTACACCAGTGCTTGTGAGAGCCCAGCATCGGCAAAACCTCACACAATCGAGGTACATTTCAGCATGAAAACAGCCGCCGTAGGCAGCTGTTCCATTTTGTATGTTCCGTGATTCCGATTCTCTCTCCATGCGCCGCTTCCCCCAGTGGCTTCTTCATGGGCCCGCCACACCGTGCTCTGGGGCAGCTGCCGGCGGCCTGGCGAAAGGGTCGCTAGCAGGCACAGCAAAAAGCGCGGAAGTCGGTCGTCCATGTAAGTGGAGGAAGCAGTGGGCCAGTAATGGCCATGATCAATGACACCGCGACGACAGCAAATGCAATGAGACATCTGGGAGACAAGAGACAGTTTGAGAGATTGTCTTGACGTCCAGAGCCTGGCCAGGGCAACAGTTCAAATGGCATGGGTGGATGGCATCTGGCCTCTCGTCATCCCATTCTTCCCTGAGGCTATCCACAGTCCAAATTTCTACCCACATACCCATAGGCATTGACCGGCCTGAGAGTCTTCAATATCCCGACAGGCTTTGGCCGGTCGCCGGTCAGAAAAAGCGCCAAATAATTTCCTAGATCTCCGAGGGAGGAAGATCTTTAAAAAGTCGGCTTCAAGCCACCAGATATCGTTCAGAAGTCCCAAAGCTCTAAGACCCTCGCACGGCACCTCTCAGTCCTCCCTTGGGATATTTTGTTGCAGACTCAGGACCCGATCTTGAAGCTTGTTCACAAGGTGACTGGGAACGGCCTGAGAAAAGGGGGGTTGTATGTACATGGAGCCATCAACCTCCCTACAGCTTTTGATGCTGACCCAGCAACCGTCCTATTCGGGTAAACATCCCAGTGCCTGGGACAATGTTTCAGAAGCCGTGGAAGATACTCCCAGCGAATGACATGCCCGAAAGGTCATTGGGATCCAGTATGTATTGTTAGCGGTCAAGCGCTGCAAGTTAGCGCTTCTACTCCATCACAGTGCATCTCAAAATTAGCCCAGCAGCGAGCAACGGACCATTGAGATGTCGGAATATCGACTGACGGCCGGCAGTTCATCGTGGAATTCACAATTCAGCCAAATGCTTCGTCCACATGTCAACGACTCTCATCAGGAATAAGAAACCATATGCGAAATGCATGCAAAGACCTGCCTGACCGTTGAAGCTCATGGTCGCAACAATTGGAAGCATCACCGAACGAAGCCGACGCACAGACCAAACAGGAGCTCCCTAGCAATAAACATGCGGCAAAACAGTATCACTGTCTGTGCCTCACAATTCCACACATCTTTAGACCAATGACCGTCTCCAATTGCCCGCCTTCCCTTGCCGATTGCCCTCGGTTCCTTTTTGGTCCATTAGCTATTGTCAAACTCTCGATATCTCCAAACCCAGACACGCGCTTCTCCGGCCGCGTCCAACTCTGCTGGCAGCAACGGCATCATCACGATCCCCAATCTACAACAGGATGTTGATCTTGGCAATGACGATACCGGTCCCATGTCTGGAAGCATTTGTCCAAGATTCGAGATGAGAATTGCGTCAGAGAATCGCTTCGATAAAAGCTTGCCAAGGCTCGCTCCAGCTACAACCCCGGCCAGAGGGCCCTGGCCCCGCTTCTGAAGTGGCCGTGTTGGACATCAACCCTCTCCAGCCGCGGGCCTCTCTCACCTGCCATTGGCTACCCTACTGGGAGACAGGCTGTATGTGAGGGGTTCTCTCGTCTCAGACTCATCAAATCAGCCGGCAGAATACAACTGAAGCAAATCACGGTTTCCGGGAAGGGAGGAAAAATGAGGTTGCGGGGTTAGTCAGACAGCAGCCCATGACCCCAGTTTTGTTTCCGCCTCGGAGAATTCATGCGGCTCCCAAGAACATATTCTAACGAAACGAACGATATACCGAATGTTAACATCGGTCTCCTTCCTGTCGAGCGACCAGAGGGCATATCGAGCAATGCCTGGAAATAGCACAGCGTTGCTTGGAGTGAGGGGCAGTCCGCCCAGCCTCAGCCTTCTTGATGGCCCAATTGGGAAAGACGTCATCCTCTTCGGCAGGGCTGGGGCGCGCTTCGGCGCTTTCCCCAAGCTGAACAAGATCGCCCGATAGCGTCTCGAATCCCCATCCTCTCTGCCAATCGCCTTTCAGCATTCTTTCCTTTGACCTTGTCAAATCGCGACATTCAGATCTGTCTGATCCGCCCAAGAACCAAGGAAAGAAGGGACGGTCAAACAAGAGCCAGAATACAAAGTCAAGCAGCGTTATGAATGACGTCTCGTTTGTTTACATACTTGGAGATGCCATCGCCAACTTCAACAACGTTGTCTGTCTTCATACCCCGCTCTGTGGTTTCGATGCAGGGCAGCCCAATGACTCGCATAATCTTTTGAAGATGGAGAAGCCAGCTCAAGCAGAAGCGGTCGGATCTCTATCCAATGGTTATCCGGACTGACATCTCGGCGCAGGCCCAGACGCGCCGGGACTGCCGCTTCGGTCTTCAACTCGCTGCGGCCCAGCTCACATCAGCCGCGCCACAAAAGACCACGCTGAGAAAGTCCCGCATTCCTCCGCCAAAAGCGGATTTCACCATGGAACCGTATGAGGGGGTTGGGCTCCTTTCTCGTCATGGGTCTGTTTGAGAAGCTGCATGTGAGGTTACTAGAGACTTCTGCGGAGTGCAGCGTACGACAGGTGAAGCTCGGTTGTTGGGGAGAAACTTGCCAACACATCGCCGTTGCATTTACAGTTCGCGGGGTAAAAGTAAACAATGAAAACGCGAGAAGCAACTTCACATAACACACAAGACACAAATTTCGTGCCGCCTTCGCCGCGGGGTAGCTATCGCGCATGCTCGAGGGACGCGGTGTCACCTGATGAACGAGCAGAGCTCCCCTGAGCTGATTGCCTCTTTGGGTATCAGACGCTCACCTCGGTGAGCTCGAGGTTGGTTGAGACAGTATCTCCCAAAGACATGTAAGTTCTCAGCGAGATTTTGCTCTTTAATGTTCAGACAACGAGAGCCAACGGAAATTTTTTTGGAGCTCTTACAGTATCATGAAAAGACAACCACCACCATTCCACAGGTGTCTCAATAAAGATGCCTGCCACAACGTCGTATGGCCTACACACTTCCTTAGAGACAACACTTTCCGCTAGCACTGGTCGCTAGGAATTATCTCTTGGCGACAACACAGGATTTCGGCTCACTGGGCGGCGCGGCGGCCAACTGGCCCTCTGGCGATGCTTATTCCCCACAATACTGCTTCCCGCTGTCAGCGCCGCCTCACCAACGGCGAGGCGTGTTTGCCATTCCGTCCTTCGGTTTCCTCAGAGACCGGCCAGCTACGGCTAGCGCGCACAGCTTTAGTTGGACAGCGAGTACAAGCAATGACAACGCAGGTTCGCTGCCGTAGAACATGAACGCGGCGGCGGCGGCGGTGCTCTAGTTACAACGACCCCCGCAAGGATACTGGTCACCTGTTCTGGCGAGGGTTTTGCTTTTAACAGAAGTCGGTAGTATTCGGGGACCAAAGCAACTCCACTATGCTCAGCCGAGCATGGGTGTCATGTCAACCGCTCGTCGTGAGAAAACGGCGGCGTTGGGCTTGGTTGGCTTCTTGGGGATCCATGATAGAGTGGATGATGGAGACGCTGTTCGGCTGGATGAAATAAAGATTTCCTCGGGCGCACAGCCTGAACAAAAGATGCCTTCAAAATGATTGAATGAGGATGCAGTTGCTCGGGGAACCATGGGAATCTTTCTCTGGCTGCTATGCCAAGTAGATGCTAGCTGAGGCCCTGCAGGAAGGATAAGATCTAGGACTTTGCCGACGAGGCTAGGAACTGTTCAAGCTAGAGGCTTGTCCACAGTGAGGTTTTATATTCGCGCTGGCAGAAGAGATGACCATAGTCTGGATGCTGTGATATCTACTGATGAGGCAGGTACGTGAGAGCAGGAAGAAGGCATCTCGGTCTGGGCTTTCTGTCTTAGATGGCGAGCGCATGTCTGAACCGAGAAGCTGGCATTCTGGTAGTGGTATTCGGGAATGTTTCACTTGCTTCTCGCTTTCTATTCCATGATGGGTGAGGACAATAGTAAGAGCTGGGGGAACGACACACTAGACTTTCGCTTGGAGTCTTGAACAGTTTGTCAGCCAGTACTTGAAGAGATTGGGATTGTCTGGATGGGGCATGTTCACTTACACGTATTTGTCTGACGGAGTGGTACGTTGAGCAAAGCTGCTGTCACCCGTAGAAACCATATGGTTGTAAGACCATAACAAAGTACGGGAAGCAGGAAGCCAACTTCCTGGTTTTAGGATTCGGGCTAGGACCGAGGTAGTACGACGTTTCTACTCATCTATTCCCACAGAACCAGTGCTCACTAGATGCTACGCAACCATCTGCTTCTATGCCTATACAGTATAGCCTAACTGTAGAATTGCATATGTAAAGGGACCGAATGTGACTTCATATTCTCTGACATATTGAACTGCTCGATATGTGAAAAGGGCCAAATTTCTGGCAATCTTGTCCTGAAGTTGGCACGCTAGCATAGCGGTGTTGCTCCGAGTACAACGAGGATTTACAAACTCAGCTATGACGCTCTTCTTTACATAGGTAATGTAGAGAGTATATGGGACAACAAACCACATCCGGAGAACAGGTAGAGAATGAGATCTGCTTTGACGTCAAAACTTATAAACCTAAATAATTTCTTGTCCTGTAGTGAAAAGGCAAACGGCACTATGAGAATATGGATTGGGAATATCTGGATGACCTCAACCACAACACCAGACCACTGGTTTTCATCACTTTGGATAACACCTGCGCAAAAGACTCACCTCGTCAATCAAAAAGATCAGTTGGAATATTATCGAATATCCATGATGGCCTCAACCTCAGCCCCTCTCATGAGCCCTCACAAACCGTTGAAACAACCATCCATGATCCATGTCCAGCACAAATGCTTAAAGCAACCCACAGAACCCACGTCTTCAAAATTTTCGTCCGGACTCATGTCGGTATCTGCACTCAGCAGGGATAATGCCGCAGCAACTGTACCGGAATTCCCTTGCAAGAGTTTCTAGAACACATTTTGGTCAACCCGAACAGCTGAGAAACAGTTCGTCCAATATAAGATGCATCAATCGGGGTACCTCTTTTTCTGCAAGCTTTCAGGTTATCGCATGCAACTCTTAAACGAGGGGACCCTAGCGCAAAAGCCGAAACCCCGTTTCTCGTTATCGAAAGCGGTAAACACAGGCAGAAAATGATGCCCCGCTAAAAATTTCCTGGCTGCAGTGCTTGATTCGAGCTGTATGGAAGCCCATGTCCATGCTCTGCGATTGCTACTGTTGCGACAGTTGATGCTTGGTGCATTGAAGAAAATACCCTTCGCTCTCAACCACCACCACACCTCTCACCTTACTGAACAGATCAATTGTCCTTTCCATTACACCAACTCCCACCCATCATGGGCAGCAAAAGAAAAAGAACGCCCAAAGAGGCGCAAAACGACACCGCCGCTGCTCAGCAACCAATCCAGAAGCGCTCCAAGAAGGATGACACCACGACAACAACAACAGAACCACCAGCTCCCGTAAGCAACGGCTCGACATCAACAAAATCAAAAACCCCCAAGGCCACCCTCTTCGTCGAACACCCCACGGGCGAAGACCGCAAACGCGAAGCGGAGCTCTACGACCAACTCGGCCGCGAAGACGAATCCGATCGCATCAAAGCCGCCAGTTCCATCATCTCCAGCCTCCTCTCTGGGGATGGCGTCGACGAGCCCGTTCTCCGTCGGCACCTCGAGAAGCGTCTCTTTCGCGGGTTGGCGAGCGGGAGGAATGCTTCCCGTTTGGGATTCAGTCTGGTGTTGACAGAGATTTTGGGGCAGTTATACGGGAAGAAAAATCTAGCGGAGAAGAAATACACTGGGCTGAGCTTTGAGGAGGTGAAGAAGATTCTCGTCAAGAGCACCACACCCTTTGGGAACCTGGCTGGGCAAGAAGAGAGGAACCACTGGTTTGGACAGCTGTTTGGCGTGGAGTGTTTTGTTCGGAGTGGGGTTTTGTTTCAGGACCAAAAGAAGTGGGGGGAGATTTTGGGGTTGTTGCTTGGGTTGTCGATGAAGAAGAGTTGGTTGAAGACGCAGTGCGGGTATGTGATTGTGCAAGCGGTGGCGCAGATGGGGAAGAAGATGGCGGAGGAGACGCTTGCGAGGTTGGCCGAGGAAGGGTTTGCGAAGACGCCTGAGGGGGTGGGGATTTGGGTTACGGCGTTGGATAGGTTTCCTGATATGAAGGTTCCAGCGCAGCCGTGGAGGAATCCGCTGGCGGGGAGCTCGTTGGCTTCGCTGCCGGCTGCGTTGAAGGATAGTGGACGGGAGCAGACTAGTGATGAAGGAGCGAAGAAGCCAAAGGCGGGAAATTGGACGGCGCAGTTGCACTTTGTGTGGGATTTGATACTGGCGCATTTTGCAAAGGCCGGGCAGAAGTCGGAGAATGAGGCTTCGGAGCAGTTTGAGCAGTTCTGGAGTCGGGTTGTTGACGGTGAGTTTGGCAGTGATGTTTGTCAAGGTATAGGTCTACTAACACGATTGCAGAGGGCTTCTTCTCCAAGAACTCTTCAGACAGCCAGAAGTTTTCAGGCTTCATGATCTTCCAGAAGATGCTCGAAGGCGCGCCGAATTGCGAGTTCATTGTCAAGACATTGTTCAGCAAGAACTTGATGGCATGCTTGATGAACCAGGCTGCCAAAGAGGATCGGTACTTGCATCGGGCGGCTATCAAAGCGCTCAAGGCCCTTGAGGTCGCTGCTCATCACAACCCGAACTGGCTGCCAACAATTCTCAAGGGACTGTTCGGGAAGCATGGTGCGTACAACTTTGACCAGCGAACAAACACCAAGACGATCGATAAGCTGCTCCAGAACACCACTTCCGATACTATCAAGCCTGTTCTCAAGGTCTTGCAGCTCAAGGACCCATCCAAGAGTGGTCTAGACCTCGAACAGTATTACCAGGCCCTTGGCAACTATCTCCTCAGACTTTCCAGCGCGTTGTCAGAGGAACAGTATGCGAAGGAATCGAACAAGAGAGGCGTTGCCCAGAAGGCCATCAAGGTTCTCGCTGAGCTTGCGTACTCTAATAATGCTGTTCCTGAGAAGGTCCGCGAAACACTGCGGACAAGGGCAACATCTGCGTTTGCCAAGCTCACCAGCAGGTCAGATGCCTTTGGTGATCTTTGTGATGCCATTTTGTCCATTGAGACTGAGGTGGATCCCGAGGACGAGCTTGCCCTCACTGTCCTCCCCCGTGCCTTTGAGAGGCTAAAAGACTTGCTTGATCACGACAAGACCACAGAGGAAACCAAAGGTCCTCGACAAGCGTTGGCTTTGCTATTTGCTGTTGGCATTCTTCAGTTCTACAACCAGGATCCTGATGTCATGGATTTGTTTGATGAACTTGAGGAGTGCTATGAGAAGCTTGTTGGCGAGAGCGACGAGGAAGAGGGCGGTATCTCAGAGTTCCTTGTCGAAGTCCTGCTTGCCATGGTTGCTCGACCTTCAGCACTAATGAAGCAGGTGTCCCGGCAGGTATTCGAGGCATTCACCCCTCTCATGTCAGCAGAAGCCATCAAGCTGTTGACTGATCCCTTGGCTGCTGATGAAAGCGCCAAGGGCCAGCAAGCACTTTTCAGCACCGAAGACGAAGACATGATGGATGCCGAAGCCGGAAGCGACGATGAGAGCGAAATCGAAGATGACGCAGCCCTCGACTCAGACGTCGAGATGGCCAACCTCGAAGACGCCGGTTCCGATGAAGGTGACTCCGACAGCGAGGACAACTCGGGCTCCGACGACGAAGACGACGAAGCCGAAAAGGAAAACCAAGAAACCCTCGACGCCCTCGACAAGGAACTCTCCGCAGCCCTCGGCACCCACCGCCTAGACCAGGACGCCGACGCAGCCTCGGACGACGGCTCAGACATGACCGACTCGGAAATGCTAGCCGTCGACGAGAAACTCGCCGAGATCTTCAGACACCGCGCCAAAGCCACCAGCAAGAAGAAGGAGAACAAGGACGCCAAGGAGACCGTCATCAACTTCAAGCACCGCGTTCTCGACATGTTGGGTATCTTTGTCAAGAAAGAATCCACCCAGGCGAACCCCCTCGTCTTCGAGGCTGTCCTCCCCTTGCTCAACCTCATCCGCACGACAACCGCCAAGCCGCTCGCCAACAAGGCACACGAGGCGGTTCAGAACCTGTCAAAGGGCATCAAGAAGGCGAGGTCGGAGGGGAAAACACCTGCTATTGAAGGGGACGAGCACTACGAGATGTTGGGGAAGCTGCACGAGGAGGCGGCCAGGGATCCCTCGCATGCGTTCACCAAGGCTGTGTCGACGTGCTGCTTGACTGTTGCTTCACTCATGTGCAATGATGATGCTGAGAGCGATGACATGGCCAAGGTTTTCAACCTGTATGCCGAGACGCAGCTGAAGTGGTTCCGTGGCGAGGTCAAGATTCAAGCGTCGTTCTTTTCGGACTGGCTCAACTGGTGCCAGGCTCATGCTAGTGCTGCTGCTAGTGCTGCTGCTGCGAAGAAGAAGGAAGAGAAGTAGAGAAGTGATGTGTATGTGGTGTATGTAGAGAGTGTGGGAGATGGATAAATACCCAAATGTTGATTTTTGTTCCCAACACCCCAACCACATGTTGCTGCAAATCATATGGTAAGAACATGCCTATCACGACTAACCATAACCTCCAATCTGTCACTCCAACAGGGCAAGTCCGTAATGCAATTCCAGGCCTACAGGCCACAGATGGGGTATCTTCTACCTCCAGTCTGCCCGCCAGCCATAAATTTATCGCTGCCAAATGTTTACAAATACAAGTCCGATTGTTCCCACCTGCAACGCCTCGCCCGTTCTTCTTTAATCATGTTCACTCCTCCATCTTATCCCCCTCCTTCTTCTCCTCCTCCTCATCATCACTATCATCCAGCGACTTCTTCGCCAACCTCTCCGCCTCCTCCCTCAACGCCTTGGGAACCTCCTGATGCAACCCCTTAGTCGGGCCATCCCTCCCGCTGATCCAGCTCATCTCCAGCTCAAACTCCTTATCCTTGCTGTCATCGTGCGCAACATAGATAATCCTCGCCGCCTCCTTGACCGCCTCCTCCAAGGTGATCCCCTCGCCCGTCAGGTCCAGCTTCTCCAGCTCAGCCTTGGCCGCCTGTCTCCCCTTGCCGGTAGCGGCACCATAGTACCCCCAGTACAGACCCGAGGGCTCAATCATGTAGAGAAAAGGACCGCCGTACTTCTTGTCGGGGTTCTTGCCGCCGGCGCCGCACGAGGGGCCGGAGCCGACTTGGCCGTCGACGGGGAGCTCCTCCTGGGCGTCGAAGCCGCCTACGATGGCGGTGATGCCGAAGGGGCGGACGGACTGGTAGAGGGTGTGGGCTTGGAGGTAGTTGCCCATGCGGGAGGCCAGGTCGGAGGTTGTGATGGGGGTCTTGAAGTTGTCGCGCCATGAGCGGGCTTCGTCGCGGGCTCGGTCTACAAAGTGCCGGCCGTCGGGGAGCATGCCGGAGTATACCTGGGAGGGGGAAGGTCGTGTTAGTGGGCGGGATGGACGAAGAGAGAGGAAACGAAATAGAGAGGAACATACAACACCCAAATGTCTATCCACGGTCGCGATGCGCTTGTTGGCACCTGGCTTGAGGAGCTTGGATGTGACAATCTTTTCCACCGCGAGCACGACGCCGTCCTTGCACCGGATGCCGATCGAGGTGCCGCCGTTCTCGACCGCCTTCACGGCGTACTCGACTTGGAAGTTGCGGCCATCGGGGGAGAAGATGGAGTTGGAGAGATCGTAGCCTGTTCCTATCGACGTCTGTTGTTGCGGGAGGAGGTCGCGCTGTCAGCATGTCATTGTCGCTTTTTGGAGGGGTTCGCTTGGGTATGGGTTGTGGTGGGTAAGGTAGGTTTCGCTGCGGTTGCGAGATGGGGGGGGTCAACTAACCATTGTGAATGCGAACTTGGGTTATTATTATTGTTGTAGCGGTCGAATTGGCGGGGCTTGAGGGAGTGGGAAAAGTCACTAGTTTCCACTGCCGAAGGTGGGAGTTCAAGGGTTGGTGATGGTCGAGTTGGAGTCTGGCTTGCGTCGTTGCGAGCTGCTGCTGGACAGAGAGCTTCCATCAGGCAGCCTGGAGCTGCGCGTTGCTTGGCTTTCCAGGGCCAGGGTGGGAGCTCGAGGCTGGCGTATGTGGCTCGTGCCTGCCGCCCCACGAGCTGTGTCAGCCACAAAAGAGCTCTGGGCAGCGCACGGACCATGAAATTGCCCCTGAACCCCTTTTCTTTGGGCATCAACCAACGCGAACACTCAGCTATCCATTTATTGCTGGTAATCAAGACTCAAAATAGACCATCATGGCGCCTTTCAGTTTTGAGAATCCACATATCTGCTACCACTGCTCAGCCATACAACTTCATCTCGAACTGAAACCCCAGATTCTCTGCTGCTTCGGGTGTATGTATAATGGTCCAGGCAGGACTACAGATAAAGGCGAATATGTCTGCTTCGAGTGTGCACGCCCATTCTCAGGCATTAGTGGTTTAGATCTTCGCTACTGCTCAACCTTGCCTTACGATCTCTCACAGGCCCTGACCGCTGCCGAGTCTGACCATTGCGAGTTCTATCGCTGGGTTATTCACAGAGTCACTCGCTTCTTCAAGATCCAGGAAACACCAAGCGGCTGGAAGTCCAAAAAAGCAGTTGGAATTCTAACGCAAAGGTCACGTTTTGAACTTTCCGGAATATCGAATGAGGTTGGGAGAGCCAATCTAGATATCAAGTTCTTCAGCCATTGGGTTGATGATGATGGCAACAAACACGAAACACGACATGACCTTGGAGACTTTGATGCTTGGGATACGGGCGATGACCCGTCTTTCAGTCTCGTGTCGTCGCGGTCCTACGTGCAGGATGTCAAATCAGCCCAGTCGATCGACTTCGCTAGGTCATCTTTCGAAACATGCATGAGAAGCCATCCCTGGTGCAGAACCGATCAGATCAACCATATGACCGTGTCCCGCTGGCCGGGTGGTGCCTTGTCCTACGAAAGGATAGACCCCAGGGACATACCCACCCGCCTCCTGGATATTGCCACCGGACCGTCCCCTGGGGCTGATGCAGAATACATCAAACTGATCGAGACCACAGTCGATGACAAAGACGGCCAGCTCATTGAGCAAATTGCCCAAACAGGCTTCATAGTTCTCTCCTACTGCTGGGGCGGTGATCAGAATTCCAAACTAGTCGCTTCCAACCTTCAAACCTACAAGACCGAAGGCATCAAGCTGGGCCAGCTAGACCAGTCTCTCCAAGACGCGGTCTGGGTCGCCAGGCAGATAGGAATCCGCTACCTCTGGATCGATGCTTTGTGTATCCCCCAAGATGATCTCGATGGCCAGGGAAACAACCCCGACAAAGCCCATGAAATCAGCCGCATGGCCTCCTACTACGGTCGAGCAACCCTGACAATCCTCGCCGCTTCCGCCTCTAGAGCCGTGGATGGTTTCCTACAAAAACGGCAACCAGCAACTGACTTCGACATGGCACCCACCCACGCTCAGTTAATCGTATCTGATAACACCAAGACCAATGACGACACTCCCGATAAAGTCCACAACATCCTCCTCGCCAAACAGTCCCCCAACCCCACTATAGAACCAATAACAACCCGCGGCTGGACCCTCCAAGAATCCCTCCTATCCCGCCGCATCCTCATCTACGGTGTCAACCAACTGTACTGGTCGTGCCTCAATTCCTTCGCCGGCTGCGGTGGCAAAATCACCAACTTAACCAACCGAACCATCCCCGGTATGGAGTCCCTCGTTCCAGGAGTATACCCCATAGGCAGTCTGATCGACCAGCCTGTTTACCTGCAGTGGAACTCCATCGTCAAGACTTATACCCAACGCTTTCTATCACAACCAGGTGACAAACTATGGGCTATCTCCGCGCTTGCTAGCCACATCGTCCAAGTTAGTGCTCACAGGGGAGAAAAGCCCATTTATGCGGCTGGGCTATTGGTCGATGAAGCAAATCCGGGGACGTGGTTGCAGCAGTTGTTGTGGTATCCTGACTCGATTGAGGGAAGAGATAACAAGAGACCACCTGGCGGTAGATACAGAGCACCGAGTTGGTCGTGGGCAAGTCTTGATGGCGTGGTGAAGGTGCCTAGCTGGCGGCATGAAGTGGAGGAGTATGCCGCTGTGGAAGAATGGGGGGTTGAACCAGCTGTGAAAGGGGCGATGTATGGAGGACTGAGTGGGGGGTATATCTTTTTGAGGGCAGTGACGCAACCGATTTGTCGCATTGCGGGGAGGTGTGGTGACGTTGTGTGGGCTGAGAGGTTACAGACTGAAGGTACTGGAGATGATGACTTTGACTGGACATACTCTCGAAAGGGGGGTAATCTCGAAGGAGCTGCAGACAGTTGGGTCTTGGTGATGTTGGCGGATTCTGGCGAGTACAGAAGCGTGATTGAGATAGGGCTTCAGGATCCTGGGGTTGGAGCGAGAATATTGCTTGTTGGCTTGTCATCTTTGTCAACGGGACAACTTGTGGGGGTCAGAGGAATAATAGTCGAGCAGACTGTAGATGATGATGAGTTGAGGTTCTGTAAGCGACGTGGGAGTTTCCGACTGAAAATGGGGAAGCATGCAAATGGGGGCCAAGATTTGGCAGCCAAGTTCTTCAAGAAGGGAACAAAGCAAACTCTGAGGATTCTGTAACAAGGCCATGATGATGGTGTGTATCGCACGGCGCAAGGCAAACAATTTACCTAAGGAATGGAACCGAGCCAACATAAAGATGCCTGAGGTATGCCAAGGGCCGGGCCCCCAGTGGAAAGCCCACGAGCCGTGGAACCCAGCCCATGATGGCTAGATACCTTACAACGGCGTCAATGAAGGAATATCACGAGGTGTACCACGCCAACCTTGAAAGACGCGATGGCTGTATCACTATTGTGTGATGTCATGGACTCTACCTACCAACGGAAGGGAACGAAGCTAACACAGACAACACAGATATTTCTAAAGAGATGGGCCTTCTAAGAGACTCAGAGTCTGAAACCCAACTCAGATGTTCCTTAAATTGTGACGGGATCATTCGCAAAAGAAAGACGAGGTAGTCAAAGCAGAAGATCTATATAAATCTCCTTCCCTGAATGAGGTTTCTAGACTTTCCTTCTTGGACAGTAACATCCAAACCTGCCATTGCTTTCTCCAGCAACCATTTAAAAAACCAAAAGGCGCCAAATTCTGTTACAAGAACCGCAATCATGCCGACCGGCGAGGGTTTTGATAAGCTCAAGTGCCAGCGCTTTTACATTCTGAGCTGTCCCAAGCCTTGTAAAGGCTGGGTGTTCATGAATTACCGCTTTTGTGGAAATTGCTTGAGCAGGCTTAGTGAGAAATACCTCGACAGATTGGCGGGGCTGATGCCTAACTCACCCGAATGGAAAGACGCCCTCTATAAACTGGTGCATGAGGAGAGGGTCCCTTTGTTCAGGGAGGACTTTTCCGCGTGGGACGCCATCGAGGATAAGAATAATGAAAACACGGAGAACGGATTGCGAAGGGTAGGGGACAAAGAGAGACACCAGGAGGTCAAACGTCGGCTGATGTCCAAGTATTTACCATAGCGGAGGAAGCAAGTTGACCGAGTTTAGTTTCAGGACTGAATATGGCCGCTGGACAGCCTTGATCATAGCAATATTATCTTGGTATTGACATCATAGCGGAGCAAACATTATGTGTAAGCAACGTGGGATTTTCTGTCAGGTTTCCAGGTTAGATAGAAGCTTCCACTCCGGAGTGCGTCAATGAGTCAACTCAGGTGCCTCAAGTATAGTCATCCCTATTATGAACAATCCATGATGTTTACAAGACTTGACGATCTAACTCTCAAGATATCGGGTGTTTCATAAGCCCTTGCAATGCTATTAACCTTTCACCCACTTTCACTTAGTTGCTGCTTCATCCCCTGATCCAGATAGATATTTATTCCACAAAAGCCGAAAATATTTTGTGAGCAAGCACAGAAGCACTCATTGTCTCTCTTTGGGTCTCTCCGCACTCCTTTTTCCCCCTTTACTCTCTCGGCACCTCTCAGAAACACAACAGACAAAAGCCTCAACGTAAAGAGCAGACCTCGCCTATCTTGACAACTTCAAAAGCCAACAGCAACACGCCACCGCGCTTGCGCGATGTGGTGCACAAGCCATTCACCTGCCAGCGTTTTTGGATCCTGGGCTGCCTCAGACTCTGCATGCAAGGAGTTTTGATCGAGAACACCTTCTGTAGCAAATGTCTGTACAAGGTCCGACCAGAATATCGCAAAGAACTCGCAGGCGTTGATCCCAAGAGCAATGAATTCCAACAAATATGCCACAGGCTGAGCGTCATGGAGGGAATACCAATCTTCAAACCTGGCTACGGCGGTATAAATGATGCAGATGAGGATACCTTTCCGTAATCCAGGTCCTAGTTCAATTCTCCTTCATGTTAGCCACGCAAGAAGAAGGATGAGAGGGTTTTGAAACTGGTCCGGCTATCAGATAGCTATTCTCGTAGCAATATCAGCCTGAGTTAAAAACATAGAAACACTCCATACCTCCTATCTGTTCTCTACATCATCCCTCATATCTCACCCTCATGGTGCTCGGAATAGGTGAGAACGCCCTCTGATCAGCCGTCATGTAGGTCCTCAGTCCATTCCCTCCATTCTGACTCTCACCAATCTCGCCTCGAATCTGCCCATCCCAAGACGGACCAGCTTGGGAACCTTTCAGCTGCCCTCTTGTCCCATCCGCCCTCTGTAGACCCTCCAGTCCAACCACCGCCTTGAACATAGCCGCCAAAATCACGCGACTGACGCCAGATCCTAGCAACCCACCCCCGATATTATGCAGCAAGTACGACTCCAAATCTCTATCAAGCCTCACTTTTTCCGGATCTGGAAACACACCGCCATCTCTTCCCACAGCCGTCAAATCCACAACCACCCTCTCCCCAGCCTTCAAGTTCGCAGTTGCCCCGCCGGGTGCGACAACAACATCACCCTTCAACCTCCTCAACACAGCCCCCGAACCCCCCAACCTCCAACCCTCAAGCAAATACATCACCACCTCCTCCTCATCCCCAGCCTTCACAGCCCTCCCCACATCCCCCAAATACCCCCTCCCCTCCCCCAAATAGAAGTCCAAAATCTCCCCCAAAACCCTCACCAGCTCCACCACCCCAAGCGCAACCCCAACCACCACCCCCTCCCCCCCATAAACAACCTTTTCCAAATCCCCTCCCTCCCGTCTCAAAACCCCCTCCAAAACCCCCTTCCCAAGTTTCCCAATCTCCACCTCATCCTCAGTAGCCCCAACATGCCGGTGAACCAACCCCTCCACCCTCCCCAACAACCCCCCCACCACCCCCTTTTCATCCTTCAACTCCTTGACTACCAACCCCCCAAGCTTACCCGCCATCCCTTTCGCCGTCTGCCTGACTCTAAACTCACTGGCACGACCATCCACATCAGGGGACACACTACCCGCGATGGCGGCAAGCACAGTGAAGAGCTCGTACTCACTGTAGACGCCATGAGGGTTTTGCAAAGTCTTAAGCGGGAGGTTGAAGATTGTCGCGTAGAGCTGCGTCGCGACGGGGGAGAGGACATCGCGGATTATGTCGACTTCGCTGCGGGTGTCAGCAAGGGAAGAAGAGACGATAGGGATGCTGCTCTTTTGGAGGTGGTAGGTTATTTTTTCTTGGCAGAACCGATTCAGAGAAGCAGATTGGGATTCTGTGAGGGCTATAGGGGTAGTAGTGGGAGGTGGGGATGGTGTTGTTTGGGGGCTGTTCCAGGGGGGGTTGGAGGAGACGGGAATGCTGTTGGCAAGGATCGTTTTGGCTACTTGGTAAAATCTGATCACGACCGGGGAGGCGTGGCGTTGGGGTTCATCCCAGGTGTAGTTGGGGGAGGTCCCGAGGTTGTCGTGGATCTGCTTGTTCTTGGCGGGGATGACAAAGGGGTAGTGGGCGTAGATGGAGTTGTGCTGGAAGTGGTTGGGGAAGGCGCGGAAGATGAGCTTGTGCATGACGTGGCCTTGGCTGATTTTGTTGTCGGAGTTGGGTTCGTTGTAGCTGGATCGGTGTTAGTTTTCATGAACATGGCTTTAAGATTGTGGTGGTGCTTACCCCCAGTTTGTAAGATTCTTAGGCGTGTAGTCCAGAGTGTAGAACCTGTCTCCACGAATGAGACTGACAGCATCAGACAAAATTGCTTTACTCGTGGTATAGTTTGTGCAAAGCCCACTTCCAGGAGAGATAGGAGGCTTGGCTTTCTCGATAACCAGCCCGGGATACATCTCGACAGAGTCAGGCGAGTCATACAAGTCCCGCAGTTTCTTGGCCACCACAGGGTCGGGGTTGATATCCTCAAAAGTGGTGTGCTTGGTGAGACCCATGAAAGCCCGGAACTCATTGAGGGTAGCCACATTCCAGTAACGCGCTTGCTTGATGCCCAAGATCTCTACCGTCTTGAACACGTTAGGTACCCGGTTGGCACCGAAAGAGCCGGCAATGTCCTCAATGGACTCGGTGAGTATCTTCACTAAGCCATCAACCTCGAATGTGCCGTCAGCCTGGCGAACAAGCCCGCCGAGTGTATTCCGGTTCTCAGGTTCACTAGGAATATCGCGATCAAACTTTGCCAGAGCCCTCAGTACCTCTGGCAACGCCGCCTCATCAGGGTCCTTGCCGTCCAGAAGTCGAGTTAACTCATCGATGGTCCACTTCTCATCCCGTTGAGAAACAGTGCTGTGCCACCGATAAAGAAGATTAAACTCAACCGAAACTTGGTTTCCGACACCACGAGGGGATGGCTGACTGAACATGTTTTTGCCAGACTTGGTGCGAGGGTCGAGACTCCACGTCGTGTCGACATGATTGAGAGCAAGAATCGACCTCGTATAGTCGTGAAGAATGATGTTGGCATAAAGACCGCAAGTGATGAGACGGCCTGTCTGAAACAGGTCATTGTCGTACTTCTCCCAGGCGGCACTTCCTGCTTCCGTGCCTGGCTTGTTGAAACGGCCATTCTCGTTGGTCTTGGCAAGCTGTGTCACCACATAGTTGTGGTACCTGTTGAACATGACCAGGAAGACGCCGCATCCAGGAGGAAACCCAAGAATTCTCTTGGAACTGAAGCAATCCGGCTTGAGAAGACCGTTTTGGAAGGTCCTCATGGCCTTTTGCTTCACTTCATTTCGACCGTATGAGGGTGATAAGTCGAGATAAGAAGAAGTCTGGTTGATGTTGTAGTCTGAGAAGGACGTCTGAAAACAGTCATGGATGATGAGAGTTGCGAGGTAAAACATTACGCTAGAGATACCTTGGGGATGTGGTTGGAAAGTGTCACCACGTGCCATCAGCATATCGAAGATTGTCGACGGGTCGGGCTGGCTGGGATTTTGAAATGTCAAGGGAGGTACAGTTCTGGCATAAGGTCTGTTGGCAGCCCCAAGTTCGGGGTGATTGATATTGTTCCCAGAGCCATCGGCAGACCGATAGCGGAATTCTTGGCCTAGTGATGTGGCGGGTGGATGGTCGAGGCTATTCCACAGCTGGGTGAGGAGGCCATCCGTGATTTGCTTGCGCTCCTTGGAGATAGTGGGCAGCTTTGACAGAAGCTGGATCAGCCGTTCCAGCAAAAGTTCATTTTCGTCGACAGCTCCTTGGACAGCGGCGTTCAGAAAGGCGAGCAGGGTTTCATAATCCTTGAACCCCAGCGACTTGATGGCACCTATGATATCGGGTGTAGCTTCAGGTTCAAGTTTCCAGGGGCATGAGGATATTCTGCCACTGGATTGAGGGCTTTCTTGACAGCCCGCTGAAGGCCTGAGAGCCTATCTCCGAGTTGTGTGTGCTGATTCGCACTCATATTGATCGATGAGCTTGCGGGCAGTTCCTAGAAAACGAGATAGGAGAAATGTGTAAATCATTGCTGGAATGACTGATCAAGTACGACATCAAATCCCGGCTTTATATAAGAAAGGGATCCGGGACAACCACCATGATCACAAATCAGGCTGCTGTATCACCATGCTATCCATGCATCAAACATAAGATGCTGGCGAGATCTAGACCGATCATGTCCTTGGCTGAAAGGTTCAGCTGTAAGATTCAGCTGTGAGGGTGTGTTTGATATAAATGCGAACAGGGTCTGTGATTGGTGCTTTCGGGTTGAGGTCAGCACTTGCCTGATATTTTTATGCTTGGTCAGCTTTGGTGGCTGCTTAGGAGTTGTGATGCATGTGGAGTGGTGTAAGAAACATAAGAAAGTCATGTTGCCGCATTTAGCTCGCTGCAAGTTGATTATGCTAATGCACGAGTACAGGGCAGCTGACCAGGGTGATTTGGCAATGCCATTTTCAGAGAACAGTCAAGGTGTATTGGCTGCGGTGCTGGATGACACGCCTGGTAGGTAGGTAGGTAGGTAGGCAAGAGCCGGGTAAGTGGTTGCTGCTGGGTAGTCCCCACGGGATCGCCACGACCAATCCTCTTATCTAATTTGCGTCTGCATATGTGAATTCCCATGATCATTCCAGCAGTTGGACACTGCTTCTGTTTACATCTTCAAAAGCCAATGAACAGGTAGCGTTAGCCCTCTGAAGTCGTGCAGTTTCGACCAATCCGACACAAGCTCACTCCATCTCAATCGACGAAATGCCCGCCAATATCGGAGCGAACTTGCATGCCGCCCTTACACATCTCCGAGATGCCTTCTTTGAGCGAATTCTCTGGATAGATGCAATCTGCATCAATCAAGAAGACGACAAGAAAAAGGGAAAATAAGTCCAAAGAATGGCCGAGATTTATAGCATGGCCGATCGTGTGGTGGTATGGCTTGGAGAGCCGGACCATAACAGTGATGAAGCATTGGAAGAAATCCGTCGGGCTGCTGCTCAGGGGTGAAGTTGGTTCTATCTTCTCTGCTATGTCTTGCTCCGAAAGTCCCAATTTAAACAACCCAAAGTGGGCCCATTCCACCTTCCCACAGTCGTTTTTCTCTTAACTTGTATTCACTCGGCAACTTGATCGTGATGTACCGCCTCCATAACGCAACGGATCGCCGCGACAAGCTCTTTGCATTGCTTGGCATGTGCGCTGATGAGTTTCTGGGAGAAGAACGAATGCCAAATTACCAAGCCCCATGGGAGACTTTGCCGGGAAGTGTGGTGAGATATCTATTTGGGACTCAGGCGACGGTGACCATTGTTACAGCAAAAGACATGGTGATCATCAGAAACAAGGGTACAATAATCGGCCAGCTAACATCTGTGGAAGATATGGTTGGTGCCGACAACAGGAAATTGGTGTTGATTGCTTGGTCGTCGATGAACAGCAGTAAACAGACAACGTCAAGATGGGTGGTACCGGCTACCACTGTTGTTGAGCCGGGGGACTGGCTCTGCTCAATCGAAGGGGTCCAAAAACCTGTCATATTAAGGCTTCAGGGATATTATTTCCTTGTCATTATGAGTACCACCCCCGACAACTTTGACGCGCCCAGAGATCTTAGCTTGCAAAACTTGAATTTGCAACACGATTCTCTGATCGTCTGGAACTGGCGTCATACACCTGAGAAAACTCAACAGACACTCAAAAAGAAATTTCCAATTACGGCAAATACAGAGGCACGCAATCGCCGCCGTGCTAAATTCTAAGATGCGGTTCAGATCTTGACAGCGGTCGAGCCAGACGCGACGGTGGAACTTCAAGGATTATTGGGTTTCTGTGCCAGTAAATTTGGCAAAGAAGACCCCTAAACGTTATCAACGTGTACATTTCTTGGAAAAAGGTGGCAAGCAAAGAAGATATTTGATGTTGCGGAAGCTGTGTTTCGAGATGTGGCACAGACAAGGGCACTAATACATTGTTCACGGCATCCAGACACGTTGAAAAGCAGGGGAGATTTAATGGCCTGCTATAAAGACGAGTTGGACTTGACCAACAAGGATACAAGCCTCTATTCAGAAAAACATGGAGCAAGGAAAAGATATAAGATCGAACTGAGAACAGCTGTTTTGGTCGAATCTATTTCTATCTTCGAGCCAACGGCCGAATACATCACGATAAGTGAGGAAACACTCGTTGAAAGCATGGGTAAAAAGGCATATGACTTTCGACCTCCAACTCACGACACGGGAAAGACGCTACCGTCTCAATTTGGTTTGCAAGTTCTACAATTTCTGCTTGAGCAAAGAGGAGATGAATGCTTCATCACAGAGGAAATAATCATACGGGCAACTCGTTGGAGGAGCCCAGATTTGCTGAAACTTGTGCTCAACCATGAAGCTAGGGAGGTCAATCATGTGCCAAATCGTGCATTGTAGGCAGCTGCGAAGCATGATGACGGCCTGTTGGAAATATTCTTGAGCCGTCGACCACCGTTGCAAATTTCCACCACAGAAGAACTCTTAGAGAGAGCTGCGTTCTGGCTTGTGGTTGGGGTCTTTGATGTTCTAGATAGTCGACCAACAGCCGTTGCTCCGATTACAGCGACTGTTCTGCTGACAATCTATGATTCGACTCATGAATATTGGCTTGTTAAGGACTCCAACGAAGGGTACAAGGCAGATGCATATGGGATGGACAAAGTAAGGAGAGCACGGCATATTCTGAACGTCATTCAGCGTGCACGCCAAGGGGAGGTAGAGAGGGTTGTCAGAGGGCTTTCCAATATGAACCAGGGTCTGCAAGGAAGAGTAGATCAGTTCCTGGCCCAAGTAGCGGACTGGAACATACCTACCTAGGTCTTCACAGCACGCACAACAGCCAAAAAAGGATCCTTCAAGAAATCAGCCCAAAACTCCGGATCATCTTTCACACACTGCGCACTCTCCAGTGACATCTCCACAATCTTTGTCAACCCAGCATTCTCATACAGCTCCTTCGACCCCCCATAGATAATCTCAAGCGAAGCAACCTCAAATTCGACCGGCTCAGGCTTGCAGTGCAAAACAGCCCAATACTTCACCCCTCCTTCAATCTCCTTGACCCAGCCCGTATGAGCCCCATACTTCCCCCTCTTGAACTCATGACTGAAGGGATTCGCATCTCTAATCCCGACAAAGATCCCCCCTGGCTTCAAATAGGCGCCAATATTGGCAAACATGCCCTCCAGAGTTGACCTCTTGTCGGCGTGGCTGAAGATCCAGTTCGCCATGACGACATCGTACTTTTCTCGTAGTGGGTGGTTGTACTCAGACAAAGGCTTCGAGACATCAGCTTCAAAGAACCGGATCTTGCCCTCGCGGCCGAGGGACTCTTCAATGTTGGAAGCGATTTTGAGCATCTCGGGGGAGATGTCGACAATGTCGACTGATTCCGCGCCGTAGTCGATGCATTCTCTGGCGTGGATACCACTGCCTCCACCGAGGTCTAGGACGTGAAGGCCGGTGAGATCGCCGGGGCCGAGGGCACGGGCGATGAGTTGGGCTTCGATGATGCCGGCTGGGGTTTGAGCGTAGCCGTCGTAGGCTGTTGCGACTTGCGCGTAAGAGGTTTTGGCTTTGTCTTGCGAGGACATTGTGGAGTGATGGGGAAGCTTGTGGGAAGCCGCTGTCAGAGCAAGTTTGATGATGAAGGTGATTGAGTCTCTATGCAAGAACTTGGAATTTCAAGAACAAAAGCCCGGCACGTTCAACAACAGAATCCCAAGGACTTATCTTGGGGAGCGTTGAACCCCTCTCTAAGACCCCCTCATACCTTACTTTACCCGAACAGAGACACACATCACCTATACACTTGTGATTGGGTGATAGAGCTGTCAATTTTGGAGAGAGACTGCGACACCTCCACACTCCTACCCTCCTCTAAATGCAAGATTTCGGACTATTCTTCCATTACACCAACCAAGTGTTGCGGCTTGCGCATGCTCGGATTAATATTGAGCTTGTACTACTATCGGGTTACACGACAGCTATGTTGTGATGGCTGACTAGACAGCCATGTAGATCTTTGCCCAATTTATCAGGAAGTTAAGATGCATTCGATTTGATATTTAGCTACCAGTACTGAAATCACGAACTATGAAAGAGCTTTTGACGAGGTAAGGCATGTGGCCCGTCGGCTAAGTATGTGCTGTTGGCAACATGATGAGGAAGCAACCATGCCCTGGAAGTGCCAGCTATTTGTCTATTATGTGGTTGCCACATAACTCCCAGAGCCATACAAATACCATCTGCATCTAGTCCTCCGAATTGCCGCAGAATAGAATACTGATCCACACAGCACATGAACTGGCAGCTTGGCATTATGCTTCTAATTCCTCTGGACACACTCGCATATGAGTTTGTTTCATTCAAGCCAGCTCAACAAGTTTCATTTCATGGCATCGCCTGGAAAACAGGTAGCGAACAGCAAGCCCGACAGAACGGCACCACTGATCCAGATCGTGCATCACCCAAGATCAATGCAAGTAGCAACTGGGCCTGAAAATAGAACCCGGTCATCTCCCTTCGCTCTCGCCTCTGGCGACCCTTACTCCTGAAACTTTTTCACATCCTGAGCTGCCCCCCCTTTTTTTTGGGTCTCGTTATCCCGAACACGAAGCTAGCTGTCCGCTCAACGCAAAGGACTTTATCTGGACTTTCTTAAATGACTTGCAACTATGACTACCTCCCCATATATTATATAAGATAAGTCACCTAACTACCCACTTAATTTAGCTAAAGCTAATACTATCCACTAAGCCCAATCGGGTACTAGATCTCGATTTTGGACTTTAAGCATAATATTTACTACGCAAGCCATACTTTTAAATCAAAAGCACGACATTCCTATATAATTATTTAAACAGTAAAAAATATCGAAGCTTTTTTTACTTTTAAAAAGCCTATTACGCTTATATATATTTTAATAGTTTATAGGGTAGGTAAGTCCCAATTGATTAATCAATAATGTATACGCGCTCGAGTACTTTGTGCAATCCAATTAGTTATTTAATTAATTGAATTGATTGCTAAGTGCGGGTAGGGTAGTCTGTGCAGCCGGTGGTGAGGTGGTCCGAGTTGCAAGTCATTCTAAGCAAGTCCCTTTATCTCACCTGTTTTATCGTCCAGCATAAAGCTCTATTTCATCAAAGATATGATATCCGTATTAAAAAGCGGCATCCTGAGCACAATTTCGGGTGCGAACCAGAAATATTGTGTTGGTGGTGTTCTTGGGGCCAAGCGATGCAACCCTCATGTCAAGGAAATGCTCCGCGAGGCGGGCGGAATAAATTGTCCAGCGAGCCGGTGGGTGCCAAGGGTTGCATTTCTTTCAACCTCTTTGCAAGTCACACCGGGTTTTGGTTTAAGCGACCGCCGAACTCTTCTCACCACATCTACGAAAAAATATATGATGTACTATCGAGTGGTCTGCTAGAATGAGATCCTCGATAAGGGAATCGGGGGTTCCTGGTCAGAAGAAGGATTCCATCCTGAGATCTCCCCCGAGATTCGCTGACACGATCAATGGCACCTTGGCCAAGCAGGGGGGCAGACAGTCGAAGAGATTTAGGGCTTATCCCAACCGAGCTATCACATCTTGGGTTAGACTGAGGTTTTGTGAACGAAACACAAGTCGAAGCGATTGCGATGCCTGCACGCCCTGCCCTCCCACGAACCTCTCAGCTTTGTCGGCAGCAGCATCCGTTGTTGCCTTCGTTTGGCTTGCGAGGTGAGGAGGTGTGCGGCTGTCAGCAAAGTCGTATCCGTACCTGCAGCCAGATGTTTCGGCCCTTTCAGGCTTTATGTAAGACCAAGTTTTGGCGAGAACCTCCTCATCATTTCTGCTGTCGAGAGATGGATGTTGTCTGGTGGTTGCTTCTTTCTTCACTATCGTTGAACCACGCTGTTGCGAAGGATTTTCTTCTCCCAAGAGCTGCACGGCACTGCTGTGTCCCTGAAAATCGACAGCAACCCCTGTGCCACCCACTCACGGTGTGTCCGGCAGACGAGATCGATCTTCATGCTGAATGAGGGCTGTAAGATGCCAATCTCTAGCTGGTTAAAGCTCAGGAGGGAACGCAAACAATGATTTCCCTGTGCCAGAGTTGCCACACATCTGGTTTGGTGATCAACCCCCCCTTGGCTCTCATCACTGCATTTCTCGAACACGATGAAAGCTGGAAGGATTGCTAGAAACTTGTAAAACGGCGACCTTCTCAAACGATCAAGCTTTTGCTGCGGACGCACAGACTGGCATTGACTCTGTATGTATGTATGTACTGTGATGAGAATTGTGAAGACCAACAAGATTTCGAGGTTGAGAAGAACGCGTTTCTTCAGCTTCTTTGGAGTCGAGGGCCGAGATGGTCGGTGGGTCCCGTCCCGTGTGCACAGACAATAGCGGAGAAGAGTAAGAGAAACGTCGCAGGGCCCGGTTTGGCTTAGCGTGTGGCTTTCCACTTGTTTTCTTTTGTCTGACTGGCTGGGCCTGCGGGGGTTGCACATCATTTCCATTTTTTTTCAACGGCCAAATATCACACTGCTCAACAAGAGATCTGTGCGCTGTTCGTGGCGCGCATTAGGGAGACAGGGGCCACGAACCATGGAACACCATCCCTGCTCTTCTGAGCTTCTGCTTCTGGCTCTGCTCACCACCAATCACACGATGGCCGCCATCTCGGATCCAAACTCATGGCTGGAGGACGCAGCTGGTAGCACTGCAAGAGGGAAGACCTTTTACGCACTACCGAGCCGTGTCCCAGATCCAGGAACAGCGCATGACTGGGAATGATGTGAGTCGGATACCTTTGGGAGGACGGAGTGTTTTTATGACACTGATAGATACACCAACTAAGACTGTACGTTAGCAGATCACTACCTCGACCTCTCAAAGAGATTGTCAGGTGCCAAAAGTGGAAACTCAGCCGGACCTCTTTCCAGATCTGATACCTGCTGGATGCTCAGTCCCGCCGCCCCGGCTTGACTTGCATTGGGGCGAGAGGGACTCTGCAAAGAAAACCTGGGAAGCCCCCTCCGGATAAACTCGAGGTCCCCGGAAATCGAGCTACTGATGCAGCCACCAGTGACGGAGCTCGCCCGCCGAGCATTGCGGCACTAGAGCGGAATCGAAGGCCTAGGCGATGCTACTCCTAGCGTAGCAGAATACCAGTTGCCATGAAATCAGAGCTCCTAGGGGGACAACCTAGACATGGGGTTATCGACGAGGGTGAATCCCAGGAGATCTGAGCGTGCAGAACGTTCGGGACAATGTAAGAATCCGGGGAACACTCCAACAAGTCGAGAACCCAAACGGCTGTGACTTATATCGCTCAGGACGCAATACTTGCAGAGAACACAACCCCTTCCCTTCCTTCTGCCGTTCGTCTTGCATCAGGCCGTGTACCAACGGCACATACCACACTCACTGACCCTGACCGACTCTAGAGGTCCGTGGTTTCCCCCGTAAGCGACGCCGGTCCGTCACGGTATATCATGGTAGTCTGCTCCCGCCGATAGCTTCCGCTGTGGACCTTCCCTTCAGGTCGTCTTGATCGTATCAGCGATCACCCTCGACTCGGCATTTCGTTCTTTCACCAGACTACATCACCACACACATACAAGATGTCGGATACCTTTACACCACCAGAGGGTTTAGCACCCGAGATGTATGAATCGCGGGCCGGGGTTGTCATCGCCGTCGTGGCAGTTTGCTTGACGACGGCCACAACTGCCGTAGGGTTGCGGTCCTATTCCCGTGCGACACTGATTCGTCAATTCGGGATGGACGATTGGGCTGCTATTGTAGCCCTTCTTTTGGCGATGGGCAGTGGGATCATGGTCGCTTCAAGTACGTGGGCAGATGTCCGGTTCAAGCCAACATACCTGACTGACCATCATCTTCTTAGATACAATTTATGGACATGGCAAACACATCGCGGTCGTGGACGGGTCTCAGCTGTGGAAATATTTCAGGGTACGTCTGCTCCAAGCCATATTACCTACTTTGGGTAGCAACATGTTCTAACCAACCTTGATAGACATTCTACACCTCCATCGTCCTCTATAACGGGTCATTGACAGCTATCAAAATCACCTTCCTCCTCCAATACTGGCGCATTCTCGGGACACCACAGATGAGAAAGGTGGTGATGTTTGCTGGAATCATTGTTGCCTTGTGGTCCATCTCCCAACTACTCGTCGTCATCTTCACCTGCACGCCCATCGAGAAGTTTTGGCTGCCAGAAACGCCGGGAACTTGCATTCCCAACCTGCCTTTCTGGTATATCAACGCGGCCGGCAACATTGTTACCGATGTTATCGTTTTTGTCGTTCCTTTGCCAGCTCTTAGCAAGCTGAACCTGAAGAAGAACCAAAAGGTCGCATTGATCGGTATCTTTTGCTTGGGTTTCTTTGTGAGTCCCTCTCTCGTCTCACCGCTCTTCTCACATTTTGCTGACCTTTTGGCCACAGACCTGCGCCATCTCCGTTATCCGCATCCAGTACCTCCGCCTCAGCGAGGATGTCACATGGGACAACGTCGCCTCCTCATGCTGGTCCGTCGGTGAGCTCTGCTCCGGCATCACCTGTGCCTGCCTCCCTACTCTCCGCCCTCTAGTCGCCAAGATCTTTCCCTCTATGAACTCGAGCAACGACAGCTACGGCAGCTATCAAAAGTCCTCCGGCCGTGATGGGACGGCCCCAAGCAAGAGCAAGAGATCCCGCAACGAGACAGGGAGCACGAGGAGCATCATCTACCCCGAGGATGTGGAGCTCCAGAGCGATGACAGGTCAGACAAGGAGGTCAGGGTGGACAGGGTGGAGGACCACGCGCAGTATGGGGATGCGGTGAGCAAGCTCAAGCTGGGTCTCAAGCCTTCGGTCACTACGGAGATCAAGGTCGGGACACCTGGGTCGACTTCTTCGAGACCGGTACCGAGTTCGCAGTGGGGTAGGGGGATTGAGGTGAAGCATGATTTGGTTGTTACCAAGGAGGGGTTCTAAGTTTCTTTTGTTTTGTTGTTGTTCTTGTACAAAAAAGGTTTTGCTCTGGTAATAGATGGATGGGATATGTTAGGAACGAGGATTATACCCGGTGGGCTGTGTCAAAGTACACGATGGACCAGTTACGAAATATAAAAAAGTAAAATGAAAAAAAAAACATTTCAGAATACCATCACACTGATAGTGGTAGTTAACCGGTGTAGTTGGTGTTGTAAGCGAACCGTGCCGCTCCCGTTCCCAACAACATTAGCCACATCGGCTTGGAGTGACGCTATTGGGGCGAGTATAGATAGAGTGGCATCCTTCCCGTGGGCCTGTGCCGCAGTTTATTGTGACCCGGTACACGGTCTTGGTGTCGTACTGTGTGGTAGGTCGCTTAGGTAGGTATTCAGGATGGTGTACAGAAACACGAAAAGGTCAAAGCGGCACCCTCATTTATTTCACACGTCATCTAACTCTCCAGAGGTTCCTTCAAAGCCAAAGCACCTAGACCATCGGGAAAGGACCGACTCAAGCTATGAAGTCACTGCCCCTCTAGTCGTACACAACAGAGCCAAAATCTACGCCACCGATCCTCTACAACATCCACTAGAGCCACACACTGCACAGCCTTTTTTTTTCTGGTCATATCATCATTTTCCATTCATCTATAATCGGGCATCTCCCAAAATCCAAACCAGGGTATCGCTTATTCAAAACCATTACTCTCCCCCGATCTAGTACTTGTACCTATCCTCTCCCTCCCTCTTCTGAAACTTATTCAACAACCAATACTGCGCATTCGCCACGATCGACATGAAAAGCGAAGCTGAGCAAAGCGCAACAATAATCGTCCACCCAGTCCTATAAACAGGCGCATCATGCGCTTGGAAGATTTGCGAGCCAGCAATACCAGCAATGTTCGCGCCCATGACAAAGATAGCCATAGTGATGGAGCGCTCGCCGGCAGATCTGGCGTTGAGGGAGAGCCAGGCTCCGTTGACGGCGTCTGAATCATATCTGTCAGTGATATCGACTGGAAATGAGATGGGGGGGTAACATACGCCAATTGGCCATAAAAGCAGTAGCCATAGTCAAGAAACCGAACCGGAGGTCTCTATTAGGGGAGGTGATCAGGAGGCGGTTTCCAAGCTGGAAGACCCAGAGACCCAAGACACCAAGGAACACCATCAGCCCTCTCTTGCTGTACTTATCCGCGAGCCAGCCCCAGAGGAGGTTGAGGACCAAGAGAATCCATGCGCCGATTGTCATCATGGCGTTGGACTGCAGTCTGCCGTAGCCGAAGCCGATGACGAGGGTGGGGGCATAGGCACCCAGGGCATGAGCGGAAGCCATTCCGAGGATGGTGGTGAGGAAGTGAGGGAGGATGCGCCAGTTGGTGAACTGTTGTTTTTGGTTAGTCTTGGTTGCTGGCCCAGGTGAGATTGGCCGGACTTACAGTATCCTTCACTTCACCCCAGCTGACATGTTGTCTAGGCTGGAGCTTGGACGGGTCGTCCTTGAAGACGCGTGCTTGCAGAATCGCAGACTCTCTCTCGGTGAAGTAGCGGAAGCTCTTGCCTGCGATCAAGGATCTTGGGTTGGCTGGGGACTGGGGGAAGAAGGCGATGAAGATGAGGCCGACGACAATGGTAAAGAGGCCTTCGAGAAGGAACAGCCATTGCCACCCAGAGAGACCGGCAATACCTCTCATGTGCAAACTGTAGATAAGGTCAGAAAAGTTTCAAATAAGACGGTCAACATGCCGAACATACATTCCATAAGCAATGAGACCTGAGCAAGCGCCGGCAAAGAGGTTGCCGAGGAAGTAGTAGGAGAACCGCCTCGAAATCTCACTGCGCTTGTACCACCGGGTCATGGTGTAAAGACCGGCAGGAATAAAACCAGCTTCACAGAGACTGTAATATCAAGATTAGTCTCTCTTTCAATGTGGCATATCCCGAGGTAGCAGGGACATACCCAAGAAGCAATCTGGTCGTCAGATATGGCCCCAAGCCCTTCCCCTTGATAAAGGCTTGAAAGGTAGCGACTGCACCCCAGGCAAGAATCTGGCAGCCAATCCATAGGGTTGGGCCAACACGATACAGGATGATGTTGCTGGGAATCTATGACTTGTTAGTCTGAAGCTCAGACATATGGTTGATGGTGACCTACTTCGAGAAGCACGATGCCTGTAGACAGCAGCTGCTGGCCGATGTTGAACTGAAACTGTGTGATTCCCACTTCTTGCATGAAAAAATCCGTCATGGCATTGCCGCTTGATTAAACGTATGTTAGTCATGGTGATAGAAATAAGGGCATGATGGCTCAACTTACATGTTTCCGCGATCTATTTGGAGGGCAAAGAAACCAAGGATCAAGAGAGGCATGATGAGAAAGTCAACCCTGAAAGAGTCAAGTCAACAATGGTTCATGATGTCAGTTCAAGGACATGGAAAGCGTACCTTCGAAGCAGTGCCTTCTCCTCTTCCTCTGTCCAGGTGATTTCTTGTCCATCGTCGTCGGTGAAGCTCTGGCTCACACTGCTCGCTGTCACCTTCTCAAGTTGCTTTTCGTCGGCCATTTTGCGTCGACTGGGTATCACAAACAAAATCAAACAAAAAAGTGAAACAGATAGCGCAAAGGAAAACGCTGAGCACTTGAAAAGGCGCCGAGGAAAGTGATGATCGACTTCTTGCATGCAACGCAACGTCTTGCTACCTATCTATACTCCAAATGTGAATCCATGGCCCAACCGATTCGACATGGGGTTCAAGTTCGATGGAGCATTCTTTTTCACTAAAACTTAGGTACGTCCTCGGCTTTCCTCATGCGCCTAACTTGTTAGCATCTTGAATTTCAGTGAGCTGGAAACACGAAAACGAGCCATTGCAACGAATATCGACCCTGTAATTGAATTCACATGTCGTAAGAAAGCGGTGGTGCAGGCGTGGTGCAGCAAATGTGCAGGGGTTTGCGCCAGTTTGGCGTGCTTGATGCCATCGACATGGAGAGGCACGTCATCTGTCACCATCGTGGGTTTCCACCTTCGGTCTCTTGAAATACCACCAAAACCCCCTCGCTCGGTATACACTCCCGTAACGGCACCGGCCTAGTGCTGCATCATGCATACGAACGGTGTGGGATTGGTTCGGCGTCTGATAATGCCATTTGATGCCTGCATCGTCTCATGGCTCTCTGTCGTCGGCGTTGGGTGACTGAAGGCCTGGACCAGCAGATTGGGACGGCATTTGAATGGCACTCCAAGCCATCATGGAAACCTCGGATTTAAGCGGGCATAATATCGTGATAGCAAAGGATGTCCAAAAGTTGCATCATGGGGAGAATGCCGAAAGCTGGGTGTTTGAGACGATATTTGAAGGGCGAGATGCGTCGTTGGGCATGTTGGACTGATGAAGACTGGAGAACTGAACTGACTTGAGCTGAAGACGACCCCGATCCAAGACTCTAGAACGCACCTTCCTGACCAAAGATATCCACAGTCCACATCAAACTGGGAAGTTTCGGCCGCAAACATGGCCCACCTTGCTGCACGCGCCAATGTTTCCCCGGACTCGGGATTTCCAGTCACCCTCCACCCACACTTCAACCTCAAGATCAAAGATCATGTCCCTCCAGAGCCACCACACAAAGAGCGAACCCCAGCGCCCGACAGAGGTCTCTTTGCCAACCCCGACAAGCCATCGTTGCTCTCGATCCCCGGTATCAAAGTGGTTCCATTGACCGAATCGATTGGAACCGTCCTGGAGAATGTCCAGCTCTCCGCCTTGACACCACAACAGCTCGATGAGCTTGCTCTGCTGGTCAACGAACGCGGTGTGGTCTTCTTCCGCTCTCAAGATCTGACCACTGAAGGTCAGGTCAAACTCTTTGAACACTATGGAGAGCTCGACCGTCACCCGTCTCAGAAAGACACGCGCCATCATGTCATCAGAGGCAGCACCATAGATCACAGGGAGATATTGGCCTACACCCCTTGGCCAAGCGGCGATTTCCATGCCGACACCTCTTTCGAGATCAACCCGCCATCTTACTCGATGCTCAGAATGGAAGAGCACCCGCCTGTTGGTGGTGACACGGCGTGGGTATCGTCTTATGGTCTGTACGATACTCTGTCGGATGCCATGAAGTATGCTCATTGTAGTCACTGCTCCCATATGTCTTTTGTGTCCTGACAAAGCGTAAACAGAAACTTTTTGTCCGGTCTTCACGCCGTTCACACCTCTCGTCTTCAATACGACACCATCCTCGACCTTTGGCAAGTGCCTCCCAACCGGGCCCCAATCGACACCCACCACCCCGCTGTTCGGACTCATCCAGTCACTGGCCTCCGGGCACTGAACGTCAACCCCGGCTTTGTCACGGGCTTCGCCGAGTTGAAGAAATATGAAGGCGATAAGATTTTGGACTTCTTGAACTATCACATCCATTCTGCGGATGACCATTATGTACGATTCAAGTGGGAGGTGGGGAGTGTTGCGTTGTGGGACAACCGAGCCGTGGTTCATCGCGTAATTCCCGGATCGTACGAGACCCCTAGGAGAGGCATTAGAACGACTGTTTTTGGAGAAAAGCGTATGTACTACTGGTGCATTGTGTCGGAGTGTTGATCGAATTGATAGCTGACGTGAACTTGAACAGCATACTTCGATCCGAAGAGCGAGGGAAGGTTGGAGAGACAAAAGAGGCTAAAAACTGAGAAAGAGAACGAAGATAAAGCCAATGGTGTCAATGGAACCAACGGCAATGGGGTCAGCCACTGAGTGGTATTTGTCGATGTGGAAGATACGGGGAAAACACGGGGAATATCCCAGGCATGTGGGTTGGATCATGTTGGTTCCAGACACGGTATATCTCAGGTTTCACAAGCATGCTTTCGATGACGACCACATCCATTTGTTGTGGGAGAGGAATGCGAAATCAAGGTGGCGAATCAGCCAAGGCCCGAATCATTGTCCCCGTGTTTCTGTTGGTATAATGGATTTTTTGAATTATTTCAGTGTTGCAACTAAATAATTGCCATGTTGTCCCTGAACTGCACAATCAGCATCCGGCCACATGAGACAAAACACGAGCCAGAGAAATCCCAGATAGAGCGTTGGGACCCAGCAAACAGTCTAATGGCTCTCACGATGCAGACTACAGGCGTTACCAAGGAAAAACCCTCTCCAAAAAATGGCACCGCAAAAGTAAGTAGATAATAATAATTACGCGTTTTACTGGCTTGCAATGCCGATTATTTTGGGGGGAGGGTGCCAAAAAAGGGAACCTTCCTGTGCCGGAGACAGGTCTTCACTAGGTACCTAGGTACTAGTTGTTTTTGGAGCCCACATCAGTGAGACCAACATCATTATAGTTTTGGTTAATGTGACGATATCTACGTTCGACTGTCTTTGATTGATGTCTCTTTCATTAGATTTTGATGTTTGTATTTGAGCACCATAATCAACCGCGAATAACCACCCAACTGAACTGTTGAAAGAGTGTCTTGACGTCAAGAGGAGGCTTTTCATCAACATGATCAGATCATGAGATATCTACAATATAGAGTTGACGATCCAAAGAATACACTTGGTTTCTGAAACCTGACCCTTGGTAAGTCGTCATGTGTACCTTTGATACTAAACCGACGGCAGCTTCTAGTATATGTAATGCCCGATTCCCACTTCAAAGTCTTACCCTTCATGACTACCAAAGCTACCGGCAAAAAGTCAGAATTGCCACACACATTCTCACGAAACTTCAACGACAAGTCAGCCTTGCCAGATATACTCAACATCCCACAACACTACCTCAAACTACTCACCGACAACGAGCCACCTCCACAAACATGTGCGCGAAGCATTACAAGTGCTGCAATGACCCATCGGGCTGCGCAACCGAGATGTCCGTCACTATCAACAAATGCCCCGCAGCCATAAAGCACGGCAAAGATTGTGGCCCGTGTTTAGGTCAAAAGGTGACGCAGGAGGAGGGTAACTGTGGCAAACACACTTTGCCGAGTGTCATATTGAAGAAGACTTAATCATGAGTGGGTGCTCATGATGAATACTGTGGTCGCAGTGGTGGGACTTGGGCTATGGAAACGGTTCCTGCATGGCAGCTGAGGATCGTTTGCTTGCATTGTTTTGCCCGTGCCATGGGCATTTGTTGATGGAATTACGTATCGTTGATTTATTGGTCATGATGTTGGTGGCCAGGTACCTACCTAGACTTGATATCAGTTGCTAGTTGGAGAAACTCAATACAGCAATAAAACCCCTGGGAGTCACCATACAGCGTCCGTCTACCTCCTCACCTTCACCGTGCTATGCTATGTTGGAAACACCAGGATTGAATGAATAGTTTCATGGTAACGACCCTCTATCGCTTCTATTGTCAAAGAACTGTGCTGTATTTACAGTTACTGCTCTGCCAGCTATTCTCTGTCCTGCCTTGACATTGTCGGTAATTCCTGTGGACCAATATCATAGGTAGCGGGAAGTTCCACGTGATTATTGCCCATACCCGGCATCTCAACAGCAGCCTTGTATGCAGTTGGCATCTCCTTTGAAAACACTCCATACTGGGGCGGCAGTGGACCACCGGCTCCATGATAAGTGCTTGTTTGTTGCGTATAACCGCTCTGTTGCGGATGACCCGCTCCAAATCCAGGTAATTCTGACGCGGGGCCTCCCAATGGCGAAGATTCCGGCAACGAGGAGGCAGCCAGCGCCCTTCGACTCCTCCACCATAAGAAAAATCCAACACCAGCAAGAATGGCGAGTATCGGTATGACCACTGCGATTGCGGCAATAGCTCCGGTACTGAGGCTTGAACCTGCTGGTTCAGCTATTGGCGCGGTGTCCGGGCTTGAAGATGTCTCCAAGGATCCCAATTGACTTGTGGGCGAGGAATTCGTTATTGGAGGGTCTGTGTTTGAGGTTGATTGCGTGTTTAAGGGCGATATGTCGGTCGTCTGGTGTACCATGCGAACACCAAACGCATTGATGCCTTGCGGAGATATGAATGTCTGGGTTTCGGTGGCGGTCACGCCGTTCCTAGATGTGGTGACCGTGACAACGTTGCCTGTCCATTTCGCTTTGAACGTGCAAAAATGGTCCACCCAAGGTGCGGAGAGTACAGCATTAGAAGGAACACAAGACAGAGAGATGTCGCTTCGGTATATTGGGCAGCAGGTCACCGTGGTGATCGTACTGACGCCCTTGGAATCCGAACAAGCACTCCAGTACCCGCTAGGACAAGCGATGCCGGGGGAGAAAAAGGAGGTTGACTCGGTGTCGAATCCTGGAGGAAGGCAGGTAGGGTCGTTATCCATGACCCAAATATTTCCGGGCATGTATATGCCATTGCAAGCAGGAGGTCTCGAGTACGTCGTTGTAAGCGGTTGAAAGGGGAAGGAGGTCATGGCAAGGGTTGCCATCATGACAGATACAGTGAGAGATGGATCCAGGTACGTAAAGGTGAGAGATGGCAGGTGCTGTCAAGAGGATATCACTGAGACCATCGTGAAAAAGCGAAGAAGGATAACAGAGAAATGGAGAAGGTGACGGCGGAATGGTGGAGGCAGTTTGAGCTACCTGATGCTTTATCCCCCCCGGTGATAACATGTCGGAAAGACTGAGCCAAATCTCTCAAGTGCGAGCAACCCGCACTGATCCGGGAGCTGAATTGGGGGCTAAACCATTTCGAGTTTCGTGTAGCAGAAGGTTATTGGAGGTTACGCATCTGTTGGTTGCATTGTGCAACATAGCCAGTTCAGGGGTAGAAGCGCGGAAGCATTGGGTGAAGAAGTCGGGAGCGGCGCAGCAGGCGCAGTCCGAGGCTGATGATCTGGTTACCGGATGTGACACGGAACCAAACATGAAACCATTCAGTAGTGGCTCTCACTGTGGGCAGTGCAGGTTAAAAAAGATATTTTGAAAGCTCTAGGCCTGGTACGGGCGCCTATGCGTAGGGACTGCATCTTGACCAGAGAACAATAAGACAAGCTTCAGCAAAAAGGTTATGAGGCTGCGAGCACGTGGGAGAGCTGCAACCTGCAAAGGCGTTTGATGAGCGTTGCGCAGGACCAAACACATTTCGAGCAACGATGATAAGATAAGAAATCCGATAAAAGATAAGAGTGTCAGAACTCAGCTGCTTGAGCGAGTTGCGGGGAGAAAAGCTGAAGGTGGGGCCTGCCCTCGTCAAAAACCCACAACAGGCCGGCAAGTCACGGGACCGGGTCAAATTTCGACCGTGCACCCACACTTGCACGGCAGCCCTGGGCGAAATTGTTGCAAATTCGCGAAAACCAAAGAGAGAGGCAGCTGGCCCACGACACCACACGTCAACCACACCACATCACGACCCCATCCAGCCGTCAAAATGGTGAACGTCCCCAAGACCAGAAAGACCTTCTGCAAGAGCAAGGAGTGCGGCAAGCACCAGCTCCACAAGGTCACCCAGTACAAGGCCGGCAAGGCTTCGGCCTTCGCTCAGGGAAAGCGCCGTTACGACCGCAAGCAGAGCGGTTACGGTGGTCAGACCAAGCCCGTCTTCCACAAGAAGGCGAAGACCACCAAGAAGATCGTTCTCAGACTGGTGAGATTGCCCGATCGCTGAATCGAGGACGGAGGGATGCTAAAACGGGTGGAATAGGAATGCTCCGCGTGCAAGGCCAAGAAGCAGCTCCCTCTCAAGCGCTGCAAGCACTTCGAGCTTGGGTAAGTTTTTGTTCGCCTTTTTCCTTGACAGCATCACGAATTCGAGAGACTCCTGCGAAACCGACCGGCATGATGAAAACCGATTGTGTGAACCACGAGCTTCCGACTACCCCGCGGCGGCGAATCTGCGACCAGGACCACTCCGAGTACGAACACGCTTCACGACACCATCATACGGAAAGTTTGATCCAACACTCGTCACATATACAATGGGAATTCGATGTTTGGGGTACAAAACGCCGGGGGAATCATATTCAGGTTTTCGAGCTGTTGCGGTCAGCATGACACCGGACGATGGGCAGCGATGATGTTTCGAACCAATCACCTCCGAATATCGGCAACACGATCTCGACATAGACACATCACACCACGAGAATATTTGTGATGCATGTTTCGATCCCCAAAATACTCGACGTCATACGACGTCAAGATATGGAACAGGGTTCTGCGGCAGTCTCTCGAATTTGGTGCACCAGTTGCTGGACCGAACACGTGCTGACAGATTGTGCTATAGTGGTGACAAGAAGACCAAGGGTGCTGCCCTCGTCTTCTAAATGCGCTCCGGCTGGAAATGTGGGTGGTGAAGATTTGAGGACATTGGCTCTGGTTTTCGGGATTTGCCTGCATGGGAATTTGCCGCGCCATGTCGTGGAGCATCACAATATGATTTCGATGTTGACATGGGAATACCGGGCATAGAGGATCATGTACATGGGCATGGGTGGTTTCGGTCGCGGGACAACAAGCAACAATACCATCCTCGGGGCGTTTCGTCTGCGCTTTTTCACGAACACTGCTTCCAGTTTCCTCACACTTCAACGACCGAACAAGCGCCCTTGGTGCAGTGACCGCAACTGTTTTGTACGCATGTTGGGGCTGGTGGCTACGACGAATGTGAGGTTGGGCGGGAACTGGGCATCCCGTTAGCCAAGAAAACGGGCCAATGTCTTTTTGAAGCTGAATAAATTAAGTGGACGCACCAAACCTACTCCAACCATCGTTTCCCACTCCCATTCTTGCTGTGTATCCAGAGCCCCCGAACGCCGTAGAAGAACAGGTTTCCCTTCGCTGCAGTCTTGAGCGCTCAGTTCGTATGATCCATTACAGATTTAATATGAGAATTAACCACCACATTCCAGTATAGGACCAAACAAATGACCCGATTTAAGGACTCGGTTGCGCGGCATCTGATTGGAAGCATGTCGAGCGGCTAGACGCGATACAGCTTGGATTCTCACCGCACTCCCTGATGGTGATGCCGCCTGGGTGTGGTTGCACTCATGGCCAGCAACGCTCAACAGCGTTTTGGTCCTCACCAATCCCGACCTGACAAACAAGCGCAGCGAGTTGCAATAGCTCGAGGGGCCAGTCACAGGGCGGCGCCATCGGCAATGAAGCGAGCTGCTGAGAGGTTGAAACAAGCTTGGTGGACACGCAGTCGGAGAGGCTTAATCTCAGCCGCAGCTGCACACAGTCGGGTCTGGGAGACCTCGCGGGATCCAGGTTGGGTTTGGCTCTCTCTGTGTGCCCAATATGAGGGCACCGATGCCCGGCCACAGAATGGTTCACATGCATGTCCGATCTGCTGCCTTTCCAATGGGCTCCGGAAGAGGGAATATTGACCTGCCTCTCCAAGACCCGAGTCAACACACAACGTTCATAAAACATGATCCTGGAGGACCTGACTGATACAAACCTATTTATCACTCAACAAAGAACCTCAAGATAACACCATTGAGAAGACACCTGACATTACCAGGCCAGGGGACTTCGTCTGTGCCCCGCGCCCACGCCATCAAAAACTATGCAGCAACCCCTTATTACACCAAGAGACGACCGAGCCGCCTATGAGTACAGCATCCAGGCCACGGAAGATTGCAACTATGAACCAAGGAGGACAGAGGAGCAGGTCGCGCCGACATGGCAGCCACCAGCATGGAGACCGACTGACACACCCAACTACAAGCCAAAACCACTGCGATGGCCATTCATCAGCGGTCTTATGGTCCTGCTAGTCGTGGCCATCGCCCTTATCATTTTTGCCGACAAGAGCCTGCCAAACTCAGACACGAGTGCTCGGTTTTTGGGACTACATCCCAATGCTTCGCAACCTGTGCGGCTAGCTCGCGATGTTCTCCCGAACAACACAGCAACCATGACCCCACTCAGTGGCATGACTTCGATGTCACAGAGCACTCTGAGTTTCGAGGAAGAGGTCAGGGTCGCTGTTCAGAGCAGTTCTTCCCCAGAGATTGTGTCTCAGGTGACACCGACGCTTCAGTCGTCTACCGAAACACAGTCTATACCTTCTTCCGGCTCAACGTCCCCGATCTTCATCGTGACAGGCGTCACAGAGACCGAAAGACTGTCTCTCTCAGCTTCAGAAACGATGGATAACAACGCGTTTAGGTTGCCAGATCCTGAAACAAGCAATCCATCAAGCGTTCCGTCAGTCACGATATCTCAAGACACCTCAGCAACTGCCTCTGGTTTATCGTCTGTAACCGGTCCCCCTTCAGAGCCTGTCAGTTCCAGCACCAGTGCGACCAGCGTGAGCGGCATGTCGTTGATACCGATATCTGTCTCCATATCTTATTTTACACGAAACGTTACAGTTCCTGTCACGACAATTCTCTTCACCTCAACATTCACCAGAACTCGAACGTCTTCGTTCAGCAGTGCTTCTACATTTACCACAACATTTGTGACAGATGTGACCGATGTGGCTCCAACCACGGTCATGTCATTCTGGTCATCAGATGGATCAGAAGGCGCAGTCCCTATTTCCACTGGCATGGGCACTGGCGTGAAGCCTACAACAATCGTTTCAGGGGTGACGACGACCGTTGCAGATGTTTCCACGGCGACAGATGTTGTGACGTCTGTTTTTACCAGCACGCTTACCGGAGTGGTGATTCCAAGCGTGGGCCAGGTTACGATCACTTACTTCCAGACTGTCATGCCTGTTCCAGTCACGGAGCCACCTAACCCGGTCAAGGTGACGGGGGTGGAAGTCATTGACGGGACAGTCATTGAGGTTTTTAAAACTCAGGGGCCTGTTGTGGTCGTTGTCCCCACAAACGAAGTCCAAACTAGGGTGGTTGAGCAGGAGATCAGAACTGGTGTCGTTCGGGTCGGCGGGTCTGCCGTGACCAATGTTGTGGTCATCACACCGACCCCTGGCGTCGCCATAGGCCAAGTTACTAATGTCGATGGTGCACCCCGGACCATTCAAGCGGTTGTGGCACCAGTCGAAGTTGGACAGCCGGTAACTTACACAGTCGTTGACAACGTCGGGGGCTCGCTTGTTTCGCAAGTTGTCGTTACTACACCCGCTGGGCCGCCTTATCAACCGGTTTCATACACTGTTGTCCGCGAGCAAGGAGGATCTCTTGTGACTCAAGTCGTAGTAATCACACCAACAGGCCCTCCAGGCCAGCCGATAACCTATACCGCCATTAACATGGAAGGAGGAACCCCGGTGACCCAAGTCGTCGTCACCACACCTTCCGTTGACGGCCCTTTCGTGCCCATCACCTACCTCGTCACAACCAACATAGGCGGCACCCCAACCGTCGTCACCATAACCCCCGCCCCAACAACCTTTGTCACCACCATCGACGGCACAACCATAACCCGCGTGACAACCCCCCCAGTGACGAGCTTCACCACAACCATAGACGGCACCCTCACCACCCTAACCCTAACCACCACCCCAACCAACACCTCCCCCATCACCCTCATCCTCGCCACGACCTCTCGCGAGACCCTAAGCACCTTCACCAGCACCATCCCCCCCACCACCTTTCTCACCACCATCTCCGGCTCCCTGAGGACAATAACCTCCACCCCCTCCCCCACCACCTCCCTCTCAACCCGCCTCCCCACAACCCTAACCTACACCTCAACCACAACCCCAACCCCCTCCTCCCCATCCGAATCCCTCGTCCCCCAAACAAGGGTAATCTTCTGGTCCGAAACCGACATCTTCCTCGGCACCTTCCTCCCCGCCCTCCTCGCCATTGCCATCGTGATTCCCCTCCGCATCATAGACCTAAACGCAAAACTCTACCAACCCTTCCAGTCCCTTACCCTCCCCACTGGCAGTCTGGGTGCTAACACCCTACTGGTCCAATACTCTGGCGTCCTGTCGTTTGTTACGCCAGTCATCACCCTCTTGCAGGCTAAACACCCTGTCCCATTCGTGACAACGCTCATGGTCGGTTGTGGGAGTTTGATGGTCCCTTTTGCGACTGAGGCTATCGGGCTGAAGCTTCATGGGGATTGTTATCTCAACACTGCGAGTAAGAACTGCGGTCCGGCGCTGGGGGTGAACAGGACGGCGGGGTATGTTCTTGTTGGCCTGATGGTTGTCGTGGTTGTTTTGCTAGGGGTGGTGATGTGGTTCACGAACTGGGGACGGAAAGGGGTCACGGGGGTGAGGGCGAATCCGTGGAATTTGGCTGGGATGGGGTCGCTCCTGGGGGGGGTGAGGAGTGATTTGGGACGCGGGCATGGCAAAAAGATGAGGTATAAACGGTATGGAATGGGGTGGTATCGGAATCAGGATGGGAGGGAGGATTACGGAATGATAGTGTTGGATGAGGCTGGTCAGGGGTTGCAGCAGCAGCAATATCCTACCTCTGAGAGTGAGAGTGACGACATGGATGGGAGTGATGCGGTAGCTGATTTGAAAACGGGGGTGTCGGGGAGTCATTTACCTTTTATGACGTTAAGGATACCGTGGAGGGTCGGGCTGATTCTATTTCAACTTGCCGTCTTCATTTTCATCATCTATTACCATGCCTACTACCGCGGCGGGATCAAGGACAATGGCAAGCTCTGGACGTTTATGAACGCCAACACCTTTGGGGTGAGGTTCTTGTCGGCGATTATTGGGGTGATAGTAGCGTTTTGTTGGCAGTCCTTCTTTCTGAGTAAGTCCCCCTTTCTCATCTCCATCCAAAAGAGAATCGTGTTCACTAACAATCAAATCAAAAGGCGTGAGCACCATGACCCCCTTCCAACTAATGGCTCTCTCAACCCAACCGGCCTCGCGCTCCATCCTCTTCTCGCCGAACACGAACCCCTTTTCGGGGCTCTACTCCGCCATCAGAAACAGACACATGTTCCTGCTCGCGGTCTCAATAGCTGCGATCATGTCAGAGTTCTTGCCGGTGCTGCTCTCCAACGTCCCCTTCAGCCTCTACCAAACCTCCGCCGCGGCGACCGCCTGCGCGGTTCTTTCATGTCTCTTCTTGGCAGTGATGCTCGCCGTGCTCGGCTGGTCGTTCTGGATCCAATACCCCCCGATGCCCGCTGACCCGAGGTCCATCGCGGGGATGATGTACTACCTCTCCCAGTCACCCACCCTGCTGGCAGATTTGGAGGGGATATCCTCCATGGACGGGGCCGCAAGGCGCAAACGAATAGAAGAGAACGGTGGGAGATACTACTACGGGGTGCTGCCTGTTTCTGTGGGGAATGGGTTATGGGAGTCTCAGGACAGGAGAAGGCTAGGGGTGGAGGTGGAGACGGGAGGAGGTAGTGGTAGTAGTGGGTACGAGCCTGAGGACGGAACAACCCCGGCTTTTGCTGCGATGGACGGGCCAGCTATGACGGAAACGGCTCGCCGAGGCGAATACCATGCCGTTGATGGCAGTGGTGATGGTGGCAGTGGTGAGTTGAGGCATGATCGGAGCTTCATGAGTCAGAACACGGCGTATCAGGGACATCGGATTGATGAACAGCCTGCGATGTATGGTTGAGTTTGCCCCGAACTTGACCGACAGTTCGTTATTGAGGAAGGAATGCCGGGAATCCTTTTACCAACAACATCCCACACGCACGTGAACACTCGGGATACGGATATCGAGGCTCGGATCAGTGTACTCGGACTAGAATCAGCTGAGTGAGAGCCTGGCCAAAAAAAAATGCTGGCTTGCTGTTGCTGCTGCTGCTGTTTGTTCGGCCGAACACAACAAAAAAAACCGACATGGGGGACATCTTCTACACAACAGGCAGGTACAACTCTAGTCACTCCGCATCATTTTGTTGGTACGAGATTTCTTTTTCGACTGATGAGTGAGGTCAGCACCGTTTCTCTTGGCCCCGTTTTGTGGTCTTTTTTGTCATCAGCGCAGGGTTGCGTTGCATGCGGCTCAGTTGCGTTAAGATGACGCCAATACGGAGTCCCAAACCAGGGGAAATCGATAGCGCGCGAGGCTTGGGGAAGTTCTCGAAGGCAAATAGCTTACAGATGTTCCCAATACTACTAGTAGCGAGGCAATTGCCTAGGAACAAGTTCCTTGCATCTCGTTTTCAGTCTGAAAAGGCTTTTATAGATGTGAATGGCATGGTGGCATGGTGGTTGTAGAGAATAAGATGTGAGGTCACTCGGCAACAGCTCCCCAAAACTTTGGATCGGACAGAAGCGAGCGAGAGCGGAACCGGGCGCAGGGTGAGGTGGCGGTGGAAGTGGAATCATATTGCTGGGTAGTGGACCCTTTTCTCACGGGGTTCTCACGAGGGCTTGGTAGGGCAGAGCGACCTGGACATATTTGCAGGCTAAGACCGAGGCTGCTAAAAGACTATCAGCGATAAATCTCGAACGTTTTCAAGATGTCCAATCTGCTTCAATTGCTTCTCAACCAGCTTCTCAATCTCAGCACTATCCTTTTAGCTCTCGTGACAGTGTCTTGTCTTGATGAATCCTATTTTTGTCGTCCACAGCGTCGGGATTTTTTTCTGGACGGTTTCTGGTTTCCGGGTAAACTTGGCAACTTGGCAACTTGGCAAGCTTCGCGGGACGAGGATGATCGACCAGCAGGCGCGACCCTGGGAGTTGGACCTGTTGTCGTGATATTGAACTCTTGGCAAGCTATCTTCCAAGCAGGCAGCGCAAACACATGGCCCGACATGGTTCTGATGTGGGGGTTTGAGGACGTTAGGCATCTTGGGGTCATCTCGATACGAGAAGGACAAGCAAATAAACCCCTCTTTAGCAGGTGCGGGTTTGAGAATAAAGTCCAGGGAACCCATGGTGGGTTTATAGCGCACACACATAGTGTCCGTGTACCACGGGAATTGTTCTTCAAACAGCAAAGGCCAAAAAGGGGAAATAAAGTTTGACATGTCTTGATCTTGTGCGATGTTACATGCTTCACGCTGCCAGGCTGGCCGACTGACTTCAATATCTCGTATGTGAGAAAAAAAGAAAGAGAAGAAAAGAAGAAGGGTCCAAGGGAAAGCAAGATTGTCAGCGGAGCTGATCTGCAGGATGCACGCCATGCAGTAAAATATTGACAGTGTGCAGCATCTTCTTCACCTTGTGCCCGGGCGAGGGACAAATCAGGAGCAAAGTTCTGTCTCATTGAGACACACGAGGTTGGGTTTGACGGTACGTGAGCCTCGAGATGGATAACACAACATCCAATTTTGCCATGTTTTCCATCAGTTTAGTCTACTGTGGCTACCTGTGGCGCCCCCTCCACAACTTCAATCGCTAACACGCGGGGTTGGGTGTGTGACGTAGGGCCGGTTTTTCGGGTGTGATGGGATGGAAGGAAAATTAGAAGGAAGGGAGAAGAGACAGACACAGGGAACGCCGTGCCAGCCACGCCCTTTTGGCTTTTTCTAGACATTGCTCCGAATCATATCCCGCACCCGATGCCGTCCCGGTCGAAAAGCAGCCGCATTTTTCTTCTTTTGTTTGTGAACAATTTACCGTCCTTGCAGCCAGGGCGGCATTGCATCGCATCACATCCAGCCATGGGAAAACGGTTCCCATCTCGCATTTATCACTGAGGCCAGGCCGAAGGATACGAACATGACAACAGTTACGTTCAATACGAACTTCCACCGCTACTACCAAGCTGACCTGCTGCTTGCTCATTGGACAAAATTTACGAACAGGCAGTTGGTGGTGAGTAATATCAGAGGATACTAACGGTCATGATATGCACCTCTTCGGCGACTATGCCGCATGTTGCCCCGGCCGTTGGTTTTCAACTGTAAGATCTAGCTCCGAGTCGGGTATAACTGGAGACAATGAGGTGCCGCAACCGCCCTTCCAACCGTTGCACTCACGTCAGAACCTTGGAAGTCCGTAAGGCAGAACACTGCGAAAAGAGCAGCATTGATCTTTTGATATTCGGGGAAATGGCATGCGGCGTCCGCCCGGGCCAACGGTATCGGCCACGTCCGGTGCTTGTCTCCAGAAATAATTGTTCACGTGTAGTCCTCACCGAGTATTTGTGCGACCAGAGGAGATCACGTCGAGCACTGAGGTGTGGTTCCTGTGCGTTTGCCGAGGGAGCCGCAAGTGTTGGCTCTAGTAGGGATCCCAACTGTCGATGTCTTGGTGTTTCTCTCCGTTTTTAGACCTTGTGGTCTTGGCTTGTTTCTGCACTAGCGCCGTCCATGTGCTCCGTCTTGGAATACTCCGTTTATGTGGAACAAGTGGACTGACCCCTTGGAGTGACCCTCTCTTGATCCTTACTGTGCTGGGGAAGAAAAAAAAGGCGAGAAGCACCATGAGTTGGCACTGGACTGAGTGGACCGTTTTCGTGACTGTCCTCAGACCCCATCGGTGACCGTCCGGATCTTGGGGTATCCCCATGCGCCGCCATCCTATTCCCGTTACTCATTTCATGGAGTCTCAAGCGGGATCAGGGGTGTTGTCTTGAAGATATAAGAAAGATGGCGGCCCTTACCTCGTCCTACCCCAATCCACCTTCATCATCAGCCCTTGCCTCTCCCCGTCTGCTTGGAAGGTCTTGAGACAGTATATACTGTTGTTGTTGTCACTATCCATTCTTCACGACTTCACGAGACCATCGACAATATGATCAACGTACCAGTGACCCTCCTCTCGCTGTCGGCGGTAGCCACGGCTGCTGCTTTGGCCGATGCCAACTCCCAGTCTACCAGCCCTAACCCAAGCCCACGACAACATGCCAGAGATACACTCCAGAAGCGTGCCAACTGCGGTGCTGGCATTGGAAACTGCCCTTCCGGTCAATGCTGCTCTCAATACGGCTGGTGTGGCGTCACCTCTGAACATTGCGGAACTGGTTGCCAAAGCGGCTTTGGAACCTGTACAGGTGGTGGAGGTGGAAACAATGAAGAAACTCTGTCGACTCCTCGGCCAAAATTTGGAAGCATCCCCTATGGTAAGCCCCTCTCTGAGATAATTTGAAAACATGAAAACAAGATGACTTACACTTTTCAAAGGCGTCACCATCACCAACTGCAACGCCGCGGGCACCATCGCCCTCACGTTCGACGATGGCCCCTTCCTCTACACCAACCAGCTCCTTGACCTCCTCGCCCAGCAGCAAGTCAAGGCCACCTTCTTCACCAACGGCCTCAACTGGGGAGACGCAACCCAAGCACCATACCCCGATGTCCTGCGCCGCATTGTAAACGACGGCCACCAGCTCGGCTCCCACACCTACAACCACCCAGACCTCAACACCCTCACCACCGCCGCCCGCAGAAGCAACATGGCGCAAAACGAAAAGATCTTCAAGGACGCCCTCGGCGGGTACTTCCCCACCTACATGCGCCCTCCTTACGGCAGCTGCACCGGCCAGTGCCTCACCGACCTGGGCGACCTCGGCTATCACGTCATCAACTGGAACATCGACACCCTCGACTACCAAGGCAACATCCCCAACAGCCAAAACATCTTCAACAGCGCCGTCAGCACCAACGCCGCGGCCAACAAGTACATCGCCCTCGCCCACGACGTCCACCAGGCGACCGTTCAGCAGCTTGCCCTGGGTTTGATCCAGACCGCCAAGAACAGGGGCTACCGTCTGGTGACTGTCGGCGAGTGCCTTGGTGATGCTCCCGTCAACTGGTATCGTGATGCCACGACTGGCAATGCTCGCACCGGCGGCGGTGGTGGCAGCGGCGGCAACCCCAACCCCGGCCCCATCACCTCGACTAATGGTCTCTGCGGCAGCACAAACGGCAATATGAACTGCCTCAACTCTGGGTTCGGCAACTGCTGCTCTCAATGGGGCTTCTGCGGCTCTACCGCTGAGTACTGCGGTGCCAACTGCCAGCGGGCCTTTGGAAATTGCAATTAGCTGAGATAAGAGTATATATATGTCCGCGGGGACAATGGGGTTTTCAATGGGTTTTCAACGGGTTTTCAACGGGGTTTTCAGTTAATAAATAATGCTCCTTACATCATGTCCACAAAGTGATGTTGAGCTGTGTGTGCCGAGATAGTGGCGTTCGATTATTGATCCTGAAAGAAACCAATGAAAACAACAGACAAGTTGAAGGCTGATGCTTGTTCAACCGTAGATAAGGGGGGGGACTTAACGGTTGGCCCAGATGTGGTAGAAAAGATGAGCTTCCTTGGCGTGGTTGCCTCCGGACGCTGCCATGTTTTGTGTGATTTTGTGATCGTGTCAAAGGACAGCTTTCAAGAGCTGTAAAGGGGGTGGATGTTTCTCATCCAATGGAACACAAATAAGAATGCGGTTGCTAACCGAGCAAGAAGCTTAGACGCCACGAGAAAGGTTTAATGCAGTGTGCCTGATGGGGGCGTCATTTCTTGGTTCGAACTACACAATCAGTCAGCACCTTTCATAGTTTCCACTGGTGGAACTGACTTATACAAACGAGAGCGCCACGCTTACCTCATTTTCCATATTGCTTACCTGCTGCTTCAGCCTCACCGACGTCATTTGACACTGGGTCCAATCGGCAGGAATTCAAGCCATTTGTACTTTGTAATACCAATCAGCCGAGAGTCTAGTATATTCATTGGGTCCGTAGGCGGACAATAAGGGGTTGCGTGGTCACACCGTCATACTATCTCGCAGAGGTATTAGTTCTCGCCTTTGTCCATGTCCAAGTCGAATATCCCAGAGTCTTTTTCGAGCATCATCTTGAAAGTCTCAGGCGCTAGGGACTGACTCACCATGACATATGTAAGTTTGACTTCCACGTGGTTGCTCCCATCTATAATAAGACCGAGGTTACTGACGTAGGCCAGCAATCCAGTGCCCACTTGCCAATACCCAACCGCGAGCGCAACGAAGGCGGCGAGCTAGAGGTTGTGCCATCTCATTGGTATCCTCAAAGACCCATATCCGCTGTACCATATTCCTGGCGTCGAGAGTGGCAGCCACAGGAACAATGGCAAGGATACGGCGAAACGGAAGACGACAAGCCCAGCGAATACTCTCAGAGTCGGTACGACCGGAGTAAGAGTGTTTACGAGCCAAAAAAGCAAGCAGCTCGGCACATGCCAAGACGAAAGATTTGCGGCCTGAACCTTTCGATATTCTTGCTTTCATGTGCTGTGGCCTTATTGTTTGTGGGCGTTGCTGTTGCTGCGGCATTGTTGGGGTCCAAAGTTGCCAAGCTTGAAGCCACAATGCCACCAGAAACAACACAACAAGCGCGATCTGATGTTGAGTCAAACAAAAATGATGTGACGGGGGGGGTTGTCTCAAATGACACCCGTGTGGATGACTTTTTGACGACAAATACCATCTCTGATGGCGAAGAAAGGGGCCACTCCATCACAGGCAGAAGCGTCAATGCCTCCGTCCAAAAGACGACTGCCAGTACAGCCAAAAGTACGACGGTCAGTGTCAGCACCCGCACGACTGAAAGCACGAGTCAAGAGGCAACCAAAGCAACTGAGGCCGGAACTAGTGTTCTTGTCAGCGAAACTCGATCCGCCCAGGCGAGTACAATGCCGTCCACGGCAGGAGAAGTGATCAAGGCTCAGCAAACACCATCGAGAACCATAAGCGCTGTCATCGCGACTGAAACCACCATGATGAAGAAGCGAATTGCTGGGTGGAGCTATGTCGGGTGCTTTGAAGATTCCGGGGACCGCATTTTGATGGGTGATTTCAAGCAACGGAACGATATGACAAATAGCCTCTGCGCCAACATCTGTACCGACCAGAGATACAAGTATTTTGGAACAGAATTCCACCACCGTATGTTTCAACCTCCTTGAGTCCCTGATGAACTCGAGCATTCTGGCTAACAAGGCAATAGAATGCATGTGTGGTGAATCAGTTTCCAGAATGATACCAGCAGACGACTGGCGCTGTGATAGGGAATGCGGGGGAAATCCTGTTGATGAGGTGTTTGAGCCGTGCGGTGGTGAATGGTTCACAAGTTTGTGGGAAAGACAATGACCTGGATGGGTGATGCTGGGTTCAGATTGAGCGGTCGAGAGCTGATGCTTTCGGTAAGGTTGTAAGGGAAATAAACTTTAACACCACTTGTTTCAAATTTCAATAAGTATTAAAGCACGGTCCTCCATACTGCAGTTCTTGTGGTTGCCCTTTGGTGTGACCATGCAGCTCCTTCCCAATCATACAGGTAACAACAATGCTATGGCTTTGAGCCATATCCAGTGGATCAGAAAAGCAGATCAAACAGCTTTGCTCTCCTATCCATAACTAGAGAGCTTTCTAACTTTGGGTTGGAATCGCCCCATGAAAAGACGCCCGCAAAATTATTGCTCGCTTTGGCCATTTCGGTCATGTCGTCATTATTCGTTATGTGGTTCCTCTTCCCTTGCTCCTTCTTCATTCGCACCCCACTTTCTCTCTCTCAGCAAACAGACCAGTCTGTCAGCCACAGACAAGATAATTGTCTTCTACTTGCCCCAAAGTCCAATCTGTAGAGCACACCCAGCACACCCAGCACCTCGCCCCCTTCATCTGATGTCCTAATTCTCCCCAGTATCAACCACCCCATAGTAGTCCCCACCCTTGAAATCCTCACTGTTTCCAGTTATCGGCGACGTCATCGTCGGCGTCGTCATTGCCGTCGTCGTCGTCGTTATTATCGTCCCAGGTGTACTGAGCCCCCAGCACTTATACTCCCCCACTACTCCCACCACTCACACTACTCCCCCCATAATCAAGCCCCCCTTGACCACCCCCTATCATCCCAACCTCCATTATCCTTCCCGTCGTCGGTGGTGGCCCCCCATCAACCCAGAATAAACCTGCCGCGCCGCATGAGCCAAATAAGCCTGGATCAACGGACAGTCACAATCCGCGTGCTTCAACACCTCATTCTTCAAGTTATACACCTCGTCCTTCAATTGTCCCACGCTGGTCAATAAGCTCTTTCTCCGACTGCTAATCTCTTGCTCTTCTGCCTCTAGCTGGGCGGCGGCGGCCTGGGTCTTGACTCTGTACCGGATCGCGGCTTGTCGGTTGCGGAAGCGGAGGTTGGTCCCTTCAGCGGTGCTGTTGTTGTTGTCATTGGCTCCAGAGACGGAGCCTCGTGGTCGTTTTTTGGGTTGTTGTTCTTGTTGTTGTTTTGTACCATCGTCGCCAGTTTCGGTGGGGTGGGAGACGCCAGTTGGTGTTTGTTTGCCGGGGTAGGAAGATGAGAATGCTAGGCTTCCAGCGGTTGTGGGGATTGTGGCCGGGGAGAGGATGCTGCTGGGAGCACTGGTGGAGCTTAGGGTTAAGAGCTGGCCTGGGGGAAAGTTCACGTCGTGTTTAGGTGGGCGGCCTCGCCGGCGTTTCGGGGGCACAACGAGTGTAAAATCCTGTCTGCGAGTCAAGCTTGTGGAGTGGGCGGCGGGTGTTGTTATTACTGCTGCTGGTGATGGGTGCGTCTCCGGTATTGGGGCTCCTATGTTGTCGTAGTCATGATCGATTGTGAGCCCGTGGTTGGACTGCTGTGCGTTGGGTACCAATCCGTGTTGATGTTGAAGACAGTAAGGTGCCGGCGGGGGGACTGAATTCAGATTCAATTGAGGTTGATCGACGGGTCCAGTCAAAGAGTACGCCGGCTCATTTTGGGCGTGAAGGTAAGAAGCGTCAAACGTATTTTGGCGTTTTACAGGGTCGGCGGTATTGGAATAATCAGAAAAGAAGCTCGGCGGGTTATCGGGGGAATGCTGTGCTGTTGGGTAAACGACGCTGCTTTGAGAGGCATGCGGTGGAAGCCAAAAAGGCGGCGCAGCTGGGTGAGAAGAGCTCTGTTCCTGGTCTAACTCTATCTTTGTGTTGAAGACATGGGAGAGTTCAGACGTTGCCCAATTTAGCGGTCCGTGGTTCTGGTAGAGCGCGACGGGAGCGTTATCCAGCCCATCGAAGGTGCCGGGAGCGTTATCCAATCCATTGAAGGTGTCGCTAAGGGCGGATGGCCAGTTATCCCAGTGGTGTCCATCATAGCTTATGCCACTTTGTGGGATTCCGCTCGTGGGAAAGGCGGGTGCTGTGGATGAGAAGCCGTCGCCCTGAGAAACGCCGGCGGATAAGGAAAGAACCGAAGGAGTCCCTGAAGTATTGAGGCCCTCTTGGCCGTCGTTCATTGGACTTGGGGTCAATGGAGGTGTGGTATATATTGGGTGGCAGCCTGAACCCGCCACTTTGGTCTGGCCAGGTTGCTCCGACATCGGTTTCGAGGTGCCAGGCCAGCACCTAACAGCTCGACTTGAATACCGAGTCAGCGGGCGCTTTGAAGCGGACGAGAAGTGGTATACCGCGCGAGTGCGCGCCTGGTCAAGGCCCAAGGATCAACAAGTCGTGGGCCAAGGAACGGAGCCGAACTGAATTTCTTGGATGAGACTGGAACCAGAGAGGGGTGCATAGGTAGACAAGCAATGACAGGCGGTTGATGATAGGTCTCGGCGGCAACACTTGCCCCAGCAAGTGGAGAGGAGTTTGGGGTTATCACGGACTGGACATGGCTGGACTCCCATACATATGAGTGCACTGTCATCAGCCGACTAGATACCATTCCTGGTCGTTGTGGCATTGCATAAGTCAAGACATTTCTCAAGTACTATTGAGATGGACTCTACATATTGCCGCCATGCCGGGTGCAACTCATCGAAGGCGAGGCTCGTCATCATAAGCCCCCCTGTGGCTTGACCGATTTCAGATAAAGGGGTTGCATTGGTCAGTCCAAGATGACACTACAGACCTTGTCTTCTTTGTGTCGTGTGGCTGCGAGGGTGAGAACTGAGAACAGCCAACCAGCTCTCACGGCAGGGACGGCTGACCAATGGGAGATTCTGGAAGCAATCCCTCCAATGGACTGAAGGGGTGCCCTGGGCGGTCCACCAATTGGATGTTCACCCCCGCACGCCCGGCAATGAACACTTTTGAACTGCAGTGGGGGTCTCTGTCGGTCCGTTGGTGGACAAGAACTCTCACTCACCACAAGATGATACCAATCCAGGTTTACTAGGTACATGAATACAATGTGGCACCTCCGAGAAGAATCTGGGAGGTTCTCACCCTTTTATATCGACTTATTTTGTAAGAGTCGGATACGTAGCTAGCAAGATCGCAACCGCGATCTGCTTGGGAATGACACGGACAGCACAGATCATCCCGCGTGCTTTAACTTTAAATGCCATGGCTCGTTACGTGAGTCAGCGGGCATTGGCAGTGCTCCCTTGGCAGGCGCTGTCGTCGTCCGGAGCATTTCTCCAACGTGGAGCCAGAGGCGAGCGCTCGATACTGTTTGTCATGTGAAGCTCAATTCGAGACCGGTACTCAAATGTTTTTCCTACTTTGCCAGTGTGAAAATATTGTACGTTTCGCCAAGCAGCTGTGGCCAGGGAGAGATCACCTCAAAGGCGGGGTTGATGCAGACGAGGGGAGAAGATCCCTCGGGCCATACATCTGACAGAATCTTTTTTTTTCACTCTAAGCTCTAGGCTCATGTACATACGTTGTTTCCTTCCATACCAGACGTATCGGCCTTGGACACGTCTTTGTATTCTCCTTTGGTACCGTGGTATCCAAGCCCTTAATAACCATGAATTAACACATTGTGGTTGAAGAAAAAGTGCCTCTTATCTGTTGCCCGTCGAGATTGAGCTCTGTACATCGAGCCCACGGAGATATCCGGCCCCTACATGCAACGACTCAAAAGATAGCAGGTTGTTTCAGGGGTTTGGACCCTGATTTATGGCCGATCAGGAAATTAACCCCGATCAGCCAATTGGAAACCTCACCCATCATCCGATGAGGTGAGCCAGTCTCGAGCCAGTTAAGCAAAACAGTCGATGAAGAGGCAAGTCACTTGATTACTCAGCACCCCCTCGCTAGGAATGCAACCTGCCCAATTTCTATGCTACAACAAAGCCGCAAATGACGCCATCAGTGGCATTCCTGGATCAGGAGAATCAACACCTCACGGCAGGGCCTTGAACCCTGAGCCTTGACCACACTCTGGGTCATTTTCTGCTCCATCATGACATTCCATGTCTAGGCACCTCGGCAGTCTTTATGTGCCTCAATCTTGGAGGCGACAGAAGGCGCAGTTGCTGCTAGCTTCGTGAGCTGAACCATACTTCAAGCTGGTGGTGGTCTTGTCTGTGCTAGAGCTTGGCCTTTCTTGACAGCTGCAGCGACCCTTGTTCTTGGATTGAGATTGTGCCGACTGGTCGTGGATCGGAGTTGGGGTTCTAGAGCTTGTTAGGTATCGAGATCTTTGGACGCCGTGCCAACTCCATCACCCTCGTTCCAACTGCAAAGGAAGATACTGGGGAGGAGTGAGTACCAACCTTTGAGCATCTCACACGCAGCCTGGCCTGGGTTCCTTGCTTTCTGCTTCTCGGTCGTCTTGGCCAGCATGGTTTGTGTACGATGTATCCCACCGGCTACTTGCCATCTGTTTGCCTCTTGTTGCTGCCGCATAAGTCGAGGGATGTGAGCCAATGTGCAGTCTCCAAGTGCTCTCCAAGTGCTCTCCATCTTTATAGAAGACCGGAAAGCTTCCGAGGTTGGGACACCTTACGGCCCTCTCCCACAGCTGCGGCATGTGTTGACTAGGTATACCGTCTTCCAACAATGTTTATGATTAGGGGAAGTTGAGACGTGAGTGATGCCATGAAGGACGGGGTGGTGCGGGTGGATAACCTCGAACGGTCCGTAAGCCAGCCACAGATGCCACCAACATGTTACACCTGCCTCTTCACCGTTCTAGACCCAGATTCTCTCTAAGCTGGCATCAGAACCTATCTCTTGAACCTAGAAATAAGCGTGAACTTTGTATTCTGAGGCCGGATTTGAATACAATTCATTTAAAAGCAAAACCGTACGTTGTATTCCAAGGGTCGATCTTTACTTGTGAAGGCTTGTTGGGATTATTTTTTAAATCGGCGTGCCTTATTCGATGCTAACGTAGAGTCAGAGTAAGAAGTTCCGAGTATGGATACGGACAAGCAAGAGTCGTTGTTGGGTTATATAAAGTCGACCAGTTGGACCAGAGGAATAGTATCACCCTAACCTTGCGGTAGATCGAACAATCCCACTTATCGTTACTCGGCGCCTTGCCTGGTCAATCATAGCCTCTTTTGGGTTCTTCGTTTTATTTTGTGCCACTGCAAGGTTACACAATCTCGGACTCGACCTCGGGTACGTGCCTTCCTTCTGTTGCATAGCCAAAATGCCAAGTACCTTCCTCGGACTTCAGGTTTTCTGTTTTCTGTTCCTGACCATCTTTTCCCCGCGTTGGTTTCCACCTTAAACCAAAACCAGACTCGATACCGCCGGCCGCTATGATGTTTGCTATTATTACCGTATTATTGTTGCTCCTTTCTTTCTCCACCGCCGACAACCCCATCACCATCAAATCCTTCTCACTTTTTCTTCAGCAACGCCAATGCGTCCAACTTTGTCTTTGGCAACCAGTTACGAGCTCGAGAGATGTGGCAGTCGGTATCGGGTGCGCCGAACCATGGGTTAACGAATGCTTCTGCCAGAGGGAGCTGGCCGGCAAGGCCTCCACGTTCATCTCCAACTGCGTAGCCAGTCGATGCGGGAGTCCACAGGAGATTGCTCCCTCGAGCGGCCCTGTTGCTAGTGGTTTGAGTGTTTACAACTCCTACTGCCAGGAAAACGGGCTGCCTATACCAACCGTCGCGTCGATCTGGAGCTTTGATGCGTACAGTGCCCTGCCGCAGTGCGGCCGTCTGTGCTTCTGGCGTGCAAATAGGGACACTTATGATTTAATGCCACAAATGGGGTGTGGGGAACCTTGGGACAATGGGTGTTTGTGTGATAGGGAGAACAACGAAGAGAGAATAACAAGGGGGAAAGCTTTCATGACCGAGTGTATAGCTAGCCGGTGCGGGACAAGCCAAGATGGAATCTTGACTGAGGCATTGAGGGCATGGGGGGATTATTGTGGGAGTGCTGGGTTGTCGTTGGTGGCCATCACTGAGGGAGCCACCGTTGATTCATCAGTGACAACCACAAGCATCGCTGTTGGACCCTCCCAGACAGACATCCAAACCGGAGAACCCGAAACAGGTAGGTTACCTTATCTGGTCCTGGCACTGTCGGTGAGATTATCAAAGCGATGGCTAACCTTTTGTTTGCTCATAGGCCAAATCTCTACTGGAGCGATTGTTGGAATAGTTGTGGGGGGTGTTGCAACTGTCGCTGCTGTTGTGATCGCTGCGGCGCTGATCATGTACAGAAAACGGCAGAACAAGGCAAACACGGACAGATACGGCGCGGTAGAAAACCTGTCACCTCCGCAGAATGACAACAATCAAGTTGGGGGGCCGAGAATAATGCACGAAAAACCGGCCGAGCCAGAGGTTGCAGAGGTCGCGGGCGCAAGACATGAACTATGGAATCGAGATGTGCACCGGCGCACCTTGGAGCTACCGGCATAATACTTCTGGGAGCGTTATTAACACAAATATCATGAACTTACGTGGAGTTGGATACTTGGGAATTGGGCATAAAGAGTGTGGTCGAAGTTGCTAGCTTTGAGAGGCGAGTCGCACCCTATTATCACCAGACTGCCCTCCCTACCTTACCTTCATAATAGGTTTTTTTGAGCCGGTCACGTCACCTCCATCAGATTATTTTAGGCCTACAACGCATGTTACATTTCCTATCTCATCTAATATTCTACTGTTGGTTCGTTTGGTGTTGTTGCGAGTCATGTAGGTATCTGGGCGACCATTTCCGGTTCAATGTACTTTAGAGGTCATATTAAAGATTAACCAGATCGACAATAGGTGGTAGCTCCCGCCATTCAAGCTTTCAAATGCGGGTAATATCTGTCGTCATTTCTATAGTTGCCGCAACCTGCTCCGCTCACAACAACTCAATCTACGTGCCGCTCCAATCGGGTCGGCTTCCTATATTATGGCTTTGGATCAACGAGGGGTACCGGCGTGTATTATCGACCACACGGAATCCATCCTCGTATCTCTGCCATTTCATTCTCGTTTTCCACATCCAGACCGTCAAACCTGGCGTCTACATAAGACTTCAATCATCAGGTCTCATGCATTACCCCTTTTGTTGTCCTGGACACAAGTGTCGACGTGAAAGCCAATCATGAAACTCAATAAGCCATTCCTGGCCATTTATTTGGCTTTCAACTTGGCCGAGGCTTCGAAAACTCCGGATTGCATCAGTGGTCCGCTGGCAAAGACCTTGGCATGTGATACAACGGCGTCACCTCCTGCGCGAGCAGCTGCTCTTGTGCAGGCTTTAAATATCACGGAAAAGCTTGTGAATCTAGTGGAGTATGTCAAGTCAAGAGAAGCTCCTTTAGGGATTTCAATTCAGCTAATCACTCCTCATAGCATGAGCCTCGGTGCAGAAAGGATCGGCCTTCCAGCTTATGCTTGGTGGAACGAAGCTCTTCATGGTGTTGCCGCGTCGCCTGGGGTCTCCTTCAATCAGGCCGGACAAGAATTCTCACACGCTACTTCATTTGCGAATACTATTACGCTAGCAGCCGCCTTTGACAATGACCTGGTTTACGAGGTGGCGGATACCATCAGCACTGAAGCGCGAGCGTTCAGCAATGCCGAGCTCGCTGGACTGGATTACTGGACGCCTAACATCAACCCGTACAAAGATCCGAGATGGGGGAGGGGCCATGAGGTTTGTTACCTTAGCCTTCTTTTCCGTGCCGTGCAGTTGCTGAGAACTCAAAAGACACCCGGAGAAGATCCGGTACACATCAAAGGCTACGTCCAAGCACTTCTCGAGGGTCTAGAAGGGAGAGACAAGATCAGAAAGGTGATTGCCACTTGTAAACACTTTGCAGCCTATGATTTGGAGAGATGGCAAGGGGCTCTTAGATACAGGTTCAATGCTGTTGTGACCTCGCAGGATCTTTCGGAGTACTACCTCCAACCGTTTCAACAATGCGCTCGAGACAGCAAGGTCGGGTCTTTCATGTGCTCATATAATGCGCTCAACGGAACACCGGCATGTGCAAGCACGTATTTGATGGACGACATCCTTCGAAAACACTGGAATTGGACCGAGCACAACAACTATATAACGAGCGACTGTAATGCTATTCAGGTATGAACTTGCCGGAGTTGTGGTTTCTAATTTATGCCTCTGACATGTTGACAGGACTTCCTCCCCAACTTTCACAACTTCAGCCAAACTCCAGCTCAAGCCGCCGCTGATGCTTATAACGCCGGTACAGACACCGTCTGTGAGGTGCCTGGATACCCCCCACTCACAGATGTAATCGGAGCATACAATCAGTCTCTGCTGTCAGAGGAAATTATCGACCGAGCACTTCGCAGATTATACGAAGGCCTCATCCGAGCTGGCTATCTCGACTCAGCCTCCCCACATCCATACACCAAAATCTCATGGTCCCAAGTAAACACCCCCAAAGCCCAAGCCCTGGCTCTCCAGTCCGCCACCGACGGGATAGTCCTTCTCAAAAACAACGGCCTCCTTCCCCTAGACCTCACCAACAAAACCATAGCCCTCATAGGCCACTGGGCCAATGCAACCCGCCAAATGCTAGGCGGCTACAGCGGTATCCCCCCTTACTACGCCAACCCAATCTATGCAGCCACCCAGCTCAACGTCACTTTTCATCACGCCCCAGGACCGGTGAACCAGTCATCTCCCTCCACAAATGACACCTGGACCTCCCCCGCCCTCTCCGCGGCTTCCAAATCGGATATCATCCTCTACCTCGGCGGCACCGACCTCTCCATCGCAGCCGAAGACCGAGACAGAGACTCCATCGCCTGGCCATCCGCTCAACTTTCCTTGTTAACCTCCCTCGCCCAGATGGGAAAACCCACAATCGTAGCAAGACTAGGCGACCAAGTAGACGACACCCCCCTGCTCTCCAACCCAAACATCTCCTCCATCCTATGGGTAGGCTACCCAGGCCAATCAGGCGGAACAGCCCTCTTGAACATCATCACCGGAGTCAGCTCCCCCGCCGCTCGACTGCCCGTCACAGTCTACCCAGAAACTTACACCTCCCTCATCCCCCTGACAGCCATGTCCCTCCGCCCAACCTCCGCCCGCCCAGGCCGGACTTACAGGTGGTACCCCTCCCCCGTGCTCCCCTTCGGCCACGGCCTCCACTACACAACCTTTACCGCCAAATTCGGCGTCTTTGAGTCCCTCACCATCAACATTGCCGAACTCGTTTCCAACTGTAACGAACGATACCTCGACCTCTGCCGGTTCCCGCAGGTGTCCGTCTGGGTGTCGAATACGGGAGAACTCAAATCTGACTATGTCGCCCTTGTTTTTGTCAGGGGTGAGTACGGACCGGAGCCGTACCCGATCAAGACGCTGGTGGGGTACAAGCGGATAAGGGATATCGAGCCGGGGACTACGGGGGCGGCGCCGGTGGGGGTGGTGGTGGGGGATTTGGCTAGGGTGGATTTGGGGGGGAATAGGGTTTTGTTTCCGGGGAAGTATGAGTTTCTGCTGGATGTGGAGGGGGGGAGGGATAGGGTTGTGATCGAGTTGGTTGGGGAGGAGGTGGTGTTGGAGAAGTTCCCTCAGCCGCCTGCGGCGGGTTGAGAAGATCAAGAGAGAGCAAGACGAATCGGTACAGATTGTGCTGATTCAACCTACCTACTTATGTGTTTTGAGTCAACTATCTCTTGGGCCCAGCCTGTCAACAACTCTCGCTTTTTATGTGTAGCTCTACCATCCTGGTAGCCTGACATATCTTCCAAGGTTCCCTGCTTCTCACTCAACTCTGCTTGTGTCTCGCTGTAACGCTCGTTGAGGTCTCGTCACAGCATTGACTGCCGTCTTGGCCTGGAGATCAACTCGGCTACACAGCAAGTTAGAAAACAGCTTTGAACTTCTCGTGGAAAAATCCAAAATCTGCTCACCATAATGGACATGTAACCGCAAACTGCAGCAGCCACGGGTCAACGCACGACGGGTGAAAGATATGTCCACATGACAACTTCCGAACATCACCTCCTTCGACAAAGTCCTCGGTGCAGATGGCGCAGCTATGACTTCTTGTTGATGATCGTTTCTTTTCGGGCCTCAGCGTGCCGCTTTCTCTGCGACAGATTAGTTGTCATGTTTCAGTGGTAGACAACGAGCAATCTGCAACTTACAACGCGCCATCACTGTGTTCAGTTGATGGAGTCGCTGCCCTGTCCTTCTTCTTCTGAGCCCAGCTCCAAAATCTCAACCTTGTCCTCGTCCATACCGAAACAGATTTTGCTCGTCCCGGACTCTCCAGCTCGTCGATGAGGGCTTCGTTGTACTTGACGACCGGCATCGACTGCAGGGTTTCTTCCCCAACGCCAGCTCTCCCCCCTCGTATCCGCTCGGTGATAGTCTCGCGAATTACTTCGAGGGTTGAGGATCGCTGGGCGACGAAGACGCAACCTAGGATGAGAATGGCGATCATGATGGCGAGAATGACAGAGGTAGCAGGAGGGCCAGCGTGGGGAGAATCGTTGGGGTCGACAGCTGCCATGATCAAGCTGGATAGGAGTGCTCCCGATGATCGAGAGTATATAAATATAGTGAGCAGGACCAGACAATCCGTGGGTCCAAAATGCAGCGTCACACAGGGCAGCTGGTTTCAGCAACCCAGAATTATTTGAGAGTCAGGTTCAACGCCAAAACGTTGACGAGAAAGAGGGCGAGCCATGGGTACAGAAAGGTTGGGATGGATGGTATTTGAAGAAGGACAGGCGTAACAATGGGTGCTGCCCATGGTCGGGCCATAATGGTGCTGGTGCAATCCGCGCCACCGTTCATAACTCAGAACTGCCTCGTGGACTTGGACAGTTCATCGTGACACAGACTCCCTCGGGAATCGGTACTTCCACAACCGGTACTTCGGTCATGCTGTGCTTCAGCTTGAAAGCGAAAAGATTGGCGGCGGAACTCAGCGTTCGGCATGCTTCCCCGAGGAGATGGCTTGGGAAAGGGGATGAGGTGATATCGGGGTTGAGCAGTGATCATGATGGAGGGGCGGGAACGGGCACCAATTGCCCCTGACTGATTTAGCTAAATTTGACGTAACAAATAACACTGTGAGACAGATGACAGCCCGCGTTTTTCTTCATGATGAGACGGGATGGAATAGTGAAGGTGGGCGAAGTGTGCTCTATGAGTGATTTGAGTTCTGGGGGCACCTGAGGACTTGTAAGTGGTGTGCAGCCATCATGATGCTTGGCGGGCCAGTGGCGGGCCAATGATGGGCCGCAAAAGCGAGGGAAACAAGAGAAAAGGGAAGGCATAGAGACTTGGGGAACCTGGCGCCAGGATCGCATCAAATGGTGGGGATCATGTGTAGCACAAGGGCTCATAGATGAACAGCGACGTGGTTTGTCTGTGTACCAGCAGGCCCATACAGCTTATAGAAAGAGAGACAGGGCATTTACTCCTGTTAACTGGTGAGAATATTATTCTGCATCACTAGATTTGGAGCGTAGGCATACCATCGCGACACTTGGCTTGTTCTGGTGTTAATTATTGCTAAACAAGGCTCTGCAAGTGTGCCAGTTTGTCTAAATGTCCTGGAGTAGACGAGCAATGAAGAATTGTAAGCTCAATAATGGTTCATGAACACTCGTTTGATGACCGAACCAGGCCTCGAAGCGCTGGATGTTGTCACTGAGATGGCGTTGTTAGCGCATAGTGGGGTCTGTTCTAGAACCCCGCCTTCAACGTCGACGGAAAATCGGTGCGGGGCAGAGCTTCCCCATATTCTGGCCAATCACAAGCTCGGATTCCCATCGAAAGACATCGAAAGTCCAGAGCTTTCCATGAGCCTTGTGCGAGGTCTCCAGATAGACTCCTGCCCTTTGGTGCTGAAAACCTTCTTCTGCAGCTTGACCTGCCTATTTGTAGACTGTTTCTCTCCCAACAGTCAACAACTCTTCAGACCATAACACCAAGCACACCAAGAGATACCCTTACCTGCTTTTCTTTCCCAGCGATACCCCACCACAGTAACTCAGCACCATGTCCACAGCCGACGAGCTCAAGGCTCTGGGCAACAAGGCCATTGCCGCGAAGAACTTCGACGAGGCCATGTAAGGCTCCCAAAGACCCCATCGCCTTGGCACAGAATACTTCTGGTGGAAAGAGGAAGGACTGTTGCTAACCTGCTGGCTGCAGTGACAAGTTCACACAGGCTATCGCCATCGACCCACAAAACCACATCCTCTACAGCAACCGCTCGGCTGCTTATGCTTCGAAGAAGGACTGGGACCACGCCCTCGAGGATGCCCAGAAGACCACAGAACTGAAGCCAGACTGGCCAAAGGGGTGGGGCCGTAAGGGCACCGCGCTGTATGGCAAGGGCGACCTTCTTGGTGCCCACGATGCCTACGAGGAGGGTCTCAAGATCGATCCCAACAATGCTGGCATGAAGAATGATCTTGCTTCGGTCAAGCGTGCAATGGAGGCAGAGGCGGGACCTGGTAAGTGTTGGCATTGTCACTCGGCATGGAAAACGGGATGTTGATAAATGTCTTAGGTTTCGGCGGTGACCCAACTGGCGGTATTGGGCAGATGTTCAGCGACCCGAACCTGATCCAGAAGCTTGCGAGCAACCCAAAGACCAGTGCCTTACTTGCCGACCCGAGCTTTATGGCCAAGCTGCAGGCTATCAAGCAGAACCCCAACAACACACAAGAGCTCTTCAGCGACCCCAGGTTTATCCAAGTGCTGGGCGTCTTGATGGGTGTTGATATGACGATGGCCGATCCTGGCTTCCAACCGGGTGCCTCCGGCTCTGCTAAGGAGGCCGAGGAGGATGTGCCAATGCCGGATGCTAAGCCTGCCGAACCAAAGAAGGCCCCTGAGCCGGAGCCGGAGCCGGAGCCTGAAAACGAGGAGGCCCTGGAGAAGAAGAAGGCAAAGGAGGCTGCCGATAAGGAAAAGCAGCTCGGTACCGAGAACTACAAGAAGCGCAACTTTGACGAGGCTATCAAGCACTACCAGGCTGCGTGGGATCTCCATAAGGACATCACCTACCTCAACAACCTCGGTGCGGCTTACTTCGAGAAGGGTGACTACCAGGCCTGCATCGATACTTGCACCAAGGCTGCTGAAGAAGGTCGTGCTCTCTATGCCGATTTCAAGCTCATTGCCAAGTCGTACGCCCGTGTTGGTACTGCTTATGAGAAGCTGGGCGATCTTGCGCAGGCTGTCGACTACTACAACATGTCTCTTCGTGAGCACCGGACACCAGATGTGGTCACCAAGGTCCGGAACGCCGAGCGCAACAAGATTGAGGCTGCGCGCAAGGCGTACATCGACCCAGAAAAGGCTGAAGAGGCTCGCGTGGAGGGCAACACGAAGTTCAAAGAGTCGGACTGGCCAGGGGCCGTTGCTGCCTACTCAGAGATGATCAAGCGTGCGCCGGATGACCCTCGCGGATACAGCAACCGCGCGGCTGCCTTCATCAAGCTGCTCGAGTTCCCCAGTGCTCTTGATGACTGCGACGCCGCCATCAAGAAGGACCCCAAGTTCATCCGCGCCTACATTCGCAAGGCTCAGGCCTACTATGGCATGCGCGAGTACAGCAAGTGTGTTGACGCATGCACTGAGGCCCATACCGTGGACAATGAGCACCACAAGGGTGCCAATGCTAAGGAGATTGAGCAGCAGCAGCAAAAGGCGTTCACTGCCATGTACTCGGCGCGCGAGAATGAGACTGAGGAGCAGACCAGAGAGCGTCTGGCCCGTGACCCTGAGGTGAGTTTTTCTGGCCGCTAGTTTGGCAGTTTCGTGATATCTTGACTAACATTTGGGAACAGATCATGGGCATCATGGCAGACCCAGTCATGCAAGCTATCCTACAGCAAGCGCAGTCGGATCCTGCTGCTCTGAACGAGCACATGAGAAACCCTACGGTTCGCACCAAGATCCAGAAGCTGATGGCCGCCGGTGTTATTCGCGTGGGTAGGTAAAGAATGGGTTGGATGGGCTTCGTGATGGAGTAGGGTGTTTAATTCCTGAACTATAATTTCTGGGGTTTTAAAGTGATATCTGGTCGTTAATGAGTTGCATGAGAAACGATTTTGCACTGTGCTCTAGGAGACATGGCATTCTGACAGAACAATGAGACATCTGTTAAAAGTCATGACTTTATTTTGTTGGTGACTGTGTGACTGTTTCAGATGGTGACGTTGATCAACGGGGATTTTCCTTTTGGAAATGTTTAGGGGACTGATGATCGTCACACGTTTGATGGGTGGAAATGGAGCTTGTATAGTGTCACGATGAACGGACATGGGACACCGACAAAGCTGTTCATAAGTTGAAGCCCATTCTAGGTCCGACCTAAATGGTTCGATGACATGGCCGGCTCAGCGTGCTGCCATAAAAGCCATCTTATATGACGCCGTCACAAACGCCTCCCGACTCTTCTTTCCCCATGGGTATCCTCCACCGCCTCAATCCTTCTTAAACAGCCTCTGCACCTCCTCACTCTCCACGCTCACGACCCTCACCCCACCAATACTCTCCATCTCCTTTTTGCACTCCTCCCACCCGCCCGGGTTAACGGTCTTGGTCCCCTCCTCGATAATCACCGTCTGGAACCCTTCCTTTGCAGCATCATACGCCGTGTGCTTGACGCAGTAATCCCCCGCCAGCCCGACAACATAGACGTGCGTCACCTTTTCGTCGTGGAGCAGCTTGGCCAGTCCGGAATCGCAGACTCGTTCGCCGGTGAGGGTGGGGGGGAAAGGGTCGAAGAAGGCGGAGTACATCTCCACTCTGGGGTCGAGGCCCTTTTTGATGATGTGGGTGAAGTTTTGGGAGGAGAGCTCGGGGATGAGAGAGGCGCCGGGGGTGGATTGGATGCAGTGGGGGGGCCAGAGAAGGGTGGTGTAGGATTGGGAGGGGTTGAGGGGGTTGGTGATTGTGTGGGAGGTGACGAAGGGAGGGGGGTTGGAGGGGTGGTTGGGGGCGAAGGAGATGTGGTTTGGGGGGTGCCAGTCTTGGGTTGCGATTTTGAGGGGGAGGGTGCGGGGGGGGAGGGTGAGGAGGGTGTTGATTAGGGGGGTTATTGTGCGGCCGAGGGGGACGGCGAGGGAGCCGGACTAGGGTGGTGGGTTGTTAGTAGATGTTGTGTAGATGGGAGATATGGGGAGGAATGTGTATGTGGGAATGTTGTGTGAGGTGATGGTCAATGAGGTAGTGAGAGGGTGTTGTGAGAGCGAGGTGTGAGAGGTGAGTCGAGGTCAGGAATGGTGAGCGTGAGAGGTGAAAGTGAGCTTGTGAGAGCATGTGTGATGGGACACGACCCCGCTCAGGAGATTTTTGGGATTCGACATGTGAAAGATGTAACCAGCCATAATTCCACATGCACTTGAGGAAATGAAATAGTATTGCAAAAGACTGTGTTCATTATATGCAAATGCGGAAGATAGCGTGAGAAATAGCAGGTCGGTGCTTACTGGTGGGCAAAAGTCCTCCTGCATGTCCACCACCAGCAGTGCTGGCCGGAAGCTTGACTGAGAGTCCGCCATGACTACGTTTGCTGTTCGTTGTATTCCGAGGCTGAATTGACTGACCGTAGACTATTCAAGCAGCTGGGTCACTTATACACGAATCAAAGCCACCTGATACTTGGCTGACAATGACCAGTAATGAGGACGGAGGGAGCTTGTCAGGTGCTGTGAGCCTTTCGTCAGCCACACAAGAGGCAGCGAGGCACTCTGAGAGAGACAAGCCACCCACGGCGATAAGAGATAATGCAAGGTCGAGTGGGAGATCTCTTGGCAATCACTGTCAGCAGATGCCCGTCGAATTCTCCCGTTCTGAAGGGGAGTTTCATTTTTTCCAGAAACCCCGTTTGGAGTGCTACCATTTTTTGACGCCCGACGCCAACATATGCACATCAAGCAGCTCGGCGAGACAACAGATCAGATGAAGGCCACAGCCGCAGTAGACAAACACAACGACAAGTGTGGTGAAACAGAGCTGACCTCATTGACACATCCGGACGGTGATGTCTAGTTCGGGGCAGGCCCGATGAAAACGTGGGGTTTGAGCAAGGAACGTCAGAATTGAGTTTTTTTCCAAACTGCCAGGCCCAGTTCAAGCATCAGATGGACCCACGCATCGGATCAGATAAGAAAAATGCGGAATTGAGCTTGGGCCAACTCCTTGCTCTTCTCCATTTGCCAAGGATCGCCAGCGAATTGGCCAATTCATCACTGCCAGCATCCAACGGCATTGACTAGTACTTTTTTTGCTTAAATACGGTGAAGGTTGTTGGGGTCGGGAAATTTCCGATCCTGGAGCGACTGAGCCTCTCTATTTTTGAGTGACATACCCTTTTTCTTGTGGCAAGTACAAAGAACGCCAGGTACAGGTTCAAGAGGCACCGAATGACAGGAAGTGTGGAAGTCCCACCCACACTGTCGGGCCCGCCCTTCACCCTCCGGTTCGTGGTGGGGCCATGAATGTACGCAGTAATACCGGTGCAGGGGGGAACCGTTTTCACCACTGCCCAGTTCGTCTCGTGCAATTGTTCGGTCAAGATGCCGGACGAAAAGAGTTGCCTGAACAGCTTGTGGTCTCCTTGATGGTGATGGTTCATACTCGCACTGGTGACGGGCTTGACAGTAGTGCCTTGATCTACGTTACTAGCTACCTTAGCAGTTCCGACGAAACCAACAAGCTGTTCAAAATTCTAACACCAAGGACAGCGCGTGGACATCAAGGTGGACAATTGCACGGGCCAACGGGTAATTTAATCTCCAATTACCTGGTTCCCGGCCTCTGAGGCCTCAATACTTTCTGTACCTTGAAATATTACCGTCAACTGGCAGAGGCGGCGCAGAGATACATGGGCGGCATTGGGCGGCTGATGAAAGCGGGCCAAAGACACTGAGGTCATCTGCAAATCCCCCAACCGAGATCTCGTAACAAACGAAGATCATGAACAATCGTAGGAGTTCCCGCACAATCACAGTCCGTCGCAACAAGGAAATAACCTAAAACGGTGGCCACTGCCTCCCGCCGACTACGGAATTGCACACGCTGGCCAGCACTAGACCCCCAAGGGTCAAGCCTGTGAGCGAAAAAGGGGGTCCAGCATCGCCAACACTGAACAGATGCCATGTGGGTGCCAGGAGGTGCATCGCAAAAGGTGCCAGCTGCCCCGTGAATTGGATGACGGTAATGCCAAGCGGTCCGTTTCCCCATCGAGCGTCCCCCGTTCCAATGGGGTTATAGCAGCATGCAGCGTCCAGCCGGGGATCTGGAACCCTGGGGGGCACTGGGGGGTTGCGCTCGATCAGCTGTTTGGCCGAAGCGTGCCAAGTTTCACCAAAACGGTGGGGCTTGGCTTGTGATGGCCCCATCATCTTGAAATTCTTTTTTAATTCGATCACCGCCTCGGAGCCCCGAGTTGTGGTATCCTTCGTGCCTACCTCACCGATAAGGAGCAAGATTTGTCTCCCCAACCCCCAAGGACACCCTGCCGTCCTCTTTTTTTCTTTTCTTTCTTTCCTTTCTTCGCCGCCACTCCATCTGCCCAATTCAACATTGTTGTTGTTGCTGTCCTTGGACAACACACGACCATCCCCTTTCAACATCGGCGCCAGCATCCGTTTCCTGGTGGATTCGCTTGCACCGACACCCTTCCCAGGTCGCGCCATCCCGAAGCTTCCCCAGCCAGGAAATCTCGGCCAAACCTCCCAACGCTCCGTGCACGCAACAAGCTTCGCGTGACATAACTTCGGCGTTGCGCCAAACCACACTCAAAGCCATCGCGGCTCTCTCGGGCAAACAGTGCAACTGCCAGTTGCTAGACAGTATGTGACTTCCTCTCTCCTCCTTGCCCACACACACCGACCGACGCCCACGCAACTCCACCACCCAGGTTGGGCTGGCCATGATGCCGCAACGGGAGATTGGTGCCACGTCCTCTCCCATGATGCTCGTGGACAACTTGTCAAGTGCGTTGTCATCCGAAGTGGTCTTGCTTCATAAAGGGGGGCCATGATCGGCCCGTTGAAACTAGCATGTCACTAACTCTCTCTTCTCAGGCCCAGCTTCCTGTCACATCGCCAACACATCCGTCCAATGCCCGCCGAGCAACGATAGTCGTATACTCTCCAAGGCCGTCATGATTGCTGCAAGCCTACTGCCCGCGAGGTTTCGCGGGGAGCAGCCCGCCTCCCAGGCTGCTGCGCCATCCTGGTTCAACAAAAAAGTCACACCGCTTCTTCAGGTTCTGTCGAAGCTTACCTCAACCCACCCAATTCACACCATTGTCGTGGTTGCGCTGCTTGCCAGCTCTTCGTATATCGGCCTTTTGGAGGACAGCCTGTTTGATGCGAGCATAAGTGTAAGGAAGGCGGAATGGTCATCTCTTGTCGAGGGGAGCCGTCGCCTCAGGGTTGGCGAAGACACCGCTTGGAAGTGGCAGAACGATGACTCGGAAGCGCCCATTCCCGAGGGCGCCGACCACCTCGCCCTCTTGACTCTTGTCTTCCCTGAGACCATGTCTTCCGATGCTTCCCGTGTTCCTCCCGTCGTCAACGCCGTTCCAATTCCTCAGAATCTGTCGATCAAGTCGCTTCCGTCAACATCCAACTCTTTCAGCACCTACGCCCAGGATAGCGCCCTCGCCTTTTCGATTCCCTACAGCCAGGCCCCCGAATTCCTCTCTGTCGCCCAGGAAATTCCCAACGACGAGTCCGCGCAAGAGAGCAGGGAGACTGAGCATGGCCGGGAACAAAAGATGTGGATCATGAAGGCTGCCAGAGTCCAGACTCGGAGCAGTCTCATCAGATGGGTACACAACGCTTGGGTTGAGTTTACCGACCTTCTCAAGAATGCCGAGACGCTCGATATCGTCATCATGGCTCTCGGCTATATCTCGATGCACCTGACCTTCGTCTCGCTCTTCCTTTCGATGCGCCGCATGGGCTCCAACTTCTGGCTTGCCACCAGCGTCATCTTCTCGTCCGTCTTCTCGTTCCTCTTCGGTCTGTTTGTCACCACCAAGCTCGGTGTCCCGATCTCCATGGTTCTCCTGTCTGAGGGACTTCCATTCCTTGTCGTGACAATTGGCTTTGAGAAGAACATCGTCCTGACAAGAGCGGTTCTCTCGCATGCCATCGAGCATCGCAGACCCGTCAAGGGTGGCAAGCAATCCGCGATTGATGCCTCGAGCGCCATTCAGTCAGCCATTTACCTTGCGATCAAGGAGAAGGGCTTCGATATTGTCAAGGACTATGCTATCGAGGTCGGCATCTTGGTGCTGGGCGCCGCCTCTGGTGTTCAGGGTGGCCTTCAGCAATTCTGCTTCTTGGCCGCGTGGATTCTGTTCTTTGACTGCATCCTGCTCTTTTCCTTCTATACGGCTATTCTCTGCATCAAGTTGGAAATCAACAGGATCAAACGCCACGTTGAGATGCGCAAGGCTTTGGAGGATGATGGTGTCAGCCACCGCGTCGCTGAGAATGTGGCTCAGAGCAACGATTGGCCCAGAGCAGATGGTCAAGACAAGCCTGGCACCACCATCTTCGGCCGTCAGATCAAGAGCACCCATATCCCCAAATTCAAGGTGCTCATGGTTTCTGGGTTTGTTCTTATCAATGCCCTCAACTTGGCCTCGATTCCCTTCCGCAGCGCCGATTCTATTTCGAACATCTCTTCATGGGCTCGCGGTCTTGGCGGGGTCGTTACGTCACCCCCTGTTGACCCTTTCAAGGTTGCCTCCAACGGTCTCGAGTTTGTATTGGAATCTGCCAAGGCTGAGGGTCGTGAGACTGTCGTCACTGTTCTTACCCCGATTCGCTACGAGCTCGAGTTCCCCTCTGTTCACTACGACTTGCCCCAGCAGCTCGACAACGTTGGTGGTGATGATATCACCGAGCTGGGCTACGGTGGTCGCATGGTGGGCGGCATCCTCAAGAGCTTGGAAGACCCAATCCTGTCCAAGTGGATTGTCGTGGCTTTGGCTCTCAGTGTGGCTCTCAACGGATACCTTTTCAACGCCGCCAGGTGGGGCATCAAGGACCCCAATGTCCCAACTCACCCCATCGACCCCAAGGAGCTGGCTGATGCGCAGAGGTTCAACGATACCGAGTCTGCAACCCTCCCTCTGGGCGAATACATTCGCACCTCGCCAACGCCCGCCCCTTCAATCCCGCCTACTCCTGCTTTGACGGATGACGAGGCCGAACCCTCTAAGGAGTCCGGTTCGGAACCTCAAGCTCCCGCTGTCCCTCGCACCCAGGCCGAGCTCGAGAAGATGGTTGCCGAGAAGCGCGCACATGAACTCACCGATGCCGAGATCGTTGCTCTTTCCCTTCGTGGCAAGATCCCTGGTTATGCTTTGGAGAAGACGCTCAAGGATTTCACCCGCGCTGTCAAGGTCCGCCGCTCCATTATTTCTCGCACCAAGGCTACTTCAGAGCTCACCAACCTTTTGGAACGATCCAAGCTCCCGTACCAGAACTACAACTGGGCTCAGGTGCACGGTGCTTGCTGCGAAAATGTTATTGGATACATGCCCCTCCCGGTCGGTGTTGCCGGCCCCCTTGTCATTGACGGACAGAGCTACTTCATTCCCATGGCTACTACTGAAGGTGTCTTGGTGGCCAGTGCAAGCAGAGGCTGCAAGGCTATCAACTCTGGTGGTGGTGCTGTCACCGTTCTTACCGCCGATGGCATGACCCGTGGTCCTTGCGTCAGCTTCGAGACGCTTGAGAGAGCCGGTTACGCCAAGCTCTGGCTTGATTCCGAGAAGGGTCAGAATGTTATGAAGAAGGCTTTCAACTCTACCAGTCGCTTCGCTCGTCTTGAGACTATGAAGACCGCTATTGCCGGTACGAACCTGTACATCCGTTTCAAGACCACAACCGGTGATGCCATGGGCATGAACATGATTTCCAAGGGTGTCGAACACGCCCTCAGTGTCATGCGCAACGAAGGCTTCGAGGATATGAACATTGTCACTGTCAGCGGTAACTACTGCACCGACAAGAAGCCTGCTGCCATCAACTGGATCGAGGGCCGTGGCAAGAGTGTTGTCGCTGAGGCCATCATTCCTGCCGAGGTTGTGAAGAGCGTACTGAAGACTGATGTTGACACCATGGTTGCCCTCAATGTCGACAAGAACTTGATTGGTTCCGCCATGGCCGGTTCTGTCGGTGGTTTCAACGCCCACGCTGCCAACATCGTCGCCGCTATTTTCCTCGCAACAGGTCAGGATCCCGCGCAGGTGGTTGAGAGCGCCAACTGCATCACCATCATGAAGAAGTAAGTTTTGGCCTGATTTTATTGTTGTGAATACACAAAATGCTAACGACTCTGTCTCTAGCCTGCGTGGGTCTCTGCAAATATCCGTCTCCATGCCTTCCATCGAAGTCGGCACTCTTGGCGGCGGCACCATCCTCGACCCCCAAGGTTCGATGCTTGACCTTCTCGGCGTCCGTGGCCCTCATCCCACCAGCCCAGGAGAGAACGCCAGGCGGTTGGCTCGCATTGTCGCTGCCGCTGTTCTGGCCGGTGAGCTCTCGCTCTGCAGTGCTCTCGCTGCCGGGCATCTTGTCAAGGCACACATGCAACATAACCGCTCCGCTCCTCCCACAAGGAGCACAACACCAGCTCCCATGACGAGCGGGTTTGAGCGGGCGGCGTCGACCACGGCGCTGAGCGCGGCTGCGATTGAGCGGTCGAGGCGCTGAGGTGTGTCTTGACGTTTATTCTCTGTATATAAGTTTAGACATGGTCAACTGAGGGGTTGTGGAGGGAGATGTTGTGTGTAGATATAGACATAAAATTCGGACTGGCCACTGTAGTGATATTTGTGGCGGTTAATACTATTTTTGTTGCAAACAAGCAAAACTCGCGAACTTTTTCAAAAGAGAAGGTTTCGAGTTTCTCATGCGCTTCCTATTCTCATAGGTAGCCAGTGACGCGTTCTGCATGTGCGTTTGTGCTAGGGGGGTTGTTTTGGAAGAGGTGAGGAGAATTTTGAGTGGTGTATTCACAGGAATGGTTGAACCCAATGATGGGATTCTGATATCTCCGAATTACCTACTCGGATTTACAAATGTCCTGAAACGGATCAGGTCGTTCCATTGAGACCACCTCGTACACTTCTTTTGCCTTGAGGCACTGTCAGACATTGATTGCACTGTGCTTGCCCGTGTATGGTTTAGGCTGGCTATTTTATGAGAGGCGAAAAAGTTTTTTTTTTTTAAACACAGGGGCCGTTTTCCAGCTGCTGTGGTTTTCTGCTGACTGCTGTGGCTTTGGATGAGAAAGTCTTGCTAATTTGGTGTCACAGCAGGATGGATCATCGGGAACCGAGCCCAGTGTGAGTGAGGCGGCAGCTGTTGAAAGCCTTGCCACGAGGTGTGCGACAAAGAAATACATACCACCACCACCACCACTTGCAGCCTAAGGAGATGGGAAAGTGGCCCGGAAATAAGAAGCGTGGTTAGTCGCGAAGGCGCGAAGATGATGGCGGTGGGTGGGCTTGCTTGTTTGGTGAGCGGTGAGGGACAGTGTCAAGTCACACCGATTGTTCTTTTTTTCTGCTTCTTTTCCCTTTTTGAGGGGTTGGTTTGTTGGCGAATGGGTTAGGGGAGTTCTTTAGGGAGAGAGCAAGCCGCACATTGTGAGACAAGTTGTGTAAAGGTTGAGAACGTGGTAGTCTGAGATTGGGGGTTGTACATGAGGCTGTCTACATCCTGAGAGGAAAAACTAAAATGAGGGATCAGAAGGGGGACCAAAAGTCAATGATGACGATGTCTTTTGTAGAAGGCTCTTGTTCCCCGCGTTGTCGAGCATCGGCACCGGCCGCCGCCCCCCATGGTTTGCTGCTGCGTCTGATGTGTCGTTTTTTGCCGATTCGGCTTAACAGAATGTCACCTTCTGATCACCACTCTTTTTCCAACTGTTCGGTATGTGGGATTGACCCACAGCCCTTTCTTTCTGCCTTGCGTAATGGGTAGACTTTCCCATCTTTGCTTTGCCTCCGGAGTTTAGAAAACCCTGGGTAGTTGTTATTAATCGATAGCGTCTTTGGGCCTAGTGGTGCCGTCATTCATCAAGACATTGCTCCCAGCCTTCTCGCAGTTTTTGGAACGTCTTGTCATCTTTCAACAATTGATGGGGCTTTTTGTTCTTTCCCACGGAGAACTAATATCTACCTCGATACTTGACAGCTCTGCATCCGCCGAGCTCTGCCTTGGACCCGCATCCGTTTGCATCACCGCGCATCTGGCAGTCAAAATAAGCTTTGTGGTCCCCATTGCCGACAGATCCTGGCCGTTGAGGCGGTAGAACTGACGGCATTGTTCGACAAAAACGTTGTTAGTGAGAGGTGCTTCCCTCGATCCCGGGACTGGTCGTCCCATCTAGGCCCAGTAGTTGAGAACTCTGCGACTCGAAGGGCTAGCTATAGTCTTGCGATTTGCCCACATCGCCACACTGGGTCGAATAATCTCGACTGACAAGCTCCCACTGTAGGCGCTGGCCACGAAACATTATCGCCATCACTTGCTTACCGACCTATAACATCACGTCCAAACTGCCCAACAGCATCATGGCTGGCGTTGCTGACGACCCAGAAAAGCGCACAACGCCAAGCAGTGGGACAAGTCCCGCGAGCACCATCCGAGTCGACAGAAGCGAAAACCAGTTGGCGCAGTCATCATCAACGTCGAAGGATGAAGTGGGCGAGCTCTCCTCCAAGGCCGATGTGCCGCCTGTCGCAGCCTCGGGACCAGCGCCAGAGGAGTCACGTACCAAGTTAGAAACGACACTGGTCATCACCGCACTGGCGAGCGCGCTCTTCCTTGGCGCACTCGATATCACCATCGTCAGTGTAGCCATTCCAACAATTGCGGAGGAATTCGGCTCGACCGCTGGGTACACATGGATTGGATCGGTATACATGCTCGCCAGCGCGGCCGGCGCGCCGATGTGGGGGAAGATATCTGATATCTGGGGCCGGAAGCCCATCATGCTCATTGCCGTCGGCATTTTTTGGATTGGGTCCCTGCTGAGTGCTCTCAGCAAGAATATTGGCATGCTCATTGCTGCTCGGGCGATCCAGGGCATTGGTGGTGGCGGCATCATCATTCTTGTCAACGTTTGCATCAGCGACCTGTTCTCCATGCGAAAACGAGGTAAGTTAAGAGTTTTCGTTTCGAGAAACCAAGCGTGTTAACGGTCTTATTAGGTATCTACTTTGGTGTAATGGGAATCGTTTGGGCAGTGGCCAGCGCCGTCGGTCCTGTTCTTGGCGGTGTCTTTACAAGTCAGGTTACCTGGCGGTGGTGTTTCTGGATCAATCTGCCAGTATCTGGCGTTGGGTTTGCGGTGCTGGCTTGGGTGCTGAAGCTGCACAACCCTCGCACCCCGATGCGCCAGGGGCTCGCTGCCGTCGACTGGTTGGGTTCGCTTGCGGTTATCGGCGGAACGCTGATGGTCCTTTTCGGCCTCGAGTTTGGAGGCGTGACCTACCCATGGTCGTCGCCCACCGTCATCTGCTTGATCGTTTTCGGTGTGGTGACGGCTGGCATATTCGTCTTGATCGAATGGAAGGTGGCCAAATTTCCACTGATGCCGTTGCGTCTGTTTCGTCGGCGATCCAGCATTGCCAGTTTGGGTGTTGCTGCTTTTCAGGGCATTGTCTTCATCTCGGGAAGTTACTACCTGCCGCTGTACTTCCAAGCGGTCCTCGGCGCCTCGCCATTGATGTCCGGCATCTACGTCCTGCCTTTTGTCTTGTCTCTCTCGGTTGTCTCTGCCATAACTGGCGTGGTCATCAAGAAGACAGGAAAATACTTGCCTTGTATTATCTTTGGCATGTCAATCATGACTCTGGGTTTCGGGCTTTTTATTGCTCTTGAACCGCAGGCCAACTGGGCCAAGATCGTCGTCTTCCAGCTGATAGCTGGCATCGGTGTGGGGCCAAACTTCCAGGCACCGCTTATTGCGCTTCAAACAACCGTTGGGCCTCGAGATATGGCATCAGCGACGGCAACTTTTGGATTTATCAGGCAGTTGTTCACCGCGATATCTGTTGTGATTGGGGGTGTTGTCTTCCAAAATGGGATGGAGGAGCAGTATCCCAGACTGCTAGAGGAAATCGGACCCGATGCTGCGAACATGCTCTCTGGGAGCAACGCGGCTTCCAGCATTGGCTTTGCCATGAGCCTGCCTGAGCGTAGTCGACGAGTTGCCCAAGAAGCCTACTTCAAGAGTCTGAGAACCATGTACATCATGTATGTTGTGTTCGCGGGAGTGGGATTGATCGTCTCCTTCTTTGTTGGATCCCGCAAGCTGAGCAACGACCACCAAATACACAAAACAGGACTGAAGGACATGAAGGCTGCCAAGGAGCAGGAAAAGCCTCGACTGCCGGTCGATGGTGGTCTAGACGAGGAACAGAGGGTTCCAGAAGGGAACTCCAAGAAACTTCCCAAGGAGTCCAAAGGGGAAAAGAAGGGAGGCAACTCGATGAAATTCTTCTTTGAGTGAAAAGACAAGCATATCGATTTTGGCATGGCGTTCGAGGCGTTTAAGCGAGTCCAAGGGGGCCACGTGGTGGAAGCGTTACATAGCCATGTGAGTGTAGATATTAATCGAGGCTTTTCTCGTGCATGATGTGTTCGATTCGAGGCGCGAACTGCAGCCCAGTGAAGATGAGGGTGGTAGTGAAGGCAGGCAAAAGTGAAGAGGCTCGCGCTAGGGCATTCAGGCAAAAAGCGGGAGTGCGGGGAGGACAGCTACCAGGTACCGGGGAGTCCGCTATATCGAGAGCCGCTATGTCACTGTATCCATCCTTCTTGGCCACTGGACCACGAAGGGACTGTTGCAGACGGATGCAGAGGTCGTCTTCCCGGGTTCCTCTCGTCCGGCGATCGAACGCGATGGTGGCGTGTCGTGAGGGGCGGGCCGGACTACTTCCAAAGCCGGAGCGGGCTACATGGGAGGAAAAATGCAGTCGAAATCCTTAGAAAACCCGTAATATTGGAGCTCAATGAGGCATGATCTTGAAGTGATGGAGAAATAAAATGGGAAGACGGATTTCATGTGAACTGGGGCGGAGACCGCCAGCCGTTGAGTCTTGGCATATGATTGGCTGGTGAACTTCATGGCAACTTCTTTCCCACAGATTCAACTTGAGCACCAGTTCTCAACAAATTTCGACGCCTATATTCGCTCGTCGCATGTTCCCAATGGGATTATCTTCATTTTTGAGGGCTTACGAATGGCGGCCCATCAACTAACCATTTTCTAGAACGCGCGTGCACTTCATCGGGAAGGGTCCCGAAAAGGTTGGCACCCCGGTTCCCTTGAAGTCTCCACGGTGTATCCGGAACTTCACTGTCCGCGTAAAACCCGCCCATGGCAACGAAGCGACATGGTGGGTAGCTCAACAATGCCATGGAATGGAGGAGAAGGCGGGATGGGTCGAGAATGAAGTATAAGAGGGGCGCCACCAAGACAATATGCTTCGTGAGACTGCAGGCCACCCTCTCCAGTCGGATCAACCTAGCTGTACTCCAAGATGAGGCTCTCAAGTATTACCTCGGGCTTCCTCGCCCTTGTCGGTCTCTCGAACGCCGCCTCCCTTACCCAGATCACTAACTTTGGTTCCAACCCAAGCGGCGCGCGCTTTTACATCTACGTTCCCGATAGACTGGCCTCGAACCCGGCCATCATCACCGCCGTGCACTACTGCAGCGGTACCGCCAGCGCCTTCTACAATGGCAGCCCGTACGCCCGGCTGGCCGATACTCACGGCTTCATTGTCGTGTACCCTGAATCACCGAACTCGGGTGGCTGCTGGGATGTCTCTTCTAACGCTGCTTACACCCGCAACAGCGGCGCCAACAGCCATGCCATTGTCAACATGGTGAACTGGACCATTGAGCGCTACGGCGCCGACAGAAACCGTGTCTTCCTCGCCGGGCTCAGCTCGGGCGCCATGATGACCAACGTTCTTGCTGCGACGTATCCTGATGTCTTCAAGGCTGCCAGCGCCTATGCGGGCGTCCCTGCTGGATGCTTCTACACCGGCACCGTCGCCGGCTGGAACAACACCTGCGCGAACGGCCAGTCGATTACGACCCAGGAGCACTGGGCCCAGACTGCTCGCAACATGTATCCTGGCTACACCGGCCCCAGGCCGAAGATGATGATCTACCACGGCTCTGCTGATGACATTATCTACCCCAGAGTAAGTCCCCCTCACTACCTTTTTTCTGCCCAAACTTGTGAGCATTTACAAACTATTTTTGCTACAGAACTTCAACGAGACGATGAAGCAGTGGGCTGGTGTACTGGGCTATACCTACGGCTCGCCCCGCCAGACCATCCCCAACAGCCCCTCCGCCCCCTACACCAAGTACGTCTACGGCGACGACCTCGTTGGCATCTACGGTACCGGCATCACCCACAACATCCAGATCAACGGTGCCCTCGACCTCGAGTGGTTCGGCATCACTGGCCAGCCCGCCACTACTTCTTCAGCCAGCGGTCCTACCACCACTCCTGTGTCGTCTAGCACTCTGGTCACTTCTGTCAGGACCACTACTACCTCTGCTCCTCCTGTTGCGACTACCCCTGCGGGTTGCACTTCGCCCAAGTGGGGACAGTGCGGTGGTCAGGGGTGGACTGGGTGCACTGTTTGCGCTGCGGGATCGACTTGCACTTTTGGAAATAACTGGTATTCGCAGTGCTTGTAAGGGGGGGGTTGTACATTGTTGAGGTGGGAGGAAAGCTGGATGGGAGAATAGGTGTATATGATTGAAGCCGTCGCATATATGATGCGTAGAAACTTCCAAGAATATACCGAGAAGTATTAAACAAAGCGTTAGTTTTAGGCAACCCTGAATTTGCGTTACTTCATTTGTGTTTTGGTTCCAAATTTGTGGTCAGGCATGGGCCATGCTCAAGGTGTGCATCGTTTTGCTGAACAGAAATATCAATGTGAAGCATCCCCCCTATCACGATGATCACAATCAACCACAGAAGCTGCAGCATGGATATTCAAGCGGACCTTTTTTCGGCACCATCAGTTTCCAGTTTTCAAGGCTGCCATACACAGTCACAATTCCTTCACGATGATGAGACCAAAGTTCGCGGGCATCAACCACTGACTTGGTAATTGATCGATTTATAATATATAACTAATAAGGATCTAAGCGTCTTGCAAGTCTTTTAGACTAGCACGTTTGTGAACATAAATAACAGGTCCTGTAAAGCAAACCAATGCGTATCAACCTCTGAACCACACCTAAAAGGATAATTAATAGATCTTAAAAGATAGTTAATAAGTTTTATAAGATAGTTAATAGGTTTTAAAAGAAAGTCAACAAGTTTCGAAGGATAGTTAATAGGCTTGAAAAGATCATCAGTAAGATTATCTATTATTTAAAAGTGTATGTCAGCGAATTAGTTATTGTATATTCTTTTTACTTGCAGTATTGATTACTTTTTCCACGGTGGGAGTAGGGCAAGGTTCATGTCAAGCACATACGGCGTTCCGACAATGCTGAGTTTTTTCATCATCATAAACAATGAGAATAGGTATCTATTTGACTCTATGCTCTGGGTCCATTCCGAACCACCTTTCTGAGATTACATAAGCCACTCACTTAGAGACCAGAATTTACTGCTGAAATCCCAAAAGTATGTCAACAGGAAATGGTTTCCAGAAGAAGTTCACAGCAGCGGTTCCGTCAGTCCTATGATTGACGTACTCGCGACAGGATCCTGCCCAGCTTTCTAATAAAGACCACAATCGATGATCGGGTTTCCGAGAAGTTTCCTCGGATCCTGCCATCCGACTAAAACCAAACCCTGTTGTTGTCCGGCCCGTCCCCCGTACTTGTGTGTGAAGAATACGCCCCAGATCCTGATCCTGTATTTCTGTCCGGCCATATCTCTCCCCCACTCACAGCAGGCGTGTGTAGCCGTTGTTCGGCAACCGTTCGATGAAACACCGGATTCTGAGCATAAATGGGGAGAAGATTGCCCTCATTATCAGGGTGAGAGGGACCGGGCTTTAGGTAGCTCCAGTCTCCCGCCCCTCCTGACATATGTGCAATTTGGAGGAGAACCCAAGACGTATGCAACATCCGCGGCGTTTTCCCTATCGTTTCTCTTGGAAAACTAACCATAAATAGATCTCCGGAGAAAATCAGTTGGCCTGTCCTGTCGTTGATTTGTGCGGAAAGGTTGTTGTTGTCCAGCAGATATGCGCTGCCGAAAGTTGGTTTGTTACTGAGAAGCGGCGGGCATGGAAGATCAGAGTCGAGACGCTCGTTGACGTCTACCCAGCGCAGGGGGCCATGGTTGAACTCTTTGTCGGTGATAGGGTCTATATCGCCCTGTCGCGGGTATATCGGGAACCAGTGCCATCTGAGGTGAACCATGGTATAGTTGGAGTCGGTTTCGTCCGGTGAGGTTCCTACAACTTCCAATGAGAACTTCTTTCGGTCCCAGCAATCATGCAAGTACGGGTTTATTGGGATGATGTTCCACGACTAGTCGACGTCGTCTTGCAAGTCGTCGTAATATTCTTGGGGACTCCCGTATTTCCATGGGAAGATCCTGTAGATATCACGTAATGCATTACCCATGGTGTTCCGATCCGCCACTGAGCTTGTTATGCTGAATGGCACGATGTGTGCTCCAGGGGGGTCTTTCAGCCCTGTAAATACGCATGCGCGGCCGCTTCCATCTTTAGCCTGGGGTCGAGATGCGTATTAGTATCAGGGTGTATGTGAAGGGATTATCAAGTGGCCTACCGGATCTGGCTCTTCTCTCCTCCGAGGTTCTTTGTTGTTCGAAACGGGAATACCAACCCTGTTGGCGACCCTCCACTTGTTCAGTGCCGCAGTATCTTCTCTGACTAGTACCGTGTTAGGGTTTCATTATCAAGCTCATGTCTGGAAAACCGAACTTACAAATGTACAACGGAGGCCTCAGAGTTTCCAGTTCGCACAGAATACGTCTCACTCCCGTACCCTGCATATAGACCTGACCATGAAGCCTTCTAACGTTATCCAGTAGCCCCTTCATCACTGGTAGGGAGACAAACAACCAGACCGAAAATCGCAAAGCCGTGAACACATCTGGTATATTGCAATGCCCTGCGAGATATTGGAGTTCAGAACTAGCTCCGAAGCCCTTCTTTCTAACAGGGCCTTATTTACACTTCAGCCACCACCACCTGGCCACCACGTCAAAGATCACGGCTCTGAAATAGCCCTCTGAATGAGTGGATCAACTAGCTTAGCAAGGCTTTCAGAATTCCGTTTAGACCTGACTATGGCCTGGCTCTGAAAAGGTTCCGAATGAATACATTCAGAGGGCCTATTTCTAAACGAAAGATCACGCCCCAACACAATGCATATTGCCGTGACCTGAAATCTTTTTTACATAGTTTATTCATTTTATTTATAATTTCATTGATTATTAATCTATTATTTCATCTATTATTTTATATGGCTATTTCAGATTAGTACTGCCGGAGATCTTCTCTTCGTCGAGAGTATCACCACTCAAGTGAGCCGATGTGATCCCGTATCTCTCGAAAAATGCCTCGAAGCCGCGTCTCAGAGCAGCGGAGAGCTGTCCTTGATTCCGATGCTCTGGAGGGGGGCCGGTAACCGGCCCTACAGGATGCTGGCTTTCTGTCAAGAGAAACGTGATGGAGTTATTTTCGGGGCTTGATAATGGGACCAGTGTTAGCTGCTGACAATGGTTACTGTTGGATATCGGAATGCCACCCAAATCCCACGTAGTCCAGAGTTCGACAGTCTCATCCCAAAACTGTGTGAAGAGTGGCTCGTTATTTTCCTGGTCGCTGTTGTTATGGGCCTAGGGCCTGGTATGTGGATTTGAAGGTTTGAAGGACACGGCAATACGAAGTGTCTGAGGAGGTGGCTTTCCACGTGGCTTTTCCAAAGGCCAGTGGTCCGGCAAGGTGTCCTTTTCCACATGTATGTATGGGAGTCCGCTCCCACTCATCGGACCTGTTCTCTTTTCTTCTCTATCAGTCAATTCAATCCTTTTAAACAGCTTGAATTCCTAGACAGGACCAAATCCCGTATCAATTGTCGGCAAGTGCGATAAAATCAATCCAGGATGTGTACCCGTGGGACACCTGGAAACGCCGTAAGTGATCTGAATACTCCTCAGGATGCAGACCTGAGTCCAGAAGATTTGATGTCAAGTAGACAGCGGTGTACTCTAGTAACGGGTATAGAGCAAGCGTCTTTTCCGGTTGTCGAGACTCTACCCACCGCCAAGTACACATGACTATCTTGAACAGTTGAGAAATCCCCGCGTGAAGCAATGATTGCGTCTTTGCCAATTAGATTCTTTCCGGATCGGAGGTTGCCAGATGGGGCAGAGAGAACGAGTAAGCGATCCGAAGTTCTTCGAGGGTGAGAGGTCTTGATGCGCCGACAATGAGAGCAAGAAGCCCTCGCTTGCGTTCCATCCCGACATATATGTTGTTTGGTCGTCCATGAAGTCTTGACATGAGCAAGGAGAACAGCCGGGCGTATTTCTGGTCAAGCTCGTCGGGTGCTCTTTGTAAAATAGACTCAATCTCAGTAGGACAGAAGGCTGACCGTAACTCCTTGAAGATGCCTTTGATCCGTAGGAACATGACGGTTGATCCAGCCTCCAGGTCTGATCTGATGCTGTTGCGCACAGCATCGTCTTTGATGTCAATGCAACTTTCCAGCCCAAAAGATATGAGCTTGGCCAAATCGCTCTGGAGCAAGTCCAGTGTCAGTTCGATATGAGGAGGCCATCTCTTCAGCACCCTCCGTAAACTTGACTGGCGACCAACAAGGAGACAGCGAAAGTGCTCGGTTTGTTCAAGTAACTCAGTCAAGCACCCCAAGGCATCGCTATTCGGGTCGTTCCGGTCATCAAGTGACTCGTCAATGCCGTCCAGAATGCAGAATATCGGATGTTGGCGCTGATTACAACGTTTTTTTTAATTTGGATGAGAAGCTCTTTGAAGCTCGTGAGGGCTTCGCGAGCCAAAAGGTGTGGTATCAGCGGAATCCGATCCACGGCTGGCAAACCCTTTAGCAGTTGGGACAAGATAGTGTGCATCATCGCATTAACTCGCCGGTCTTTCTCATTGCCTGCCCAAAAGGAAAAGAATAGGGTATCCTTCCCCTGTTTTTGAAGCCCCTCGGCCACGGAACTAGCGAGAACAGACTTTCCGCTACCCTTGGCGCCGTGGATGATGAGAGTTTTCCCTTCGCTGTCCAGAGGGGCATTGGTTGACTGAGCATCGCTTCTCGGATCCAACCACCGAGAAAATGCCGGGTGCGCCCATATCCATTCGAGTGTACCGGGTAACCTGTCAGGAATGAAATGAGTGTCGGAGGGCCTGAGGAGCTTCTGAAGCTGGGTTTGCTGTAAGAACTGTGTTTGGCGCTCCAAAAGGCAGGCCTGCAAGGAGGCCTGGAGGCTGTGGAGGCGTTTGGCCTGTTCTTGAAAGTCTTTCTCAAATCTCTTAAGAATAAGGAGTGCCCTCTTCATTATTCCAGGCCCTCCATTTTTGCCATTGACCTCGCCCAGAAAGCGGGCCAAACTGGAGACTTCGTCTTTAGCTTCTCGAAGCAGTCGCTCGATTTCCGCATCATCGGTCAAATTCGCCGGATCAGCTTTGACTCTTTGGAAGACGCCTTCGAGTGTCTTGTCGAGGAGATTCAGTTCCGATTGAACTCCGCGGGCGACTAATGCGGTGCGGGTTTTGCTATGAGCTTGGTGGTCTCAGTTGCAACCTGCCGTACCATCTTGATCAGTGCTGGTATTGTACCAACAACTCCGACGATTTCCATGATTCTAGGTACTGTAAAGAGTTACCGAGGCAAAGAAGGCCCGAAGTGCTGATTATCTAGAGAAAGAGTTCCGTGAAGAATGATTGAGGGCAAGGGCTTCTTGATGGTGTCAATTCACAGTAAGTTGGGCATCGTTTTCTATCAGACCGCAGAGATTGAGGGGGCGGTGCTTTTCTCCAGTCATTTTTGTGGGCGAACCTGAGCAGAAACAGAGCACAGGTTGTTTGCCTAGGATGCCCCAGGGAGGGAGAAATGTTTGTTGATATTCGCCAATCATCGTGCTCTTTGAGCATGTCGGCACTCCGACAATGTGCATTTTCCTGTATCATTTTCCATTCAACAAGCTCGAGGCTCCAATAATGCGTTGCACAAGTTGGAGTCTTACGATAAGGCAACTTCCAAGGTGCAGAAAATGACTGACCGAGGTGTGCTAGGCAGGTAGTTCTGATGCAAACTGAGGCTGATGTTGGTGTAGGTTTCCTGAGACATGGTGACATGGATCCCAGGACTAGAACAGGCCCACCTCTGCGGGAACCGTTGATGAGCGACGGTCCCTGAAACGCACAGATGGGTTCAACGTCCAATTCCACTTTGATTGAGTCTGCACGATATCGCTTATATCCAAACTTCGCTAGATACTAGCACTTCCACCATATTGTCTCATATTCGTGTTGATAAGATGCGATTTCTTTCCCCGGATCTTGTGTGGGTGCTGTCGAGGATGCCAAGACACGTGCCGCACATCATGAAAGGTAGCAATTAACGGCATGTTGGCGCTTCAGTAATGAATAGTGATAGTGCTGACACAAGTTCCAGGCAGTCTGAAAAGGGGCTGAAATACGAATAAAAAAAATAACCGTTCGTGTGCTAAATCCCGCTGGTCACGGCGGCTGATGGACAAGAGGTCACCAAGACTTTTTACCAAGATTTTTGCGATAGACGGCATCGCGAATCCGTCTTGTCGCTCTTGGGTCAAGCCATGGCATCAGGAACAAGGCAGATGTCCAATTTCTGCATCCCCCAAAAATACCCCAGAAGGTGCCCACTTTCCAGCATGGCTCCACCATGATTTCCCACTAAATGGACATTCAGCCAGCATCACCCTTGTCAATATAGTCCCAATTCGAACCCTTGACATGTGGGGAGGTTCCCTCCCAGGCACAAGGGACCACGACCCGAAAGTACATAAGGAAGACATGAAACACTTCCAACGGGTGCTCTTCTTTTATCCATTTCTTCTTGCCAAGTCGTCATTCAGCCCTAAACACCAAACGTTGCTCTTTCGCAACAGTCCATTCTTTTAGCAGTAAAAACAACCGCCGCGCTCACGGCGACTACAACAATCAATATGCGCGTCCTCTCCCTCTTTTCGCTCGCCGCTGCGGCCCTCCCCCTGGCCTCGGCCATCCAGTTCACCTCGCCCGCCGGCAACTCGACCTTGAGCAAGGGCAACTCGTACAAGGTCAAATGGGATTCCGTCGACACGGATCCTTCCACTTTCAGCATTTACCTCGTCAACTTTGTCAACTGGCCCCCCTTTTACACCCAACTCGCCGGCGGTGTTTCCACCGAGTCTGGCGAGTATGAGGTGACCGTTCCCTGCCTTGTTGACGCCTCCTGGGGCTACCAATTGTGAGTATTTGTGTGTCTGGACGTGCTTTGAGCGCAAAGCTAAACATCTTTGCAGCAATGCCATCAACGGCACCAACGTCTATGTCATCCACGCTCAGACCCCCAAGTTCTACGTTGGCGAGGGTTCCTGCGATGAGCCCGAGGAGGAGGTCCCCATTCCCGTGATCACCGACTCCCTCCAGCAGACCACCTGCGAGGCCTACACCGTGACCGCCACCCCCGAGCCCACCTGCGATAACTCCGTCTCTACTGTCACTGCCACCGTCACTGCCACTGTCACCGTCGGTAAGGATGCCCCCGCGGCCCCTGCCACCACCGCTCCTGCCACCCTTCAATACACCCCCGGCTTCCAGTCGGCTGTACAGAGGGTCTACTCGAGCCAGTTTATGTTGACCTTCTCTGAGGTTCATTGGACTCTGGCGAGGTGCGTGTGCTAATTTTGTACACATAGAGAATTCTAAGTTTCAGATTGATGAGAAAGGGAGCATGTTGTTGTTCAAGCGAAAGATACCCGTCTTTGTTTAATGATAATCCCTGTTGCCAATCGAATGCCAATTTCATCAAGTCAAATGGTTCCGTGGAGCGCATCATTTGTCGATGTTTGATGTCTCCTGGATCACCATGGCAACAGCTTTCAGTTCGTCTTTGCAGTTAGTGGTGTGAGCAATTCGGGTTTTGGGTGGATGTTTGGTACGCGTTGGGTGGCTCTAAGCTACCCAGAGGACGGTTAGTCTAAATACTAGTGCAGCTTCAATTCGTTTGATAGATGTTGCCTTCTCATGGAGCAAAGTCCCGGGTGTCCAAAGACGAAAACTTGAGACATGCCCATATCTCGTGTCACATCAGACGCCGGTCTTCCCATAAACTTCGCGCCCGAGGCTCCAGCTGTTACACAGCATCGTTAAGCTCAGCAGCCAAAGCGATACCTGCAGACCAATATTGTAACGACGGCGCCATGACACAGACCCGACTGGCTGGAACTAGGCGAGACAGATCAGCATTACCAACAGGCCGGACGCAACCCGCTAGGAGATCGTCGGACGTCCGGCAGTTGATGTGAGTCTAGACTTTATGCGACATAGTGTAAAAAGCATTGTGAGCCGTTGAAGGTATATAACTGCCATCTTGGCGCCGGATATCATGTATTCTCATCCCATGCTCACGACCAGCCATTTTTGTACCCCTCAACCTTCTGCCTTCGTTGTCCTACATATATATTTTATCCGATCTCCTCATACATAACAAACACCCACCCAACTGGCAGCTGCCAGGACAACAATGTCATTCTACGCCTTCACACCCTTCTCCTCCGCCATCTTCCCCAACAGCGCAAATATATCCTTCCACACCCTCCCCAAACCCACCTCTACCCGAACCCAACCCGCACCCCGTAGAACCATGTCAACCCCCCGTAAACAACACACATTCACAACCCTCTACTCCCTCTACGCCACCTCAGGCACAGTAACAATCCACTCCTCTTCCTCAGACTCTCCAATCCTAGTCCCCACCCCTTCTCCCCTTGACCCAAATGACCCCTTATCCTGGCCCCCCCAAAAGAAACGCACCGCCTTCCTCTCCATCTGCACCTTCACCTTCCTCACAAACTTTGGCATCGGCGGCCTAACCTCCGCCTTTTACCTCATCTCCCTCGAGTTCGAAAAGTCCCTCCCGGAAACATCCGCCCTCCTCCTCTGGCCTATCCTCGTCTTGGGCCTCTTCAACTTTTTTTGGGTCCCCCTGGCTAATTACTTTGGTAAACGCCCCGTGTTTGTGCTAAGTTGTGGGTTACTTTTCGCGAGTTACATCTGGGGGGCTTTGGCGAAGAGTTTTGAGAGTTTGCTATGGAGTAATATCGTTGCTGCTTTTGCGGGGAGCTCGACCGAGGCGTTGGGGGCGGCGATGGTGAATGATTTGTTTTTCGTCCATGAGCGCGGGGGGAAGATGGGGGTTTATATGAATTTTATTAGTGGGGGGAATACGGTTGGCCCGTTGGTTTGTGGGTTTGTTGTTACTGTGAGTGTTTTTCTTGATCAAAGGGGGGTTGTTCAAGAGCTGACTGTGATGTAATTAGGGGTTGAGTTGGAGGTGGCACAAATGGATTGCTGCTATGCTGACTGGGATTAACTTTGTGACTGTGGTGTTGATGGTGCCTGAGACGAGATATCACAGGGTTGAAGTGACCGGAGAGGGGGGCCAGCAAGTGTCGGAGAGCGAAGATAACGGGCAGGAGAAGGGCAAGGTGAGAGGTGACGGTGAACAGGGACAGCAGAGGGAGGGAATAGTCGCGGTTCCGAAGAAGAGCTGGGTTCAAGAGTTGAGTTTGTGGTCTGGGACGCCAAAGGACCGATTCTGAGAACCGGAGCTGTGATAGATAGC
>NW_001914859.1:1746254-1794821 GCF_000226545.1 Podospora anserina S mat+
CTTACCTTCTCCCGTTATGCTGCGGTTGGCTTGTCGATGAGTTTTGCGACTGGAGAAGCAGGAAGAACAATGGGGTGTTTGAACCGGAGAATAGGTTGTATCTCTGCATACTTCCGCTGCTGATTACCGGAGCCGGTTGCGTCTTGTTCGGGTATGGAGTCGAGAGAACACTCCATTGGACCTCATTATTCTTCGGCTACGGAATGGTGTCATTTGCGCTCACAGCAGTCCCCACGATTACGATGGCATATGTGTCAGATTGTCTACTGCCAGTTAACTCGGATGCTTTGATGCTTGTCAACGGTACGTCTCTCACTTGCATTCGGATGAAAGAGGCTAACCATGGTATAGGGAGCAAAAATATTGTTGCTTTTGGATTTCTTTACGGAATCGTGCCATGGGTTGAAGAGGTTGGCTATGTCGAATGCTTTGGAACTCAAGCAGGAATCTATGTTGCTATTATTGCAATAGGAATGGCGGTTTTAATCCCATTTGGCGTTAGAATCAGACATGCCCAGGCAAAATGGAAGATTATCTTGTAATTTATGACCGGAAGGACGATGTTAGGTATTTCGAGGGAATGAAGCAGTCCTTAAGGTTCAAAGATATTTATCAACCAGTCAGTAATTTTAACATGATAGTACTTATGTGTCATTAGATAAAAAGAATTCAGGGTGTAGGTGGTGATGGTTTGGATCGACCGTCATGTTCGTGATGTTTCCCTGGTGTTGAGTTGGTGGACCACCCCCACCCTTGCAAGGCTGCATGTGAAAAGACAGACTGATAAGAGGATACCCACTCTTCCCGGCGAGTGGATTCACTGATAAGCGTGATCATCCACACGCGATTGGTCAGACACTTGACAAGGCTGCATGGCGGGGCAACTTTTTGCGGTTTCTCGTCGCCAACCACTTTCGCAACAGAGCTCCGGCTGCCCACGCCATCACTGAATCACTATTTTGGAAGCAAAACTAGCAACGAGCCTCGAAGACCTCCCCATATCACTCGATTTATTTGTCATTGATTCGAGATCGAGACACAAACAGTCACCAATAGTTTGTTACCAATATCTCAACATCGCCTGTTTGAACAAGGTCCGCAAAAGCCATCTCTTCATTCCACGCGACCACCACCACTGAACCCTGATTGAGCGCGCCCGTCTGCCGCATCCTCCCGCCTCAATGGCGGCGCCAAATTCCGAGGCCGACCAGGCCAAGCTCCAGATCTTCAAAGATGAGCTGTACGATACTATCAGGGAACATGGCAGTGAAACCCGTGTCTTCAGCCAGGCCGACCTCAAGGGTTTGGGCGTCATCCCCAACAACGACGTCAGGATACTTGTCGATGTCATTCAGATGCTCACCAATGAAAAGCTCCTCATTGGTGTTCATTTACCGGGTGGAGAACTGGGTTGGAAATGGCGAAGCAGAGAGGATGCCAAGAAGTACGTTTCCTTCTCTCAGATCTTCTCACTAGCCCACCCTGAATGCTAACTGCTCCTCGTTCTCCAGGTATACCTCCCTTCCAGACGAACCGACCAGGCTCGTATACGGCGAAATCGACCAAGCCGGCCAAGACGGTGTCTGGATCCGCCACATCAAGCTCCGAATCAACATCCAAGATGCCACCCTCAAGGCCTGCATCAAGTTCCTCGAGTCCAAAGGGTTCATCTCGTCCATGACCAACGTCGAGATGCCCAACCGGAAGATGTACATTAGAGCCGACCTCAAACCCTCCGAGCGCGCAACCGGCGGTCCTTGGTTCACAGACGGTGAGCTAGACGAAGCCTTTATTAAAGTCATCGAAGGTATCATTTTCGAGTACATCAAGACCCGCAGCGCATACTTTTCCAGGGGAACGGTCCTCCCTCAAAGACAACCAAAGAAGGGCGTAGTTACCGGGGATGCCAGAGGTGTCAAGAGAACAGCGACTGACATCTCCAACGACGACGCGACACCCGCCCCTGCTCCAGCAACAAAGGCTGCCCCTCCACCGCCAAAGGGCAAGCCAATGTACCTCCCCATGCCGGCCGGGTATAAGAAATACCCTACCGTCAACGATATCACAGAGTTTATCCACAACCAAAAGGTCAGCACTGCTATGCTCGGTGTTGCGGACATCCAGGCGTTGGTCGACGTGCTGGTATTTGACGGCCTGATTGAGCCGATCCAAGTCCACAATCGTAAGGGGTACAGGGTGGTGCGGCCAACAAAGCAGGACACGGTGTCGTATGCTAAGCGGCAGCAGGACCGAGAATCGCATCCAGAATTGGGGGATATCGTGTTAGGCCCTCCGCCGCTGAGCAGCGCAGTGACTGAGGCACCGTGCGGTAAATGCCCGGTGTTTGAACTGTGCCAGGAGGGTGGACCGGTTGCGCCGAGCACGTGTGTTTACTTTCAGGAGTGGTTGGGCTTGAAAGAGCCTGCTGTTGCTACTGCCAACGAAACGGCTCCACTATGAGGTCAGCTATGCATGGGCAAACTAATTCTGGTAAATATTTTTTTTAAGCATGGAGTTAGTGTAGTTTAGTAATCGGGTACTGAGTTGTAAATATAACTGATCCGCCTGGCGGAAGAGCGCGACTTTGTCATCTCACGATTCTTGGCAATTCCGTTGTCAGGGGGCGGAAGCATTGTTTACCATCTACTTCATTCAAACATAGTCCCAAATGTTGGTCACGACCTGGCAGCAAGATAATTCATGGATGAAACAATGTGAAGGCCAATGAAGTGGTGCTTTTATATTCCCCAACCTCCTAGAGGTCCACAAGACAATATGCTAACCATATCACTGAACCACCCTCCTTCGTTCCGAAATCAACCATCAATTTAGTTGATTTAGTTGATCTCACCGGAGTCCTCAATGGTGGGCTTCTTGAGACCAGGCTTGATGGCACCGGAGCCGGAGCCGGTAGCCTCAAGGAGCTTGACGACGTGCATGGAGTCATCATCGGCAACCTCGCCGAAGACGACGTGGCGGCCATCGAGCCAAGAGGTCTTCACGGTGGTGATGAAGAACTGGGAGCCGTTGCTGTGAGGGTTCAGGTCAGCTTTGTGATCAATTGAACGGGGAAATTCCGGACAGATTAATAACTCACGTGTTGGGGCCGGCGTTGGCCATGGAGAGGAGACCAGGGCGGGTGTGCTTGATCTGGAAGTTCTCGTCGGCAAACTTCTCGCCGTAGATGGACTTGCCACCGGTACCGTTGCCACGGGTGAAGTCACCACCCTGGAGCATGAAGTCGGGGATGATGCGGTGGAAGGAAGAGCCCTTGTAGCCGAAGCCGTTCTGGCCAGTGCAGAGCTCACGGAAGTTACGGGTGGTGATGGGGACAACATCGTCGTAGAGGTTGAACTTGATAGTACCCTCCTGCTCTACGCGATTGTCAGTATCATGGGATTGCCAGGCGTTGAACAACGTCAATGGAATAGATGGAAGGATGGCTACATACCGGCGATCTCGTTGTTGGGGCGGCCCTGGCTATCGAAGCCGGTGGGACCAGACCAAGAGACCTTGAAGAAGCTATTGTAGGACCGTTAGCAAAGCTTCCACAAGCTGATGGTGGGGCATTGTCTCTGTTGACCCTGGAAGACAGCGACTTACACTTGAGGGGCCATGTTGATTGATGAGACTGAGAAAGCTCTAACGGAGTTTCTGATGTTGGATTGGATAGAGGACGAAAAGGTGGAAGAGAATGGAGCAGTGGGAAGTTGGTGAAAGAGGGAGGAAGGTCGAGGAAGAGCAGAGCAACCGCGGGGTAGGAGGGGTCGAAACATTTTCCGGGCTGGCGAGAAACTGGGTTAGTGCTCCACATGGACCAATAAAAAAGCTATCCCTGAACAGGTACGTATACTTCACGTGAGAAAGGAGGGGCCTGTTGTGGTATTGTCCAACCATGGCGGGGGTCATGCTTTGCCGCCCCTCACCGTCTGGTTGCTCAGCATCTAGTACAGTACGCCCCCAGCAACGCTGGCGTGGGGCATGGTTTGAGGCGAACAAGATGACGGTGAACGTTCAGGACGAAGCCAACTCTGTATGTAGCCATGGCCTTTTTGTAGCAAGAGGAGGAAGAGTTGAGACGATGAGGGCAGTGACAGAGAGACACGGGGGAGACAATTCTTGTCTTCAAGCAGCCGCTTGGCTGCCGGGAAGGGGACACTGAACAACGAGACTGGACATCCCACTTCTTTGCTGACCCCCTCATGCCCATCCTCCCTCCCTCTGATCCGTGGCGATCGCGAATTGCCCCAGCCTGCAGAGGAGGGGGAACCAGATGCGGGCCGAGCTGCACGCCAATTGGCGCAGCACGTTGTTTGTCCCACGGACTGGAATCGAAGTTGGCTCAGCCCATCTCCACTGGCAGCAGTGAGAGCATCACTGCCGGCTGACATGGTGCCATCTTCTTTTTTCGAGGAAGTGGGATGTCGGAAACAACAAGTGAAGCCAACAACCTAAGACTGGGAAACATGGAAAGCAGGTGCAATCATCACCCAAACACCTTGTGTTTGCTTCCCCCCTTTGAGCATGGTAACCCGTCCAGGGGCTAGCTCCCAACCTCACCAGGTTGAGGAAGCTGTATCCTTGAGCTCCCAGCCGAGCTCCAAATAGTAGGCGGGAATGACTGACTGAAAAAAGGAAAGAGAGGCACGCACCTTCCGAGTGGAACTTTACTTATAATACAGAAAGAGAAGAATAATACACAGCTGAGAGCTGGACGAATTGAAGCACGACGGTGACGGAATGGACAAGTTCGATGATGATGGAAAGCACTCCAAAATTTCTCTCTCTTGAGCTCTCCCACTGGCGCAAACTCTCTGAAGCTTTTCCGAGCACAGACCCACCTGGGCAGGTCCATTTGATGCCTTGATGCCTCAGGCTGCAATGGCTATTCAGACCCACTTTCAGCAGTGCCGCGCCCAGACCCCAGAGCCCAAAGTGTCTTGGCTGCGGCGGTTGGGAAACCGCAAGGTGTCCGTCCTCTTAACTCCACAATATCGGTTCAACATCGAATGCGACAGCAGCAGGTCGACTCCCAAGTCCGCCGACACAAGCAAAGCTACAGCATTGCCTTGTCGCTCTGATACTCAACAATTTCACGCTGGATAATCGTCAGGATTCTTCTTCACAATGGATTTGAACAGTCTCCGGCAGACCGTCACCAACCTGACACTTTACGATGTCAAGGCCGGTGTGCGCAAGGTCCAGAATGGTAGGCTTGATGCGCCCGACTCCAGGTCTTCCCACATGTGCTAAACCATGCTTCCGTGTACAGCCGTCATGAACTTCACCGAGATGGAGGCCAAGGTGCGCGAGGCCACAAATAACGAACCTTGGGGCGCATCCTCGACTCAGATGCAGGAGATTGCGGATGGCACTTTCAACTAGTACGTGGTGTTACCGGCCACACATACCAAGACACAGTCTAACCACCATTCTCTTCCAGCCAAACCCTGAACGAGATTATGCCCATGATCTATCGCCGCTTTACCGAAAAGTCCGCCGAAGAGTGGCGCCAGATCTACAAGGCCCTCCAACTTCTCGAGTACCTGATCAAGCACGGCTCCGAACGCGTTATCGACGATGCTCGCTCCCACATTACTCTGCTCAAAATGCTTCGCCAGTTTCACTTCATTGACCAAAACGGCAAAGACCAGGGTGTTAACGTTCGCCATCGCGCCAAGGAACTTGCTGAGCTTCTTGGGGATGTTGACAGGATCCGGTCGGAGCGCAAGAAGGCACGTGCGATCAAGGGCAAGTTTGTAGGCATGCAGGGTGGCTCTGGAATGGGAAGCAGCAGTCGATATGGTGGCTTTGGGAGCAACTCGGACGGGTACAGTGGGGGCGGCGGTGGTGGCAGCAGCTCGACTTATGGTGGTGATGCTGGAGGTGTGTACGGGGACGGTGGAGGCTTCGGCGGACAACAAAGCAGCGATTTTGGTCGAACACAAGCACGCGGGGAACAGTTTGAGGAGTACGACGAGTTTGATGGGGATGAACGGCCAGCTGGTGGTGCTTCGTCTTCAAGCGCCCCAAGGGTGAAGCGAGACACATCCGAAAGAGCCGGTGTTAAGAAGACCACTGAACCGGCGAAGAAGAAGGCCCCTGAGGTCGATCTGTTTTCGTTCGACGAGCCCGCGACAACCTCTACCCCTCCCCTGACTGATGCCCCGGCTGCTTCGAGCGCTGCACTCACCAATGATGACGACGACGACTTCGACGATTTCCAATCGGCAGCGCCGGCTGTTGCTGCTGCCCCTGCGACCCAGTTCGCCGCTCCCCAGCCTGTCTCTGCCCCCCAACAAGCCAACCTGAGCGGCATGGTCGCCATGTCGTCTATCTCTCCGCCGCCAAGCTCAACCGCCACGCCCTCCGGCAACTTTTCGGCCTTCTCAACGCCTTTGTCTGCGACTACTCTCTCTCCTGCTGCGAAGCCAGCAGGGTTCCAAGCCTCTACACCAAACTACTTTTCTTCGGTTCAGGCGGCATCTCCAGCAGCACCTGTGGCAAAGCCTGCTGCTGCCCCTGCCTCCTTCGGCGGGCTGAAGCCAGTCACCAGTGGTTCCAAGCCAGCAGCACCCGCAGCTGGAGGTGACGCTTTCGGTTCTCTCTGGTCTCAAGCCAGTGTAGGCCTCAAGAAGAGTACCCCCACTGGGCCTGGGCCGACAATTGGACAGCTAGCGAAGGAGAAGAGCAGTGCTGGCATCTGGGGTGCGGCCAGCTCTTCTTCTCCCGCTGCTGCTAAGCCTGCGGGTAGCAAGCCGCTTGGCAATGGTCTTGATGATTTGCTGGGCTGAGATCTGATTGTGTCCTTTCAATGCTAATTTCTGATATTATTTGCGCTACTTTTCACGGGGATAGTTGGGGAGGCTAGAAGGTCTGTCTTGATAAGATAGTCATGCAGATGGCTTTTGGAGTATGGCGTGCCAAAATTGATCTTCAGCGTTATGCATGCATCTGAGTGGTTGTTTCAGCAATATTGCCAAGAGTGGCTGTCTGGGAATGTGGTCTCAAAAGGGGCTGGCCAGGGGCAGCTGTCCAACCCGGCCGAGCAATCGGCCCGGAGATCGAGGTGTTCCGCAGCGGCAATCATTCTACGACACAACATCATCTGAGAGCTGATCCGGCATGCGGAAGTTTACCGATGTCGCCGTCCCTTCTCTCCGACGGCCTGTGCTTGAGCTGCACCATGTTTACTACGTGTTTGTTGTGTTTAATGCTTACTCAAAATAGCCAGTCCAGCAGATACCCTATCCTAAGGTAGTGTAGTTCAGCTTGACAGATTCCGCTGCTTACTCGATTATTGACCTCAAGACCGTTACTCGTCCTGGAACATACAGTTACCTCGGTTTAGCCAGACTTGAGGATGACTCACTGCCAGCTCCGTCCGCAACCATCGGTTCCTTTTCCTCCCGGCCCCGGCACCGTTTTGCGGCCGGCTTGGCATTCTTACACCCGCAGATCCACGTTTCCCGGCCGCATCCTTCGGGGCCCAGGTTCTTTTCATCTCATGTTCTCACCATTTTCCCTACTGGGAAAATCGTCCCAAGCGCCGACGGTGGCCTGGCTGGGCCTTGTAACTGATCGACTTCAGAGGTTTGGAGTCAGGCTCGATACAACACCAAGTCGATCATTCCTTCCTTCCACCTTCTCCAACTGTCAAATCGAACGGTTTGGACACTCGAGCGACTAACATCTTTCCCAGAAAGGGAATCGCTATGATGGTCTGGTGGTAAATACATCTGAAGGGCGGTGTGTGATCAGCGAAACTGCTGCAAGGAGGCCGTGTCATGGATGACTGGGCCGGGGAAGCTTAGAGAATATATCTTCATTTGGACTTGCTGTTGCTCTTTGTGATTATGGGTAGTCGATCCTGGAATCCCTCAACTATCGCCTCTGGCTCTGATACATGTACCCGGTGGCCGACGGCGGTTTGTCCAACGCTTTCGAATCCGATCTTGTTGCGAGTTCACCTTTCTTTTTCTCTACTTGAGGTTGAGAAAAGACATTCTTTGACTCTACTTTTTTATTGCATGGCATCGTCCAGGCAGGGCATGCCAAGGTTTATGAGACAGTCTAAGCCATCATGGACACCAGATCGCTACGGCCTCAGGGCTTTCTCGGTTACTTCTTTCTCGTTGTGCGAATTCTGTCGATAGTTGCTTCGGGGCTTGTTGTAGGGTTCACGGTCAACTTCATAGTTGCTTTCAACAAAGCAGGACTTGGGCTGCCGCCAACAATTGTGGCATTAGTGGCTTTGGTATGTCTACGAGGGTCTTCGGCTCTTAATCTATTCAGACTTGACTGACAACGGTGACCAGACCAGCACAGCACTACTCTACACCCTAGTCACTATTACGAGCTTCAGTCGGCGATTCGTCCCATATATCGCCACTATAGTTCTGGATTTCGTCCTTCTTATTCCAGCTGTAACTGTCACAGTACTCCTGGCCCAGCCCGTGACCAAAAGGTCATGCGCCGCCATCGCTCCTTCAACCACCTTCACAATTACCGTGCCACCCAATACCTCATTCGGCCAAACAACATTCCCATCCAACACCAACGGGAAAGAGGCCTGCTACCGGGTATTCGCCATCTGGATCTCCCTCATCGTCCTTTCTGCCCTGTTCATCCTCAGCACGCTTTCCTCCCTCCTACTCCAACTGCGCGAGCGCAAGCTTCAACGACAGGAATACGACTTTAATGAAAATTCGTCCGACCCTCTCAACCGCCCCGGCACCGATTTCTTCACCCAACGTCCCATCACCATCATCTCCAACCCCTCTAGAGATTATTCCACCGGCCGCAAGCCCAAAAACAAATGGGACAGCTTCGGCGACTGGGATCGCGACCTCGACGAGAAAAAGTCCCAATGGCGCCCAGCAAGTCAAAGAATCGACAGCTGGAACACCGCCAGCAGCACCACCCTTCCATACAAAACCAAAGACGAAATCCCCCGCTCCAACACAAGGGAATACCGCCCCCGCAACAACCGTCTCGACTCCCCTACCCTCCCCAACCGCCCCTCCGACCTCGCCAAAGCCTACCGTGCCTACCGCACCACCGGAGCGACTCCCACCTCCCCCTCCACCCGCCCCCGCTCTCGACAGCGAGGTCTACCGGGTAACCCCCAGTAGGGACTCGGGGCGCCTACCACCCCACTCCCCCAAAACCCAACAATAATCACGCCGACCCACCTCCCAAAAGCAAAAGAACAGACCGTTATAATTGAAGACGTCAACGGAGGGAGGAGAACACCCGGCTGGCCCTTTCCCTCAACAGCGGGAAAGAAGTCATCGGCGGGACACCTCCAACCTCCACCTACGACACCGAATAATACAAGACGAGCAAGAGCCGACACGGCAGAGAGCAGTCTCAGTCTAGGAGCAGGGATGATCCCCATTGCGTTGTCGTCCTCTCTGTCGGAGTCGTCGTCGTTTTCACCTGCTTTTGGGGGCGGTGGATTGTTGGGAAAGGAAGGGGAGAGGGAGGATCAGGCGCCCTTGTTGTTGCCCAAGACTACTTATAACCCTAGTACAAAAGTTGATCCGAGGGAGAGTAAGCTGAGAGAGAAGAAGAAGACGGGGAGGAGTGTCGTGCAGGGCATGGCTCCTTTGGAGGGTGTGCCGAGTAGTGATAGTGTGGTTCATGAGAGTTTGCTGCCGTCGCCGTTGGTGCTTGGCCAGGAAGTGAAGGGGAGGAAGAAAAAGGAGGAGAGTGGATGGTGGGGGCCGTTGGCGAGTGTGATTGGGCGGTCGAGGGGTGAGTTTGATCCGGGGAATGTTGTGTAAACATGTCGGATGGGTGTATATATATAGCTGGCCATATGTGATGGGTTGGTTACCGGGCACAAAGAGTTTGACTGTAAAAGTAGGGGCGAAGTACTGGTTGGTACATTGGTAGGATAGATATAATACCCAATTGTTCTTTTGTTCAAGCTTGTTCATCAAACAAAAGTGTCAGATCAGGAGCGAAGGCTGACCCAGACAACTCAAACATGCAGCGATATCCCACTGGTCTGCATTTTGCTCGATCTGGGCCCGGTTTGCCCATACGTGCTCTATGATGGCCAGTCCCTCTTTGATGGTGCCAAAATTCCTCAAGCACCCCATGGCGGCGACCATATCCCGGAATATTTGCTCCTGTTCTGGAGCAGCCAGACATCCGGTAACAGTGAATGGCCAAACCAATACTCTGAGACAGGCTGGTGCTGGAACGCAATAAAGCATCAGATTAAGAGTCTCTGTGACCGAGTGGTGTATCTCCTGACTTGCTGGCTGCCACCCAGAAATGACCACTTGGAGATATGTCAACGTTGCCTGAGCCCAGATTCTCGTATGTACAGCAGTACTGTGCATAGACTGAGGTGAAATCATGCCCTGTGCCGTGAAATGCAACAGTGGATGGTCTTTCGGCACAGGCCCGCCGGATGGACAAGCATGTTTAACCTCCGGCTCTCCCAATCCCGCCAACCCATCCCGAATCCTCCTCTGAATCACCCTCGCCCGTTCGACCAACTCCGTCACCGACAACGCCCCCATCCTCTTCCTCTCCTTCTTATACCCATCCAGCGCAGCAACCTGCCCAATAGCCACCACAACCCAATTCTCCAACCCAATAAACTCCACCAACTTCAAATGCGGCAAGTCCATCTCCTTCTCCTTCACCTTCACCCCCACAATCCGTTCCAACTCCTCCCTCCCGATAGTATCCAACAAATGCCCATGCCACCTCTGCAATCTCGGCCCCTCACCCAAAGCCGTACTCCCCACCACATCCAAAAACAACAACTGCGCGCTAAAAAACCGCAACGTAGCCTGCCCCGTGCCCCAAGGCTGCCCCATCGGAGTAAAGCTCTTTGGATTCGTGCCCAGCTGTAAAAGCAACATCATAAAACACACCACCTCCCTCTCTCCCTCCTCCCCTCCCACACCAACCCTTCCCATCCCATGAAACCTCCACACCTCACCCCACAACTGCGCCGCCGCATCAAGATGCACCCTCCAATTCCATCCATTCCCCACCGCGACCTCGCTCGTCAGTAGCTGAACAATACAGGCCACCACCTCGCTCGCCTCCTTGAGATGCCCGTCCACACCTTTGTCGACGACCCCCTGAATCGCCCTTCTTAACCACTGCAGCCCCAACTCCTGCTCCCGTTGGATGGCGTCAAAATTATGGCTCTTGCACAGCTCGGGGACGTCGTCTTTGTTGTCTTCGCTGGAGAGGATGATACCGTAAAAGTACCCCGCCATTGTCTGCGCGACATGGAAGAGGGCTTGGTTGCGCTGTAGCAGGACGAGCAACCAGCCGCGACCAAAGTCGAGGAGGGTAGGGCGGTAGAAAGGGAAGAGGAAGGGGAAGACGTAGTCGAGGTAGAACATTGTTCTGTGGGCGTCGCGCTCGGAGGCGGGGATGCCGGTGTGGTCTTCTCCATCTGGGTCAGCGCTGTCAGTTTTTTGATGACGGGACGGGATATTTGAAGGCGAGGGACTAGAGGAGGAGCAAGGTGTCGCAATGGCGGTGGTGTCGGTTGATGTGGCGCCGGTTGGGATATTGTCAGTTTCAACGCCCATCCCGCTACCCTTCTCGCCATCTGGTAGTATTGTCACCCCCCCAACAGTGTGGCCACCATCACCGCCACCAACACTAACACCAGATAGTACCTGCAGTGTCCCCGTCGTGATGACGCCAACCTCAACCCTTCCCATATCCAACCCTATCCCCCCAACACCGGCCTCCAAATCCTTCATGTACCTCTTCTCCCTCCTCTGGGCAGCAACCCTCTTGATCTCCTGCTTCACCCACTCCCCTCTTGCCTTTTGCCAATCCCCGCCGTCCATCCACTGTGGCTTTTCCTCGCTGTACAAGCAGTCGATCCCCAGCGTGCTGCAGCCCTCGCACACCGGCCTGGTTTCGTCGCACTTTTTGCGGCGGAGTCGGCAGGTCCAACACCCCTCGGAGGATCTCGTTCGGGTTGTCATTTTGTTGCTTTTGTGAAAATCTAGCCAAAACGTTTGAACGGTTGGGAAGAGAGGTTCGAAAGTCAGACGAGCTGTCGTTGTTGGCTCGGGAGGTGAGATTTGTCAGCTGGCCTTGCCGCCGCGTACACTTGCATGTCTTGAACAGAATGACGGAGACGGCAGCGTTCAATAAAGGCCTTGAAAGATCAGATACCTAGTGCAAATGCCCTCGACTATCTTTCAAGGCCTTATCCAAATGCAACGGAGCAATAGAAAAGATGTACAGCACAGAATAATTAGCACTAAGTCTATAACCCTAACCCTATCACACCCCTAAAACCCCAGGATGTGCTATTCGCCGTCCTCGCCCTACTACCCGCACGCCCCACCCTCCTCCTGCCACTGACTTTGCGGAAAACACTGGCTTGATGGGTCTGATGTCTGGTATAAACGATGAACTGTTCTGTAATTGATGCCCATAAGGCTCTGATCCAAACATGACATCGTGACCGGTACAGAATAACAAAAACTCCAACCAAAAACGACGGTCATGGCTCATTACATATGTCATGTACTTACCGAGATACACCTCCTAAGCCTTGGCCTGCTCCTCCTTTTGTGCCTTGATGGCCGCAGCACGATAAGCCCACAGCTCTTGCGGTTGACCATTCGCATCACAAGACGCAAACTTCCACCACCCCGAGTGGAAAGCCCCCGCGATGTTGATCAAGCCCCATTTGATCGGTGCCGGCATGGGAGGCCAGTGGGCCCACATCCCATCCTCGACCGTACGGTCCAAGTTGAGGAGGAAGAAGGGCACGACATCCGTCATGCCGGCCTTGGTAACAGTGCTCTTGCCCCATGCCTTGAATGTAGCCGCCGCGGCAGTGTTCTCGGGGGTGCCCTCCTTCGGCGCATTGGGGTGCTCGGAGAACTTGGCAATGGTGGATATCTCGCTGTGGAAATGTTTCTCGAAAGGCTCTTGGAACGTGCTCATGATTTGCAAAAGCTCGTCGGCGGAGAAGTCGGTGGGAGATTGGAGGCCGGAGAGGTACTTCTCAAACTCAGCTAGGCCGGCAAGGAAAGATTCTGTAGAAGGACAGATTGGTTAGTTGAGTGGGAGAAGAGCGACAGTTGACTACAGGAGCATACCGTGCTCATGATGAGTCTCCTCAAACACCGTCTTGTCCTGCAGCAGCTCCTCCACCTTGGTGAAGAGAGATGCCTCTTCATCATCGTGGTGTGACTTCACGAAGCGATACCAAGCGAGGGCATAGCCAATGAAGTCGGCCTTGTCCTGGTCGAGCAGCAGCGGAGCCTGATGGTAGATGGAATTGTAGCCGCGGAGGATGGAGTTATGGAGCAAAGCCATATGGGTGGCTCCCGATGTGAAGATATCAGTCTTCTTGGTCTGGAACTGGGGCGTAGTGATGAGCTTCATGGGCCCATCAGCCCAAGGTTTGGAGGGGGAAACAGAGGTCATCATGGACGGTGAGCGGCTCAGCAGAAAGCCAATAATCATGAACGGAATAGAGAGAAACAGAGTTACTCTTGGGCTCGCCATTTTGGAGGAGATGACAAGCGAGGTGCAGTCGTACGATGGAATCCAAAGTCTAGCCTGTCTGCGGTAGCCATCAAGGTTGCGAGCCCGAGCTTTCCAGAAGCTCTAGTGGGGCATCTGCTGATAAAACGCGGGTGTTGATTGGATCCCATCCGTTGCCGGACCCTCCCTCTTGCCCCTGGTCGCGCTTGTTCCCGTCCTCCCGACATGGGCTAGGCGCGTCTTGTCTCGGTCAACCTTCAGAGCGGCATTGTGGACAACGAATGTAGACTGCTGCTGTTCGAGACCATGAACAGGCCTTCAAAGCTATTTAAATAGTCCTTGAGCATGTTTCAAGTGGGCTTTGATGATGAGCAAAGGCGATTCTGTTGCTTTTAAAGACCTTATTGTACCGTTGCAGTCTCTGTTTCCTGCCCACGACGTGAGGGCCAGACCATCACCAGCCGGACCTGGAGAATTACTTACAACATGGAAATATCCAATAACTGGTACTTCAGCACCTCTCCTGATTCTTCGAATCATCGCTACATGGACAGCTTTGTGGTGGCCACGGCGACCCAAACGACAGGACAACCAAATCCGAACCGGCAATCGGAAGCCCACCTTCCTGTCTGAGCACATGTGGTCAGATCAGGCTGTTCAATTTTACATGTGTCTACTGAGCCTTTTGCCGCGATTGGCTTAGCTGGTATTGATCGATCCGAAAGCCGCGATGCTTACGTATCCGGCACCTGAATATACACACCGAACGGATGTCGTCGAGATCGGCCGGAGAACCAGGAGCGTGTGATCGCGACCCGGTCAACCTGATCCAGCTGGCCGGAGCTCTTACACACTCCACTCCGAGTTTTAGCCGTGACTCACGCCGAGTACGAGTGGAGAAGGTTGTCGCTTTGGGAGCCGCAGAATGCTCGCACTCGAGCAATGGTGCCGCAGCGACCCTCAGTCGGGGATAGCTTTATAGCCTTGGGCCCTCGACTTCGGTCGTGGAACGAGCATCTCTGCCCACATCCACCAACACTGCAACGCGCACGATTCACCAAGATGGCTTCCACCAAACCCTTCATCCGAGTCCGCAAAGCCGAACTGGCCGATACTGATGCCATTGTCCGAATCCACTACGAAGCCTTTGACGATGATGTTATGAACCAGCTCATGTATCCGGGTGGTGCCACAGAAGCCTCGCGGAAAAGGTTCGGGGAGCGGGTTTTTCCCAGACCCCAATCTGATGAAGAGCTAGCGAAGAATGGAGAGACTATCCTGAACGTTGCTGAATACTTTCCCGAGGGCCCTGATGGGCCTGGTGAAGTGGTTGCTTTCTCCAAGTGGGTTCTTCACCGAAACCCTCGGACGGAAGAACAGTGGAAGTCGGAGGACTATGTGCCCACTGTCGAGAACTTTGGCGAGGGCGCTGATCTTTCCGTGATCAATGCTTTTATTGGAGAGTTGAACAGGAAGCAGAGGGACCACGCGAAGGGCGAAGCAGCTTTGTGTAAGGCTTCACTCAATCCTGTCGAACCGTGTCTTTGAAGTTGAGTTGCTGAATACTTACCCCGCAGTCCTCGGTATCCTTGCTTGCAGCCCGGACCGACAGCGACTGGGCGCCGGATCGGCTCTTGTGAAGTGGGGAACCGATCTTGCCGACAGCCTTAGGCTTCCCACCAGGCTCGAGTCTTCTCCTGTTGGATATGCCGTTTACCGGAAGTTTGGGTTCGAGGATGTGGACGTGTTGGACATGAAGGTCAAGGAAACATGGGGCGTCACCAAAGAAGAGGGTCGGTACTGGGGGGAGAACAACGCTGTAGCACTTGCCGGGCCAGTACCCGAGGGTGTGATGCGGTCTGTTATCATGAGGCGGCCTGTCAAGCGTAGAGGTAGTGCTGCATGATGTGGATGAACGGGGCCGGGTCACAGTATAACATTGTCTACCTACCTTGCAGAGCATTACCAACATTGTTCCCCAGTACTTTTGTCCGATGCAGGAGGCCTATGATACGTGGCGCGCCTCTTGCGCAGGCCTTGCTCAAGACTGGAAGGCAACCGTCCGTCCTCCACGAGTTCCCGTTAAGTCAACCGGACCAAGATCAGCATCGGGGTTCCTTTTGGCTGTCTATCCGACTCTTTTCCACCCAAGCCTTTTCTGAATGAGGTAAAATGGATCCAGTTAGCGGTGCTGCGAGCATCATCGCCATCATCCAGATCGCCAACAAAGTCATACGAGCGTGCAAAGCGTATGTCAAAATATCAACTCTTCGTTCTGTGTTGGAAATCCTGAAGTTTCTCATCGATGTCAGCGATGAATTTAGTGCCCTTGAAACACTGGCAGCGTCAGATGGGCCCATTGAGAGCTGCCAGAAGGCGATGATGGATTTGGAGCGGCTTCTACCTCCCTACCAAAGCTCTGGTACAACAGCAACCGGTGCAAAGTCTTCGAAGGCCAAGACTGTCCTGTCGTCTTTAACGTGGCCCTTCAAGGAGGGGAAGGCGACCAAGTTGCTTGGTGAAATTAAACAGCACAAGGGCACAATATTGCTAGCTCTAACAACGGATACGGCGTATGTACGGTTGCTATGCGTCCATTTCGAGTGTTTACTGACAGCACACCCAGACAAGATGTGAAAGTCATTAGAAAGAAGGTTGATGATATTTCTGCAAATCTGACCGGTAGGTTGACCAGGCGTTGGTGTTTTGCAGATACAGATTTGTCATCTCGCGCAAGACCTCCAGGTCAGGGAGATATACCGCCACTTCTTATCCTGGTCCACAGACCCTTCATCGATCCACGACAAGCTTGTGAAACTGTATGAACCTGGCACCGGCGAGTGGGTCTTCAGATCTTCCGAGTGGAAAGCGTGGATGGAGGGTGATTCACCTTGCCTTGGGATCCACGGAATCCTAGAGCTGGCAAAACAATCTTTGCGTCCCGCTTGATCAAAACAGTCAGAGGTCTTACTGAGAGCCCGGATCAACGAGACCCACAATACGCATGCACGTATTATTATTGCTATTTCGGCCACGAACAGGACGAGGCGATACCCCTTTCTGATCTGGATTTTAACCAAGCTTTGCCGGCAGCTTGACAGCTTGCCTCAATCAGTCATTACACTGTGTAAGAAGGTACAACGCCCACCTCCTCATGATTTGTTGCAGGCTTTGGAAGAAAACTGTCCAGAGTTTTGATAGGGTGTACGTGCTGCTAGATGCAGTGGACGAAAGCATGCCTCGGGGTAACCTCTTGAAGGTTGTGCGCGACCTGTCGACGGATCAAAGACTCGACAACATACAGCTTCTGGTAACAAGTCGCGAATACATCGACATTGAGACTGTGATGTCATCATTATCAACCTCCCTATATATGTCGACCGGTTTAGTGGAGGAAGATGTCCGAATATACGTTCAGTCTCAACTTGCGCAACACCCAAAACTTCAGCAATAACCGTCCTCAATTCAGTCAAAGGTTCACACTGTTTTGTGTAGCAAGGCGAAGGGAATGTATGAAGATGCGTCTATGCTCTGGTCGGGGGCATATTTACTGACCTTTCCGTCCCCTAGGTTCCGATGGGTCGTATGTCAAATTGATGCTTTGCAACGCTTGAAGCCTGATATCAACGTTGTCACCACAGCGCTGGCGAATTTACCCCGTACTCTCGATGAAACATATGAGCGCATCTTCCGCCAGATCCCTGAAGAGGCCCAAGATACTGTTCGCTACACCTTCATGTGGATCCGCAGGCATCAACTGCAGCATACGTTTACAGGAACTCAAGAGCAAAGCAATATTCCGTGCTCAGTACTGCTTTGTGTCATACAGGAGTCTCTGGGACTAAATGGGCTCAATGACAGTCTTGCTTATGCTGTTGATGAAGAACTTATTCGTAAGTTCTGCGGATGCCTTATTACGATATCCATGGAGGAGAGGCACAAAGTTTGTGGAATCTTCTCCAGGAAAAAGACCACCGGTCAGACTGCTGACAGACTCGTTCGCACATTACATCGTGTTTGAGTTTTTTGGACTCTCCCAAAATTTCAAAACGGCTCGGAACACCCACCTGCTGGTATGCTCTTAAAAGGCATCACATTCGCGGCGAACTCTCACGGATAGTGTTTTCCAAGATATTGCGGCTACGAGAGGGTGACCTAGCTGGATATCAAATGCAGGAGTGGCACCACAAGAAGCAGCATGAGATCTTGGCAGAGGTCTACAGCAGCTTTGACTGGTTCTGTATCATCGAGTTCGCTCTTCATATGCGCTTTCTACACCGGCCTCTCATGTGCCCAGAATCTTTTGAGCTCGCAATGAGGCTGTTTGATCCATCAGAAGACCGTTTTGCGCCAGTCATGAAGGCTATCTCACTTCTGGCAGAATTAAGCCATATCTATAACCTTTACAACATTGCAACCTTTGAGCAATTCTGGAATACCTTTTGGCAATCCCACCCATTAAGTCCCCAAGCCAAAAAGTGGATCCACAGGATCCAAGCGCACCCCGTGTTTAAATATACAGAAACGGAAGTCATCACACTCGACCTTGATACAGTCGATGATTTGTTAACCTGTGAAATAGAGATCAGCTTCATTGCTGACATATTCCACCGGTCATGGTTCGAGGACTGGATCTTTGACGAGTTCAACGTACCACGAGTAATACCGTTCCGCTTTAAGGGCTCCATCTTGCAGTACTATGCCCATATCCCTCACTTCGACCGGTAGCGCACATCGGGCTAAGGAATTGCCTTGAAAGGTGCCTCGGGAGTTTTGACCCATCCGTTATCGTGGTGTTATACATTGGCAGACATGACCATAATCCTGTTTACGCACCACAAAATCAACAGAATGAACCTTGCGATGCATGCAACGTGTTGCAGTTTCTTCTGCAACTCGGAGCAAAGTCGATGGCACCAGGATACACAGTGGAACCAATACAAATAGCAGCCTCAAATCTGGAATTCGACGGGCTCAAACTGCTCTTGAAATCAGGGGCAGACCCTAAGGGAACTGGAGACGTGGATGGTACGATTGGAACGCCAAATCGGGGACCTCTTCTGGCGTGGTATGCCTGGATTCGGGGGGAAAGCGCGCTTCACCTTGTGAGAAAACTACACTTCTCCAGGATTGATCACCAAGCGTTATCTGAGTTACCCTATGAAAAAATCAAAAAGATCGACGATTTAATCGTCAGCCATGGTGCGCGCGACTTCACATTACTGGAGTGTCCCGGACGCGATGAGGGACCGAGTGGACCGTATTTTATCCAAATATTCTCAAATCAACCCTCGCAAGTTGGCAAAGTCCGGGGTGGGAGTCGCTGCCAGGCTCGCGTCTATTGGCCGACATTTGGTCAAAGAAGCAACACTTGGTTCCTGATTCAAGACCACCTGCCTGAGGACAGACTCCTGCCTCTGTTTGTCTGGCTGGTAACAGCGGAAGACGAAACCCCAACAGGCAGGTTCGGCTTCAGGATGCGAAGCTGGCCGATTGGCGTCCACCTTAGGCCTCCACCACCCTTTTTGCGCAGTTGCCTTCTGGGTCTTTCTAAAGAACCGAGAGCTCTTTATCTTAAGATGAACTCGGGAGCCCAACGTAACAGCCGCTCTATCAAAGAAGGAGCGGGCAAGAGCAGCCAGATCGGCGGCCTCAGCACCTACATCCTGGCCGACTGTTGCCAGAATCGAAGACCAAAACAGGTGGGGAGCGGCAAAGGCAGGAAGGAGCACTCAGCCATTACCCACATCGTACGACAGGCAGCTCTTCGTCTGAAGTTAATCTCGGTCACCGGTAAAAGCTTTCGACGAATGAATGTCCCTGAATTGACGGGATTGTGTTTAGGAAGGAGCATACAAGAAGCGGCATTGAAGAGTGCACCCCTGGCCTTTTGAAGAAGAGAGGTGGAGATGTTGACAAAGCCAGGTCTCAGGGTAGGTTTCTCGACGGAAAAAACCACCGAACGGCAACTACCTTTCTACCAGGTATAAAAGAGGTCTCCAGTGCACATCAACTCCAATTCCCCAGTTTGCCTTAAACAACCAACACAACCGCCCACACAATCGTCAACACCGACCGGCGGCGATACAACAACCAGACGCGCTTTCTTATTCCGATCAACATCGTCACCATGCTTTCCAAGACAATTCTGACCATCGCTGCTGCCCTGGCCGTCCTGGCCCAGACTGCCCAGGCCTCGCAGGCCCCTATCCCCGGCTACGGAGTCGTCGACATCCAGTTCGACCTGCCCATCTACCCCGGCAACGCCACCAGCGAGACTGTGCCCATCATCGGTACCATTGAGCATGCCGTTGCCCACATGGAAGCTTTATACCCCGGTTGGAACCAGTCTTTGTTCAAGCTGCCCAGTCAGCGTCACTTTGTCTATGATGACTCCGACCGCAACATCATCCCCGAGAGTTTCAACTGCTGGGGCAAATGGAAGGGTTGCTCATGGTCAGCCATTGCGAGAGGAATCGACTACCTCTGGCAACTTCCCATTTACCCTATGCCTACCAACGGCCCTGGACCTGGCAACTGTGGCAGAGTCAGCTGCAGTTACGACTCCGCCATCTGGTGGTGCAATGATGTGAGCCTGTACCTTTTACAGGTCTGCTCTTGTATACCTTATCCTGCCAGTTACTGACCACAGTATGCATCATGTTCTAGAACGACTTTTCAAAGACCGTGAGATGGATCAACATCTCCGCGGGGGCCGAATACATGAACGGGGCCTTTGGGAGCTTCTGGGGCAACAAGGGGAAGTGTGTTGACTCAGATGATGGCGCCTGGCAGAGCGCGGGTCAGGCGTTCTACCCTGGGAATTTCAACGTCATCCTCAACGCTGACAAGTGCTGAATTCCGGGGCGAGAGAGACGGTGTACGGAGCAGAGGAGGATAAGCGACGATATCGGGACTTTTTTGGGGGGCCAAATTGCAGTCAGATCATAACACAGGTGTTTGAGATCACCAAATCAGCTGGCCACCCAAATGGAAGACTTTTAACTGTGTTCCATCCTCCCCTCGGTGTCGTGTCATTTGCCCAAACTCGCACTGTCGATGTAGTTCACAGGCACTTACACCAAAATTTCCCAAACAGGCAACTCCTTGGCGGCCCCGTCTTCTCCAATCTTCGTCTACCCACGCCCGCCGCAGGACACCCCGGCCCCTGATTCTCCGCATACCCCGCACATTCCTCCGCATTGTCCGCTAACAACGCACCCACTCAACGCATGACCTTATATCACGTTCGGAAAGGCGGCTACAATCCCCCAAGACCTTCTTGGCAACCGAGTGTCATTCCCATAGCGGCAATCACGGCTGTCGTTGCTCCGAGAATGCCACCTATTTCTTTCAACTGTCCATCTCATGCCAAAAACAAAAATCATAGATAATACAGTTGAACCTGTGTCCATCTGACGAAAGAAAACTCCAAGATCACAACATTGTCCATCTTCTTCGGCCTTGACCTTATTATCTTTGTGTTGTGACTGTTTTGAGTGATACCCCTCACAGCCGAGAAAGAAAAAGACCAGCGACAAAATGGCAGTTGTACTTCCCTCACCACCCGCCACCGCCAGCCCTGGGCTCGACGGCGTGATCACCAAACCAGACACCACCACGAGAGCACCGAGAGTCAAGCCAACGAAAGAGGATCTCCTCAAGACGCACGCCGTCCACGTCCAGAAACAGGCCAACTCGCCCGAGAACGCGCCGAGACCCGTCAAGCAGCCCAACTTGGCGCTTGCCTATCCTGCTTCGACAAAGTCGATTCGCGAAGTTGATATTGTACTGCTCACTCCTTTTCGTTTCATTCAAGACTCTGACACTTGCCATAGATCCCTCTATCACAACTCGAGGTCAACTCACACCACCGGGGTTCAGGCCTCATTCTCAAAGTCATCAGCCCACCATTCCTTGGGGCGGGAGCAGTGAGCATAGTCGAGGATGAGTTCGGTAATGTGGACAAGATCTCCATCTACAACCAGAATGACTCGTCTATCCTTTCTGGTGTACCAGAAGGGTGCATCATTGGTGTGAAGGAGCCTTACTACACCATCAACGGGAAGAATGCGGATGGGAGCGAGGATTACATGATCTGTGTCGACCACCCATCAGATGTGACGCTGATTAGGTTCACCGACCCCATCATTCCTGAGCCATTGAGATTGGGACCATTGCTCAAGACGGCGGAGGACTGGAAGAAGGCGGGCGATACGGCGTTTTTGGAGAAGGACTTCCCAACGGCGGTGTTCTGGTAGGTGTTTTTCTGGGATCGAGAAGAAGCAGAAGGGAAAGCTGACGAGAGGAACAGCTACACCGAAGCTCTGGATTGTGCCGAGGATGAAGGATTCAAGCCATCAATCTACACCAAGCGCGCCGGGACAAGTCTAATTCTCGGCCGCTATGATTCCGCGAAGGAGGATGCTCTCGCCTCTCGAACGGGTACCACCACGGACTGGAAAGCATACTACACTGCTGGGAGAGCATGCTATGGGCTTTGCAACTACTCGGAATCGAAGGAATATCTTTCCAAGGCTCTCGAGCTCAACCCAACCAACCCAGCCATCAAGAAGGAGTACGAGCGGTGTCTCGCCAGGCTGCACGAGGAGGAGACTGGCGACTACGACTTTGAAGCCATCTACAAGTCCCTCAGCCCAAAGAACGTTCACCTGGACTTGGGGTCTTTCACCCGCAACACAGAGGTAAAGGCAAGCCCGCTCCACGGAAGAGGATTGTTCGCCACCAAGGATCTCGCACCCGGGGATCTTGTCTTTGCAGAAAAGGCCACCCTGATGCCCAACCAGTACGAGCCGATGAGGGCGTCGGCTGCGCTGTATGCTTTGACCGTCCGTCAACTGCTAGACAACCCATCACTGTGCAAGTCAGTACTCCAGCTCTACCCCGGCGAGATGACCTACGAGCGAAACCCGCTCGAAGGCACCCTCGTAGATGGTGTTCCAGTCCTAGACGTCTTCGTCATCGAAGGCCTCCGCAACAAGAACTGCTTCTCCGTGCCCCTGTCAACACTCGAAGACACCAGGCCAACCGCCCAAGAAGGTCGCCAAGCGAAAGGTCTCTGGGTCCACGCCAGCAACCTCAACCACGCCTGCGTCCCCAACACCCTCCGATCGTTCCTCGGCGACATGCTGATCTCCCGTGCGACTCGACACATCAAGGCAGGCGAGGAAATCTTCCAGCAGTATGTCCCCGTCAAATCCCTCCCTGATGTCCGCAACGGGGTGTACAAAGACGGATGGGGTTTCGAGTGCTCGTGCACCCTGTGCGTCGCCGAGCTCAAGCAATCGTCGGAGGCTAGTCGAGAGAAGAGGAAGGATTTGCTCGCGCAGGTGGAGAAGATCTTGAACAAGAAGACGCCGAGGGCAAAGACGATTATTCCCGACGCGACGATTCGATCGGTGGATAAGCTGATGAAGCAGTTGGAGGAGGCGCACGAGCCAGAGATTTACGGGCGATTGCCGAGACTGACGTTGATTTACGGGAGCAATTGGTTGGTTGGGGCGTATAGGGGGAAGAAGAACTACTCCAAGACGATTAGATATGCGGTGAAGGTGCTGAGGAACTTTGGGTTTGAGATGCCGCAGGGGGCGGAGAGCCAGGACAAGGTGTGGGACCCGAGGCAGATGTTCTTTTCGGAGGAGTGGCATTCGTTGATGACGATTCATGTGGTGGTTGCCTTGAGGAGGTTGGCGGAGGCGTACAATGGGTTGGGGAAGAAGGAGATGGCTGAGAGGAGTGTGGAGGCGGCCGAGTTTGGCTATATGCTCGTTACTGGGTTCAAAAATGACCTGAGCAATTTGGATAGGTAGGGGTACTCTTTCTTGACTGCCCAGAAAGAATTTATCACAAGGGAGGGGGAGGACCTGAAAGGGAGACCGCATCGGGATGGGGGCTTGCCAGGGAACAGTGCAGAGCTTTGAAGGAAAAGGGAAGCAACGCATGTAAAGTAGACACTGGGCAATGGCACCAATTTCTTGTTCTTGTCTGCCTGGCCTTCCAAGGCTTCCTACGGGCCCGCAGGATGACAGACCACCTATCTCCTCAGGGCAAGGACAGTAGGTTTTCTGGCTCTGATAGGTGGGTGGAAGTGGATAGACAAGGGGTGGCATTCGGGACCTGCGGGTACACGGAGGATACTCCTCGCCATGCTCCGGCTTGGAGACTGGTGGGAGCCTTCCCAACGTGCCTAGAGCCGCTGGATCAAAAGACCAAACGCAGGCCCTTTTTGTTGCTTTCCCTTCTCCAGCTCTATTTCCTGTCCACTATTAACCCCTCCTAAAAGTCCACGCCAGATTTCTAGTCACAGCTCTGATGTCTTTCTGCCGCCGCCATGTTTATAACCCGGGCCCTTTATTCAACGTGTAAACTCAACTACCGGCCGTCTACCCACGCATCAGATCTTTAGGCCAAACACGGTGCAGATGGACAACAGGGGCCCCAAGGTGTGTATTTGTCCTGTCACCTCTGCGTACGATGAGGTGCTTGTTCTACTCCTCGGGGTTCTAGTCCTTTCGTTGGAACATTTCCCAAATGCTCACTGTAGCAACGTCAGCAATGCTAACGCAATTGATTGACACCAGCTCCTCTATCCAGTTTGGATCCAAGCACAACCCACAATCGGGAGACCAACCCACCGGAGCTCAAATCCAGCATTTGATCAAGACCAGATCGCCAGCAACCGGCTCACCCAGAGTACTTCCATCCTCTTCGACCAGCCACTAGCACGAGACAGCGATTGAGAGCTCCTGGTAGCAACACCATCTAGCCGTACTGGGATACTATCGGTCCCACCTTGGCGACCCGGTATTGGGGTACAGTGCTACCCTGATGATATTTTTTTGTGGCGTACTCGTCTTTCGAGGCCATCGCAAATGTGCTGGTGAAGCAGATGCGTCCCTTATTCTTGCGCGTTTTTCCCATGGTAGGGGTGCTGGAGTTGTGGGGGGTAATGATGACTGGGACGCATGGTGTCGTGCCTTGGTGGTGATGATGGTCTTGTTGTTGTTGCTGCTGTTGTTGTTGGAGTGTTGTTGTCGGTGGTGTAGGATGATGCACTGGGACGACATCGTGCCCTGCGCGTTTGTATTGTTCATGTCTTTTCTTTCTTTTTGGTTCTATTCTTTCATGTATTATCTATTTTCTTGGGTTCATTCTTTTTATGCATTATTCTTTTATTCCTTTCTTACTGTTATTTTTTCTTCACTTTTCTTAACATCTTTGAAGGGGTGTCTTATGGGAGGGTGAAAGGCGGGGATGGCCCCTCGGGGAGACCCATTCCAGGCGCTCTTCAGATGTTTCAACATCATTACCATGTATTTTATCCTGTATCGTTTTTAGGTACCCTTCAAAGGGGTTGAACAGTGTAGGTTACTTGATGCAGTTCTCTTTGAAAACATGGTTCCGCTTCGAATGTTGCTTCGTGATACCGGTAGGATTTCCAGATTTCAGTTCCTCGTTCCAAAATCCCGTGTACAAAGCAATTCTTGTGACATTTCAGTTTTCAGTATACCGACATGTGTTGCGGGTCAAGGGATTAACTTCAAGGCTTCATAGGATACTTGATGATCAATGCCATGTATTTACACTTTTGTCTGTGAGAAAGCCCGAAGACGGAGGAGTAGATGACTGGCAGCCGCTGGCTCAAGCAAATCTAGATTGGTATCTTTGGGATGCACATGTCCCTCCGCTCTTCAGTCGAAACAATAGAATCAACACACAAAACGGCTGCCGTTGGTGAATGAAGCAGCCTCGCAACCTTCTCCCGTGATTGGGGCAGACTTTAGAAAACCACGAGATCGGCCGGGCGGGAACTGTGTGGAACAGGTCAGCCCAAGGCAGCAGCGCCGAGGTGGCTTTACCTCAGCACGAGACGACATCAAGAAATGTTGAGGTAGGTACGTCTCCCTCCGCCTGATACGATATTGGGGGATCTCCAGGGGGCTCTGCCTCAGCACGAGACGACATGGAGAGCTGTTCGGGTTGCTCTGCCTGTGGATGGTAGGCCGGGCGTGCAAGAACCTGAGATGGAAAGGGCAGGAACGGTATGGCACAGGTGCGGACCGCTTGGTCCAAGCCAATGGTCTCCTGGCCCGAAGTGGTGAGGAAGCTCCGCCTCGGGATGAGACGATGCGGAGAGAGGTTGAGGTGGCTCTTCCTTAGCATGGGATGACATGGAGAGGTTGAGGTGGTTCTGCCTCGGGGTGATACGACATCAAGGGATGTTAGGGTGGTTCTGCCTTGGCATGACACGACATCAAAGAGAGATTGAGGTCGCTGTGCCTCAGCTTGATACGACATGGAGAGGAGTTCAGGATTGCTCTCCTGGATGTGTCCCATTATTCTATGGCAGTTACGGCCAGAGCCAGAGGCGAGGATGAGGAGGTCCTTCCTATGTTTCTCCAGACCACAGGGGTACTGGTGAACGAGCGGTGTTCTTGCCTGGGAATGGAGACTTGCTTGGGCCAATGGAAAGGCGCTGCGGAACCTGGACCGGAGCCACATGCTGGGTCAACTTGTGGTGGCGTTGTTGGGCAATAACTCTGAAGTACGGGGGCACAGTGTGGGAACAAAATGAATTACTCGTGGATGTTTTCCTCGGTTGGAAATCATTGTGTGCACATGAAAGGAGCATCTTTGAAATGTCTTGATGGAACTGATCCTATTGATGATTTCATGGCTGCCAACCTAGTGAGGTGAGCGAGCCAGGGGGCAAAGAAAGCCCAAATCGGCAGCCATGAAAGTGTGCCCAGGGCTGCCTGTTGGACGGCGGGATCCAGGTATCAACCTAGTTCCAGCAGTTCCCACTGCCTCGATTAAGTTCGGCGTTTGCCAGCTTCCTGCCCTTTCATGGAAAACTGACCGTGATACCATTCCACGACAAGGGGGTCCTTGGATTCCGTCCCGGCCGCTTGCCATCAGTAGATCAAAGGAAAGAAAGGAGCTGAGCTCAGCTGCCTGAGCTCTTTGTTTCCTTCCGCTACTGCCGTTGAAATATCTCCTGTCCCCGGTCCCCGTGTCTTGTGGAGACCCTTCCGTAATTCCCTCGTCTCTCTTGCCCTAAAGCAAGGTGATAGAACCAAAAGGAGCTTGATCGATCGAACGAACTCACTGTTCCAGTAATTACTTCCTGAATATGTGTCTCCCAGGGATTGTTCTGTCATTGAGGGATGTGTGCCTTCCAGCTTTTATGACGCTAGACCTGTTTACCAAGGATGGAATGGCGTTTTGTGGCCATCCTGTGGATGGGACGGCTCACCAGCCTTGCATGGGGAGGTGTACCCGTTCTTTCCTTTCCGCCTATTTACCTATAGTCATTGGTTGTAGGCCGGTGGATAGGGGCGAAGACAGGTCTCGATTTAGCTGCCGGAGGGTTCCTCCTATGGCAGGCGCCGTGCTTTGGTTCGGTGAATCTTTGAGCCTACTGTCTCTCGTTCAACTTTCTGCTTCTCCCTCTTCCTTTTTCTTCTCCTTCTTCTCCTCCGTCTTCCTTGGGGTCATTCGGCCCGGCACGGGCACTGATCTCATCGAGAGATCAATCCGTCGTCTCCTCATTCCATTGCCTGGGGCGCAGACCTCCCGCCATTCCACAACCACGTCTTATTCCATCAGATTCTGCGGGAGGCTGCGCCCCCAGGCGACTCTTCACAGATCTTGCGGGAAACTTACCACTGCATTTATATCGGCATTTTAATCGGTATGTGCCAATTCCTTTGGTTCACTCTCAACTCCTGCTTTTGTTCGGGCTGCTGATATTGAGACGTCACAGATATTCTTATCTCGATTGTATTTCGACTAGGTACATCATTCCTTCGACATACCCTTCTTGTGCTTTCAACATGTCTAACATTCATCTGTGTCAGATATCCATCTTATCCATCGCATCAGTAACATTATCAACATTCTTATTCATCATTTTGCTGAGGAAGAGCCTTTGTTATGTCGCTTCCTGCAACATCGATCGCTGACATTGTTGGTAGGCATTTTTTGGCCAAGGGGCATGCAGCCCTATCGTATTGGGCTCCGCGGAGGTGGTCACATTTTGGCGATCAATGAAGGGGTCACACACCTATTTTCCATCAAACCACCGACGTTGCTTTCCAGTAGACTGCCATCTTCATCATGTTACGGGAGTCTTGCAACTCTATCAGGCTGTCGGGCACTGGACTTTGCCGCTCTATGACATCCTCTTGAGCACTCGGCTTTCAACTAAGCCGACAACAATCGAGGGAAAGAACTTGAGGACATCTTGGCTTTCTGGGAACGATCACAACCGAGTCTCTTGAGCAGCGCTTGAGCACGAGATTCATTCGACAAGGTGGCAAGGTCTGGTTTCTTCCTTGGTACGGAGAGCTTTCGAGCATCGTTGAGAAGGAGGTAGGCGAGCATTGCCATGCACTTAGTTGCTGTCATGGCAATTTTCTCAGCATTTTGGTCCAGTCAATCGAGGCCACCCAAACAATGGTCAAGTTACCTACATTATCACTACTGGGGAGTTGGCTGCGTTCCCCTTCAAAATTCTTCGCTCTGGACATCATCCGCATGTGTCTGGTCGTGTGCGTGATCGATCTGCAAGACGAATTGGTTGACAAGCGATGCCCGGAGCGGACTGAAGGAGGGCTCAAACTCCATTAAGCTGGATTGGATCTGGGATTACAACCTGCCCTTACTGGCATAGAGCTTGGGACTTTTTCATCCAAGCTTGTGGGCTTTGAGATCCCAATGGCCTTTGGACCCGCCTGCAATTGGTGGACGACGACATCATTGAATTGAATTCTGCCACTTGCTCCTGCCGCTTTCTGGGAGCGTTACTGTTTTTTCCGCCAGAGTAAGGTAGCCTGGTGTTATTCACTTTGCGCGATCCTCTTCACGCAAATCTTTTCTCAACAACAACCATCAAGCAGCGACGATCCAACACGATGACCACCGACAACAGCGCCACCGTGCCGGCCTACCTGTCATACCTACGCCATCAGCCGTACTTGCCGCCCGCTCCACCGATCGACGAGAAAGTCGTGCCGGCTTACTGGGCGCATCAGTGCGCAGTCAGCGGCAAAGAAGAGTGGTGAGTCGCTCGCAACCTTCTCGCTGCCGCGACCAAAAGCCCACGCTCTACCTTGGAACATTTCTCTCGCCATGTCTACCAGAGGCTTATGAAGCTTCCATCGGCAACTCACATTACCCGGATGGAGTTACCTTGCTGACAAGTGTGTTTTGGCCAGGGACTTTTGGCACGGTGATCCGCACACCTGCAAACATGGGTGCGGCTACAAGACGAACCCCTCCACGATTCTGCGCAACAGAGACGGACAGCAGCTGGAGACCATTGAGGGCGAGAATTTGCTGGAGGATCGTTTCGTGGATTGGTGGGCGATCTGTTGCCGTTGCCAGCGGTGGCAGCAGAATGTATTGCCTGCGCATCCTCTTCATGGACGAATTCAAAAGGTCAATGGAGAAAACTGTTGCGATCACTGTCGCAACTTGACGACGAGCACCAGCGACTGCACAAGCTGTCTTGCAATCACCAAGTACCGCGAAGTCACGCGTACGTTGAGCGGGGTGGATATCCCTGGTGCCGCTCGAAGCCGGCATCACCAGATCATAATCACGAGGCGCCAGCAATCCCGCCCGAGGTTCAATTTTGGGGGCGAATTGTCCGCCAGTTCGACGATTGGAGATGAAGAGAATAAGAATCAGAAGGGGGATCTGGAGGATATTGAGAAAACGAAGGAATGCCGAAACGATGAGGAGGAGAATGGGAAGAAGGAGCAGGGCAAGGAACGCAAGGGGGATGATGAGAAGGTGTCACAAGCGTCTGGTTGAGGGTCTTTGATAATGGGCAGGGCCATTGTGTGGCACTTGTTTGCCGAATCAGAGGAGGGAATTATGATAGGGCCTTTTTCACTCAACTAAGGTGGTCCAAGTCATCACAACTGTCCTCTTCAGAACAGTTGATCGTCGGAACCAACAAGCAGAGGAGGACTGTCAGGCATTGCATGGAGTTTTTGGCGTCACAAATAATCCGGATACCGAGAAGGGGATCGGGAATTTCGCATTAGATTCCTGAAATTTTCTCAATGAATCAGTCAACTCTGCTTTTGAGGTAGATATGTTGCGTGCATACCTCATCTTGAATCGCTTACTCTGCGTTCATGTTGTTATGTCATCGAACCGCCCCCGTCGTTGCCCGTCGACAGGTTTGGACTCTGGAAGTAATGAAGTCAATTTTATGGGGAGGGGGAAATATCTTGCAGATGCATTTGAACTGTTGGTTGCACTGTGGACCGTTAAAACCCAATTGAAGTTGCTGGCGGTACTCCGACGCTAACTGTCGAGAACCACATGTTTCAGCAGACATCTGTACTATTTCATCAAGCCTTGAAGAATTGGGAATCCTCAAAAAACTGGGATTGGGCCATATAAAGTGTTAACTCCGTCCGAGTTCACCGCGATTGCCGACCATGACCTGGATCGCACTCGCCGGCACCTTCGGACTTCTCCAGTTCCCGTCGAACATCCGGAACCCGTTGTTTCGCTTTGCACATCGATACCAAGGGTCTTTTAATGGGTCTTCCGCGGAGCTGACACGGAAGTGACTTTGGTGGCGCATCGCCGACCGCACGCCTCCCTCGCTCTCCCATTCTGATGGTCGTTAAACTGACATCATTGCGAGAGGAAACATGGGTCACATCAAGACGGCGAAAACCATGACAACTTTAGTTACATTGTCACAAGGAACTGAAAAGGAGACGCTATCGAGGGGGCACACTGCCACAAAAGTTATAATGAGCGCCTCGCCGAACTCCCCGATAGTCTTGTGTTTTTCCCGCATCTTCACCGGTGACCGGGCTCAACTTCCTTCGCCAGCCTTACCATGAAGCTCACCTCGGGTTTGGCGCTTGTTGCCGCAACCTTCCGGCTTGCCTTGGCCTCTGAGCCAACCTTTGAGACTCTTGTTTCCAGGGAGATCAACCTTCTCCAGCGGACCGAGTACGACATCTGCCAGGCAGACTGCAATCTAGCCGGAGTTTCATTCCCTGACAAGAACACTCTTCAGCTACCACTTGAGGACTACTACTCTGAGAGATGTCCTGAGATTTTCCTTGGCAATTACGACAATCCCAAGGGGAAATCGACAGTCTGTCTTGATTTTGCTGGACCATATCTGACCTTCACCTTCAACCCATTTCCCGGCCACACCACCACATCTGCCCAGGTCACCTGGGGACTCAAGGGCAACCCTCTCTACCCAGCTGGATACAAACCACCACCACCCACAAGAGCTGTTCAGTGTACACCAGGGCAGGATGGCACTTTCCTGTGCAAGGTTCCTTTCAACGAGATTATTAATGCTTCCAGCCATGCCGAGATCAAACACCTTCTTGAGGGCATGTGCCCCAACGGCGACGAAGCGGGCCTCACCCTCTATCTCCAATTCGCCGGAAGCGTTATTGTACCTGATTCACACGAACCGATTCATTTCCAACAACAGTTCCCCTGCAAGCCCGGCGGTCGTAACAAACACGGCATATGCACCTCCTACGACTGTGACTACGACTATTTCGAGATCACCTACCGTTGCAGCAAGTGCCTAGTTGCCCCTTGCCATGCAACATGCGATACGACACCTGCTTACGGCTATCAGAGCCCTCGAAACTCCCATGATCTCAACACACAGAAGGGCACAGATTGCAAGAGCAGCTGGGGTTGGTATGAGACGCCCAGTATTCACGACCTCAGAAGGGGCATACACGGCCATCTCTACATCCAAGAAAAGGGCAAGTACTACGAGAGGATTGGCAGCTGGGCTGCTACCATCAACGCCCTGAAGAAGCTGGACGTCAAGCTCAAGATTACACCTGGCCTGAAGTACGTCATTGAAAAAGTCAACATCAACCTCTCCTGCCTCCCCATCACGACCTGCAAATCGGATTCTTTCACGTACACCAAGGATGTGCTCGGAGGCCTTCAAGAGTACGACACGGACGGCATCCACTACCCTGCGTGCGGCCGGCGCTCTAGGGTTTACTTGATCGTTTCGGCGGATGTTGGGAATCCTGAGAATCAAGACGGTGTATGCGAGCGTCCACATCATGATGAGCCTTCCCACAATGGAAAGCCACACGACGACAAGCCGTCGCACAGCGATAAGCCTGCTCATGACGGTCAGCCCCACGACGGGAAGCCACATGATGGAGGGTCGCCCAATGATAAGCCTCACCACGACCAGCCCTCTCACCACGGGCAGCCCTCTCACCACGGCGGGCTCCCTCACCACGGCGGGCTCCCTCACCACGGCGGGCTCCCTCACCACGGCGGGCTCCCTCACCACGGCGGGCTCCCTCACCATGGCGGGCTCCCTCACCATGGCGGGCTCACTCACCACGAAGGGCCCCCTCACCACCACAAACTCCATGATGGCACACCTTCTCACGACAAGAAGCGTTCCCGTGATTAAAAGCCTGCCTCCGACAAGAAAGCCTTTTGATGGCGAACCTGCCAAGGATAAACATGGCGGAAATTTGGGAGTGGTATCTTCAACTCGGTGTTGACATGGAAGGATGTATTCTTGGGAGTGGCTTAAAAGTTGAGGTTTTGGAAAAGTGATATTCCTGGGTCTGGGTCAAAAGTTGAGGTTTTGGAAAAATGACATTTCGGTTTTCTTCTCCCGGCAGAGTCTCTTATACATATCTGTCTTTTTTCTTTCTTTCTCCTCTTGGTACTGAACTTGGACCAACGGTCATTGTACAAACGCCCGCTAGGGAGATTGGACATTTGTATTTACCTTCTCCTCCTTCGTTTTGATCTGGGCTGGTCGTGGTATATAGAAGTCGAAAGTAAATATCTTGTGAAAATTCCATTTTGGACGTCTCTGCTCTGGCATGGTGGGATGTGACCATATTGGAATGAGTCGAACTCTGGAATGTCTCGGTTAAGCTGGACAGCTTTGTGTGGTACGATTTCCATTGCTGTTCAACAGAACCAGAATAAGGCAGTCTTACAAAGGGCTGGTGCAAACACACTTGAAATGCTGTGCCGACTCAGGCAAGTCTTCTCCGTTCCTGCATCTGGGTGCATCTGGGATCACCGAGGATTTGTATTGTTCCCAATATGATCCAGTACCTTATCGTCAGTCATACGGAAAGCCAAAAACGGCCTTTTCATTGTGCCTGTGTAGGCAGCGACGGTCTGTCTTTAACTGGGGCCAGAAACAGCTCCTACGTTGGGGCATAGGAAATCGCTGCCTCTACTAAAGCCATTGATGGCTTTCAATTTGAATACACAGCAAGAACCCACGCTTTCAAATGCTCACACCACTATTGGTTGAGCTCTCGAGCACGATCTTGAACTACAGGTGGACGGCATCTGCCTCCAAAACTGGCTGCTACCTACTACACACAGTCACTTTCGGCGCCTGAGCTCCTTGCACGGAAACCCAGAGCTTGGCTTTGCAAGGCTACATTGCAACCTGGCAAAGGTAGATGCAGCATCACAAGGATCATATCCAGCATCTTTGCTTTCTGTTTAGCCAGAAACGGCACCTCAGGATTCTATTCCTACGCCCCAGGTTTCTCAGCAAAATAAATCTGGGGAGCCGATTCTGCCTTGAGCCAAGACAGACAATCCGAGCTATTTTCCCCTGTGCTCCCCCTGAGTGACTCAGAGGAGTAAAGAGGACTGTGTGGCTCTACAATGGATGGCTTAAATGTGTTGTTTCTAGTGTTGCTGAACTGCTTACTGTAATCTCCCTTGCTGTGTGAGATGGCGCGACTTGCAAGACCAAGCTTCGGGCCGATCACCCAGATACGCTGATGAGCATCTCGTCTGCAAAAGCCAAGGTGCTTCATCAGCCGGGCGCAGATGGATCGTACGGGCGTCTCAACGAACTTGCCCACAAAGTGGTCGAGCGTCAAGTGATCTCCGATCTTACCCCGCGACATCTCCTGGCCCTGTGTTCGGGTGGCGTGCAGACTCGGGAAGGCTTCTTGAACGGCCGGGTAGAGGGTGAATAAGCTGTCGAGGGTGCGGCGTTGTAGCGTGTCAAAGTCGTCCCAGTGTCGGAGATAGGTCGGGCAAAGCTTGCCATGCGGGGCCGAAGCAGGGCCGGCTGTAGTAAGCCTGGGATCCCGCTGTACTTCGAACGTGGTAAAGAGATGCTGGTGACAATATTCTAGGTACTCGACAAGTGTGGTGTTGCGGACCTCGCGTTGGGCCTCCTCTGCCCGGCGCTCAGCCACCTCTGCCCGACGCTTAGCATCATCAACTTCCTTTCGTAACTTCACAAGCTCTGCCTCCATCGATTTTGTAGGTCTTGTTGATGTTGATGAATGGCTGATGTGGTTTAAGGCTAGGGCGTTGCTTTGGTGAAATGAGCTTGGACACTCAAGTGGGGCTGGGTAAGTGCAAGAGTCGCGTAGTCACGTGCCTTCGATAGCGCGTGCCATGGTTGACAACACTTTGAGGCTGGAATTCAAGCACCCATGTGAGCACTGCAACTGCGGTGAGCTACTGTGCCAGAGTGCAATGCCGAGCATAATCAAGTCTGGACCGCCCTCAGATTTCTCAGCTCTGCGAAGCTCCTTATCTTTTGGCTCGGTGACCTACGATAAGATGCGAATCTGATTGGTCTCTCGCCAGCCAAGTTGCTGGGCCTTTCTTGGATCCTCCTGAATATCATCACCCACCAGCTTGGCGAGCTGGCAGTGGGACTTGGCGTACGTATGCCGTCTCGGCGCGTCTCACTGCCACGACTGACACGCTCATTCGTTACTTGATTATTATCATGGCGAACATGGCTTCTTTTCTTTCTCATTCCTCTCAGCTTCTCATCCTCTTCCTCGAGCCAATTCCACCACGAACCATACACAAATCAACAAGCCTTGATGGCTTCCAACGTCGCACCATGGGATGACGTCAAGTACTTGACGGATGACGAGATCAACTTTTTTCTCGACGACCTCGACCACAACAATGACGGGTTAATTGACTACAGCGAAGTCGAGCAGAAGCTGGATAAGGTCCATGAGGAGATTGCTCCCAAGGCACTTCCACACCATCTTCACCATGACGGTCGAGAGGACTTGGACCGTCATGCATTCCTCCGCGCCATTATCAAGTCAGACAAAAACCGGATCCCGCGCGCCGAGTTCGCCGAAACGGTCAAGAGCTGGAAGATTCCCAGCATGAAACAGGACCAGGCGAATGACAGCGAGCAAAAGGACTACATGCGCAAGATGGGCATCTGGAGACGGATGAAGTCTTACTGGGCTGTTCACGGGCCAGAAATCGCCTTTATTGGGCTGGTAGTGGCTATGCAGCTTGCTTTTGGGGTTTGGCAGTTTGTCAAGTACCTCACTGGAGAGTACTACACACGCGGTTTTGGTTGGGGCGTGGTGCTGGCCAAGACTTGCGCTGGTGCTCTTTATCCGACCTTCTTCTTTCTGATTCTCAGCATGTCGCGGTATTTCTCGACATTTCTTCGACGGTCGTACTACATCTCAAGGTTCATCAACTGGGATTTGTCCCAGGAGTTCCACATCAGGATTTCGTGTGTGGCTCTTGTGCTCGCAAGTCTTCATGCAATTGGACACCTGGGAGGCTCTTTTGTTTGGGGCAGCAGGAAGGAAAACGAAGATGCCGTGGCTATCTTGCTGGGACCAGATGCTGTGCCACGGCCGTATATTAACTACGTTAAGTCCTTGCCTGGGTTCACTGGTCTTACTGCTTTGGGCTTGTTTTATCTTCTTTCACTGCTGAGTACTCCTCCAGTCAGAAAGTGGAACTATGAAGTCTTCCAAATGGGCCATCTTCTGATGTATCCCATTATTGGGTTATTGATGGCCCACGGCACCGCAGGGCTACTTCAGTGGCCCATGTTTGGGTACTGGCTTGCCTTCCCCACGCTCTTGGTTCTTACAGAAAGAATTGTGCGGCTACTGGTTGGTTTTCACAAAATCAGCGCTGCTCTTCAGGTTCTAGACAGCGAAACCGTCGCGATCAGAGCCAAGATTCCAAGTGAAAGAATTTGGAAATACAATGCTGGACAGTATGTCTTCTTGCAGGTCCCGGCCCTGAGCTTCTTTCAGTGGCATCCTTTCACAGTATCCACATGTATCGGTAATGAAATGCAGCTTCATATCAAAACCGACGGGAACTGGACACGCAGACTCCGTGACCTGGCTGGAAAAGATGGCATAGCACAGATTCAGATTGGCATCAACGGCCCATTTGGGGCACCAGCACAGCGCTTTTACGACTTCAGCCACACCATTGTTGTTGGTGCCGGTATTGGTGTCACCCCCTTCAGCGGTATCCTTACGGACTTGCAAGAGAAAGACGACAAAGCTCACAATGGCCCGGGTCTGGATGCTCCAATCACTGCAGGTGGAAGATCAACATCCCATGGCTCCCACCTCATCGGCCCTGGGGAGGATGGCTTGCAGGATTCGTCTGTCAGGGACAGGGAGAAGGTCTCTACTGGAGCCCCTATAGAAGACGCCAACCACCGGGAGACGCTCACCAAGGGAGGCAACGAGACGGACAACCACCCATCAGACTATCGCCGCGTTGACTTTCATTGGAGTGTCAGAGACAAGAACAACCTCCTCTGGCTATCCGATCTCCTAAACCGGGTTTCTCGCTCCCAGCAATGGCACGCTCAGCACCATAAGGAGGAGCACGGCCCCCATCTCGACATTAGAATTCACACCCACGTCACTCAGAAAAGGAACAACATCGCCACGCATGTATACCGCTGGTTGCTGGAGATGCATCGTACTCCTGAGCACCCAGCCAGCCCGTTGACCGGACTGCTGAACGCAACACACTTCGGCAGACCAGATTTTATCAGGATTCTGGATAGGCATTATGAGGAGATGAAGGGGTACAAGGCTGAACTCGTAAGGAAAGACAAGGAAAAGTGGGAGGACGAGGAGTTCAAGGTCGGGGTTTTCTTTTGTGGGACACCGATTGTTGGGGAGATCTTGGCTGATAGGTGTCGCTTGTTGAGTGCGAGGGGCAGGACGGATGGGAGTAAGATCGAATATCATTTTATGATGGAGGTGTTTAACTAGGTAGTGTGCTGGAGGGAAACAGGAGCGTGGTCTCCGTACTCTGTGAGTAATGATGAACAGTATTTGTTTCTACAAAAGAACACCTGCCGGCGAACAAGGAAGTGTTTTTGGAACAATACAGACTTACTTTACATGCGGCTCTACACCCACACGTGAATGGACGGCCGACACCACCCGACAGATATCCTGGTTTTTCCGCTCCACCTCATCTCAACTTCTTGATCTGGATATGGGGCTCCATTCCAACAAGCTGAAGCTGACGAACTATTAGATGACTGATGTCCCCACACATGCTGACAGATGGCAGGGCAAGCTGGGGGCTTCATGCAGGAACGGTGTATTCAGCAGTACACATTGACCCCAACTTCCATGCAACTCTTACGCATATGTTGACATTGGCATAAACGAATCTGTCGATATGATGACGTGCCAAGTTGGAAGCGATAGTCCCATTGTCAATAGTCTGTCCAACGTAATCCACGTTGATGAGTAAGATTATGCACTGTTTGGAGACATGAGGCTGGTGATTCCTGAGGCTAGATGCATGTGAAAAGAACGCACACTAGGAGACGGGGCTGGCTACATAATCGTGAAGTAAAGAACAGGTATAAAACGGAGGCTCATCATCCCCAAAGTCTTTGACATTCCCTCCTCATCATCCACCAGCGACATTCTCCCATCCAACACTCACCCACCATGCACTTCATCAAGCTTCTCACCGCAGCCACTGCCTTCGCAGTCGGCACCTCCGCCTGGAACATCCCACGACAGGCAAACGGCACAGTCACCGTCACTCAAACCGTGACTTCCTTCCTTACCGCTCCTTGTGACCCTGCCACCACCGTCATCTCAACTCAACCACCCTTGTCTACCACCGCACTGCCTGTCACAAGCTGCACACCATCACCTTCTCGTCCTTCACCTGTTCAGCCCGGGGCAGTATGCAACTGCTTTGCCTGGCATTATGTACGATCGGGTGACAACTGCTGGGAGTTGTCGCAGAGATATGGGATTACGGAAGCGCAGATTCAGGCCTGGAACACCGAGGTTGGACCGAGTTGTGAGATTTGGTTGGATTACTTTGTTTGCATTGGTGCTTGAGCTGTCAACTAAGGGATTGTGGGGGGAGCAAGGAAGGCCTTGCGGGGGAGAAATGGTCGGATGAAATAGTGGATGAGATGATGGATGAGATGATGGATGAGATGATGGATGAGATGAATGAACTAGGTAAAAGGACATAGCTTTTTCAGGTCACAAAAATATACATTGTGTTAGTCTTGAAGTCTTGAAGTGTAAAATGATAAAAAGTGTATTAAATTCAAAGCACGCTAAGTATGCCTACCTGGTACCTGTTTTTGGCCTTTTCGTATTAGATGAAATCTTACGCAAACGGTTAATTATCCTGAAAGCCAGCCCAATTAGTACCTATGAAGGGTAAGTGCTTTTTTATTTTAATTTTTTCTTTTTTATTTTTTTTTGAGATTTTAGGTGATGATGAGATGGCCATGACACAGCTAGTACTGAGTAGCAGAAGAATCATATCTCATCCTCGCGACAATTTCATCCAGAAACCCCCACTCAATCCGATTATGAAGAATATGGTACCTCAACAAAAAGTCAAGAATCACCAAGCCATTCTCCGGACTAAAGCTGTTAGCAAACAGCTCCCTCTCGAGCTCCTGGAAATTCAGCCAGATTAACTCGCTTACATCGCACCCAAGCTCATAGACATGCCTGTGCTTGGGAAGGACCACATCAAAGATGTAGCGCCTCGAAAACTCGACAGTGCCCTCTCGGGCACTCCCGTATTCGGGGCCATGAATCTGAGTAGAGAAAATCTTACCCTGGGATGCGAAGAAGGTGTTGTCATCAAATAACCACCTGGAGATATCCTCACCTGCTAAACGCTTCAAAGCCGCCAGAGGCGAGGCATCAAGGGCGGAGACATTGGTAGTGAAGAAGGGAGCCAGCCTTGCGCCGCCACTTTTGGGACCACCAGGGACTCTACGAACAAGGAGCTCATGATCGCCCTGTGGTGCCCGCCAGATGTTGAGGACAGCAAAGTGAGTGGGAATGCCGAGCACAGGGACCAGTGTACACGGGACCTTGACCCCAGGGAGAATACCACAGGTGGAGGTGGGGATCGGAGCCTGAGTGTGCCCAGGAAAGACCATCGGTTGAAGGTTGCCAAACGGATTACCACTCAGGCGCCAAGCAGCGTCAAAGATGTCCCTGATGGCCTTATTCAGTGTTTCCGGGTTGGTGCAGTATTTGGATTTAAGCTGCATGTGGTTGTTGGGTTGGACTTCAACGTTTTTGGCTTTGATGAAGTCGAAGAAGGAGGAAAGCCTCCGATCACCCTTGAAAATGCGGGCAGTTGATTCGAAAATCACGCCGCACTTTACAACAGTGTCGGTGTCCACAGGGTGGATTTGATTTCCTCGCTTGAGGAGAATGGTGAAGCGCCAGACGGGGAAGTCTTGACGGGGTTGCCAAACCCTGGTGCCATCTCCCTCCATGAAACCGTTGCCTTGCTTGAGGACGGCCAGGATGAGGCTGGTATCGGGCACAGGTGTGGAAGCCATTTTTTGATGTGTTATCTTGACCAAGTAGAGGGTCTTGATGTGTTGCCAAAGTAATCCTTGCTTCGATGCAAAATGTTCACGTAAAATGAAGGCTGATGCCAGAAATAAAAGACGTTTTACTTCAGGTAACCTCGACGTGGTTAAATAGAATCTTCAGAGTCTAGAACGCAACAGAAATATTTTTTTTGTTCTGAGACATCTCTCCTGGTGGCCGAACAAAGCTTAAGGGGTGCAACAATAGTATTGTCGCACTGTGGCGAGAGCAAGCAAGTCAATGCCCTCCTTACACACGGGACACAGCAGAACATTCGGTGGCTCTTCTATGTCATGCACCGTGTTGCCAAATTCTGTCCTGTGCTTGTGGAACTGACCTGTGGTTCTGACTTTTATTCCGTCCACGTTCCTTTTGACGGTTTTCTTTTTGATGCTGCTAAAACCTGGTTCATTCCTCACCGACACAATACACAGCTTGCCTTGCCTGAAATCGCCTGACAACTCACCCGTGGCAACCGCGATGCAACTGAGAAGTGCAACAAGACGGCGACTTGCGGGGAAAATAGCCAAGGATAATGGGCACATCTCAGAGGACCATGAACGCCCAGGCCCAAGCACGGCGAGATTGTGCGAGCGCTGCAAGTCGATTCCATGGAGTAAAGTCTCAAAGTATGTTCTCGCCCAGAGATTGGCTGCGAGAGAGGTGGACAGATATCGGCTACACATGGGAGTGGGAAAATGTTTCTTGACCCTCAGATGAACGGCAGCATATGGAGCAATCCACATGCCAAGTGTGTCGCATATTGGCAACCATCATGCCAGAGTATGGTGGAAAAACCTACATTGTTGCCGTCACGTCTTACCAAGCCTTCAACACTGCTAGTTTCAACTTGGCGAATGCTTCATCGTTATGGTCCAAGGGCAATATTCTCATCAGCGGCTTCGAAGAAGATCCTACCGGAGGGTGGGATGCACTGTTCGAACCAGATCCTCCCGCTTTCCAACGTCCCCTTGTCGAGGACAGAACGGAGAAGAAGGAGTTTGGCGCACGACGCATCCTACCAAATGTAGTTAGCTGGGACCTTGTTGCAACTTGGATGGGATATTGCCAGCAGAACCATGGCTTGAGATGTCGCCCCAACATGAGCAGCCAATTCCCGGGCTACGGATGATAGACTCCCGGGCACGATGCGTGGTCCCTGCACCTGACGGATGCAGTTATGCTGCGTAAATATGTGAGTGCCGTTCCGACATTCTGATATCGCTTTGACTTATCGTCCTGCGTTCCTCAACCTGACGTCAAGAAGTGCATTGATCAGGAAAACCCACAGGAAAAGAATGAGCAGATCACCAAGATGGACGCCATATACACGTGTGCCGATCTCACCTTTATCTCTATCTCCGGAGAGAGCGCTGCCGAGGGACTTCCTGGCGTTGGCAGCAAAGCCCGCCAGCCCCAAAAGCGGGTGGTCATTGGTCACGTTGTTCTTACTCAGGTCTTGTCCCATCTTCTGCCACTCCTGGGAAAGTCGAAATGGGCTACAAGGGCCTGGACGTTTCAAGAAGGGTGCCCGTCTAAACGAAGACTGCTTTTCACCGACCAGCAAGTATTTTACGTGTGTAACAGCATGTACTGTGCAAAGTCCGTGAGGCAACCACCCGAGAGCGCGGGCCTTGCCTCAATACTTGATTTTACCCATCCATTATCCTTTGTCAGCGAGCCCGTGAGAGGTGTTTTTGAATTCCCTGCACACCCAAGCCCACTTGACAAATATGGCCATGGGGCGAGGAGACTTACGTAAGACCTTGTTGTACTCCTGGGGGAATACAGCAAGCAACAACTCTCATTCGAGTCTGGTAGACTTAGCGCATGCATGGGAATCCTGGAAGCAAACCACGAAGCAGAATTCTCGCATCCCAAATCACGTTTGGGGTGTGCCTGTAGCTTGGGAAGCACATCCGTGGGTGTCGTACTTTGCAGACCCATCGGAGCAAGCGAAAAGCCCATGGAAAATAACCTTCTTCTGGATCTACTGGCGCAAAGACAAACCCGGTCAACGAAACAAGCACTTCCCCACATGGTCATGGACAAGCCTATCCGGCCCAGTGACCATGAATCACCATCAACCAGCAACCCAGATGGGCACGTCATGTTGGCGTGAGACGGGCAATTTTCCGGACCGACCTGAAATTCAGTTTGCTCCATTGTGTGGTTATCCGGCCTTCTCTCCGGTGCCAAAGACTCCGGAGAGTTTGGCAAATTCTCCGTATCACAAGCTTTCGGAATGTACCAGATACATGCACGTCATGGCATAAACGATTGTGGCTCCGATACAATACTATTACTGGAGCGAAGACACTCCGTGGCACGAGGTTGATTCCGGATGAATAGTCAATCCCGACAACCCGATGTGGAGCAGTGCTCAACCCAAGTGGATAGGATTTAGGCTCTCGAGAAAACGTTCAAGACCAGTGAGGCCTGGGTGGTATGGGAGGCTCAGGATTTCCGATGATCTGGACAAAATAATCGAGATACATCTGGACACTGACGACTCACCTCCCAAGGAGAGCCTGGCTATTTCCTTTGATCAGTTAAAACCACGAGGGTCACATTGTTTCTATGTCAATTATCCATCCTATGATCTTGATCCAACGATCAGTGTCTGATAAATACTCACGAGCGGTTCGGACTTATGGATATGCCTGGGATCAATAACTCTACGTTGGGAAAAGCACAGGAACGATGTCAATATTGTCCTCCTGTGCCCTTCACGACTTTACCAACCGCCCAAGGTCCAGATGTTTCGCGCATCCTTATCGCCTTGAGTCTGACAATGCTGGATCTGCTGCTGAAGCAGTATTGATAGAGAACATCACGCCCTTGTGGCACAATCATCGGGAGCTGCGGTATCTGGTAGTGGGTTAATATTCAACAAGGGTGAGTGTAGAGGGTGGCGTTGGCTCAGTTTTACGTAGTAGCACACACGTTCAGTTCTCTTTATCATTCCGCGACTGTCCCACCATAAGTACCCATAAGTACCCACTTTTCCCAAAGTCCATTGGCTAGCAATTCAATCATACCTGTCATCTCTGGCTTATATCTACTTCCACACATCCTCAATGTGTTTACTACCAGTCTTTCACTCGTAATTCCTAGGGACTGACTTATGGTCTTCCTCTTTCATGCCTTACACCTCTAAACTCCTACTAAAATTTACCGGGCTACTGCCGTTCTTGTCGTTCAAATAATGACCTAACGTACACATGTGTCGTTTCATAATGTCAATGACAGAAGACAAAACCACAGGAAACCCCCAGGCACGCAAGATACGCTAAACAGTGGCCCTGCCCACTGTAAAAAGACTAAAAGGTGTGGTTTCATTCCCTTACAAAGCAATATTATCAGCAACTACAATTCCAGATCCACCCAAGCCTGTTCCACCAATCTTTACTCTGAAAATCCCATCGTCGAATTGACTGCTGCCAGCATATATTTGGCCAACAACCCGATTTTCAACCGTGACAACAGCCCCAATATAGCGACACTCAAGATGAGAGCCAACAACCAAAAGAGCAGACCCCGCTTGGTTACCCGACCTCTCTGACGGGTGCGTCAAAAGCAGGCATCTATCCCATTGCCGAAGAGCACTCTCAACTTTTACAGCAGCAGCGACATCGTTGCCCTGTGGGCTCAAGTTGCCTGGCCTTCTCTCTGTCTATTTTATGAAATTGCCACATTCCTTCAACTGCCCCATCCGCATCAATAGTCAGCGTTCCAGATGAGTGTGCAAGGTCGCTGGCAGTGTCGACTGGCATATCAAAAAGTGTCGCCGGACACCAAGACCACGGCCCACGGTCCCTCATGGTCGGCTTTCCATGAAACAAGCAGCTATATGGAATTTTTCCCAGATGAGAAAGTACCTGAGCGGCGATGATGCTCTCGCCATCAGCCAGGTCACAGTCAGGTACCTGAGCTAGCAGCGCAGAGATAATGGTACGATCCCGCACCCAAGATGTACTGCGGGTTGACAAAGCAGTGAGCAAGTCACCAACATTATCAATGGGCCTTCGCAGCCGCCGGATCAATGTTGTGGCAAGCCAATGTGCAGGAGAAGACGTAGCTGGATTTTGAGCTAGGATTTCAGTGCCAAAATCTTTCATCAGTGGTTCAGAATCCCCAGCTGGGTCTTTGACAACACCAACACCCTCTTTGACATGAACAGCTCCAAGGCAGTCCAGCCGCGTGTGAACCAAGTTGAAAGGATCATGGTGATACAAGGGCTGCCGTCGTCGCTCCAGGGGAAGTTGACGAGGTCTGTATCGTGGATGATGGTGTATTCGGCGTTGGCGTAGTTTTCGTGCATATTGTTGAGAGCTAGCCGTCGAGCCTTGGTGGCGCTCTCGATGGCTGGCAATGCGACATGTGAAGGCAGGAGCTGGTGGTTCCTTCGACCGAATCCCCTGGGGCCAAGCCCAAGATGGGATTGGATCCTTGCCATCCAGTAGATGAGATTCGACACTTCAGCCAGATCGACCGGGTAAGCATCGTTATTCAGATAGGGAATGCGGTACTGTTCGTGATTCCCGGCCTGCACGCACATCTTGAGTGCCATACACAACCTTTCAACCAAGATGTGGATCTGAGACCGTCGTTCGGTGTGGAGGAGGACGGTCTGGCAACTCATTCCTGTTTAGGCCCAGCGCCGGAAGGCTTTCCATCCACACCCGGGGGCAGCTCCTTCCATCTTTGACCGCAGCTGTTGGCATGTACGACTCTTGCAATGACGAAGCCCCGCCTGCAAGGCAGCCAGGGCGATCTGGGATAAGAAGTCCATCTTTGGCTCAGTTGCATCCTCATGCAGCTCTGCAGCCAAATCTTCGACTTCCAGGTCAAACTTTGACACTTCTGTGTGTTGGGGAGTGCGAGGCCTTGTAAGGCCCCCGGGGGTATATGGTAGAGGTCGAGTGCAAACCCTACTACAGAGTACTATAGTGGTATTACAGAGGGCTAGCGCTACATATACAGAAGGTCACCTACTATTGCTCTGTCTTATAGTGCTGTAAGGCACTAGAGCCCACGCACACCCAAAGTTAAGCTACTGGTACCGTGTAGCAAAGTTTCCGCTGCGCCGTAAGCACTAAAGTGCTCTACCGTTATAGGGCCCTTAGGCTTGTTGTCACAGTTAACCCAACGGCAGGTCGCGCCACATGTGGGGCGCAGGTCGCCCCTAGCCAATCATTCAGGAAGTCAGGGAACAAGCCGATCAGGGCTAGGCAAAAGTGCTATGGCGCCAAGGCTCACGAGCAGTCTGCAGGATGCAAGATGCTAGGGATGATCAGAGGCATAGCACGACGAGCACAATGCAGGATGCAATGTGCTAGGAGTGATCGGGCCCATAGCAGGGCGAGCACCTCACGGCCCCAAGGTCTATATATACGGAGGAACTGGCTGGTGTAGATAGACAGTTCCGCAGTATGCAATTCAAGCTTGTATTCACGGTAGCTAGTGTTTACATTGAGACATCTTGTTGTGCACTGTTTAGCTGCGCCGAACAAATTGTCAGAAGTTACCTTCAACCAGTATCCCTTTCAGAGGTTCTGTACAGGGGTTCGTCACACTTGTATATGAACTCAACCTTTTAATAATACATAAATTAAATATTATTAAAAAAATATAAGTTAAGGTAGTAAATAAATTGATATATATTTCACATTAAATAAAGAAGAAATTAAGTTAATAAGTATAAATTTGGAGTTTTTGAAAATAATTTCGGAAACTTTTTTTATTTATTAATACTACCTAATAAATACAGTAAGTACATATTAAGTAATCTCTATATAGAATAAAAAATCGACAAATATCTAAATAACTTTTAACTCAAATATATAAATTTTAAATGATTCCTAAATAAAGTAAATATACTTTAAATAGCTCCTAAATAAAGCAAATAGACCCAAATATACCTTTAGTAAAGTGTCACGGCTTGACACTTGGTGGGGCGCGGGGCGCACCACGGACCAATCAGAACAGGATCAATAGGATCGAGGATCGATCCAGGAGAGTCAACCCCAAAAGGGACAGTATCGATAGGATCGATGGTCGAGTCTATCGATCCAGGACAGTGCCAGGCTTGGCACTAGGTCTATATATACGGAGGAACTGGCTGGTGTAGATAGATAGTTCCGCAGTATGCAATACAATTCACAATCGTGGTATCTTAAGCTATTGTGATTGAGACAAGCCATTTGTTGTACACTGTTTAGCTGTACCGAACCAGGATTGTTCAGAAGTGCCTTCAACCAGTGTCCCTTTCAGAGGTTCTGGATAAGGGTTCGTCACATAAAGTAAGTAAACTCAAACTAAATTTTGAGCTAAGTAAGTACACTTTAAATAAACGATAAGGTAGGTAAGTAAACGGGAACTGAAGATGGGCCGGTCCTAAGCTCCGATTAATTTTATTTGTATAAAGCGGCGAGGAGTTACGTAGCGAATTAAGACTAGATTCCGGTATTGTCATAGGCCTAACGGCAGACGATCGTAATGCGACTGTGAGCGCAATTACCAAACAACACTCTTATAGGGGGGTGCCGATATCTTCTGACAGATCTCCCCCTGTTTTATTCGCCCCAGGTTGGCTGCTGTCATAGCACTCGTCTGCGTCTATCTCATCTTTTTTGAACGTGCTTTCCTCCAACTTTGATATCCAAAGTTGGTTGGTGTGTTGATCGGTGCTGTTCTTCGGGTGGGCCATTTTGATCTCCTGTGAAAAGACTCTGTTCAGCATGGTGGCTTTCCGAGGAGCTTGGAATGGATGTGGGTTGACTTCAAGATCCATATCTGTGGAAAAAGTACCTCTATATGCATGGTCAAGTATTTACCGTGAGCAATTGTCGAGGTCTCCAATCCCACAACCCAGCTTTGGTCGTTCTCATGAAACAACATGGTTATCTGCTTTCACCTTGAAGCGGATCACAAGTCTTTCGCGGAGATGAATAGGGGATCATCGCTCTGTTTGGGGTTAAGGTTTCCTTCGGTGATATCAGGGGTCGATTCTTTGACAATGTCACGGGAGCAAGAAACGCCGCCAAAAAAGGTATGTATGGTTACTCTTCCGTCTATCAAAAAATGGAAAGATTCCTATTGGTTCTTCTCGTTAAAGCTACCACTATATATGAGCTTGGCATAAAATCGCAGGGAACAGAGAGGGTGAGAATTTAGGCAAATATCACGATCACCATTGATCACGTTCCATCACCCAGATTGGCGAGAGTTGAAACGAGGAAGACACGGTAATCTTTTCAATATGCAGTGTTGTTTAACTTGATTCAATGAGATGAACTCCTACTTTATTTTCGCATCTCAAGTTCACTTCACATGTGCTTTTGTTCTCATCCAGATTGCCAAAACCTTGTAAGTGACCATGTATCAACTCCGACCTCTTCTCCTATTCTCTCTTGGTTTCCTTGTGACAGCCGTACGGGGAGACAATTCAGCGGATTCCAAGAATGCGATTCCAGACGTCAACTTTGACCTAGAGGGGGAACACGCTGGTGAACTCCCTTCACCATGGGAAGGCCCCTCTCACTGTGTCTCTGGGGACCATTGCCTCTACTCCAACCCAGAAGGCAACGATCACAACGGCCAGGTCCTCATCACAACGTCAAATTATGCCTACTTCACAGCAACGTTCCCCAAGATCACTTCCGAAACCCAAATCTCACCTGATTCCTTCCACCTGGCTCCCATCCCAGGAAAAGGGAATGGATTCGTGGCAGGCCGGTTGATCAAAAAGGGCGAGGTGATCATGCAACGGCAGCCCTCTTTCTTGGTGCATGCCGACGCGCATATCGACATGAAGCCCGAGGTGCAGGAGAAGATCTACCAGATTGCACTGTCAAAGCTGTCCAAGGACGCCCAGGAAAAGTTCTTGTCGCAGTTCGGCGATGGTGTCAGGGCCAAGATCGATAAGAACAGCTTCCGGATCGTGATTGATCCATCCGGTGATAAGGAGAGCGGGCACTTGGGTGTGTTTGTGGATGTTAGTGGGTTCAACCATGATTGCAGGCCAAAGTAAGTGTTGCTGGTTGACTTCAACCATGGATGGAGAATGCTAACAAAAGTTGAAGCGTTCATTACCGCATCACCAACACCACTCACACCACCGTTGCCGTTCGGGACATCCACCCTGGAGACGAGCTGACTATCAGCTACATTTACGGCATCGCTCGCAGGTCCACCCGCCAAAAGGAGCTGCAAGACTGGGGCTTCGAGTGCACTTGCTCTCAATGCACCCTCAACAGCCTTGAAACCGCCGCCTCCGACGCCAGAGTCAAGGAGATCAAACGTCTTGAGGAGGAAATTGAGGACAAGATGTCCAGAAGAGGGGAAGATATCAAGCCTGAGATGGGAGGAAAGTTGGTGGACATGTATCTTGAGGAAAAGCTCTTTGCCTATCTGGCACCGACATACGTGAGAGCTGCGCTGATTTACAGCATGTTTGGGAACGAGGCGAAAGCGAAGGAATATGCCGAGGAAGCTGTAGATGCATTGACAAGAGAGTATGGAACCCATGCAAAGGATATCCAGAGCATGCGGGAACTTGCAGCCGACGTCAAGGGGCATTGGAGTTGGGGGATCAAGGTTGTGAGTGAGGAGAAGGAACAAAAGACGTGGAAGTTGGGGCAAGGGAAGGGAAAGAAGAATGAGACGGGTGAAGCCGGCGCCAAGAAGGAGAGAAAGATTAGAGAGAAGATCGGGAAGAAGGCTGGAAAGACAGTTAAGGAGGCAAAGGCGAAGAAGGATGAACTGTAAAGGGCGGCGGACACAGACCTGAGACAGCAGAAAATAATTTTGTTGAACAAATCGTAACGCTTCATGGTGGTTTGTTCTACAAAGGTTTTGTTGGGCTGGTGACCTAGGAAAGTCACTGGCTGCGAAAATGAGGCCAAAATTGGCCAGAAAAAAATAGTAAACAAATTGGTATTACAGTAGTTGGTTGTTGGTTAAAAAGTAAACAGTAAGAAAATCCAGCCCCAAGAGCAAACCGGTGTGGGTCTGGGAAAACCTGGGCCCTTTGGTGCCCCACACCCCCCCACAGACAGCACACCGCCGTCCAAAATGAAGCCATCGCCAATATCCTCCGAACCCCAATATACGCCCAGATTCTTCCACTTCCTTTGACTCCTTTGCCCAATGCCCTAGTGGCCTTTTTCCCCTACAAATACACGTTCTCCTGCATATTTCAAACCGGAAAATCTCGCATTCCCAACAGCTGCACAAACTTTGCGTGCTTCTCCCTTTGTAGTGCCTTTGTGAATCCATCCGCCGGCATCTCCAACCCAGAGATGTGTTGAATACCAAATCTTCCTTCCTTCACTTGTTCACCCACCCACTT
>NW_001914859.1:1794971-1796831 GCF_000226545.1 Podospora anserina S mat+
TCATATCTTCTGCCGAGAACTCGGAGCCTCCCAGCACAATACACAGCTTCCTGGTGGCAGCCAGGTACCGGAAAAGGTGCTTCATCAACTCCAAGTGACGTGGTGAGGGCCCAGAATTGCCCCCGCAAAGGCGGTTAACGGTGAAAGTAATGTCGGGCCGAGTGCCGGTAGACAGCCAGTTCAACGCACCGGTCTTCCGAATATACTCCTTCACTTCCGCGGTCATTTTCTCCCACGTAAAAGGGAGCTCCAGCTTGGCTGGCCACGGCGTAGCCACGCCGGCCATGTCTTTATAGCCGAACTTCTCGAGTAAGGCGTCGATATAGGCCACCTGGGACAGGTAGACCTGCCTCTTCCCGCGGTTCCTCACGATATCAAAACCCAAGAACCTCTTCGGCTCGCCTAGTTTCTTGATGCCATACTTGCTCTCCAGCCCGGTAGCGATATCTTTAATGATTTTCGTCGTAGGCGCTGATATAAGTAGGTCATCCACGTACAGGACTACCAGGGCACCTGTTTCTTTGTGACGGAACAGGCAGAGGTCTGATGAGAGGGTATCGAAGCCCAGTTCAACTATTATAGGTTTCACTGTCTCGTACCAGTAGATAGGTGACTTCCTTAGGCCGTATAATGCCCTTTTGAGCCGGCACACCTTGCCCAGTGGCTTGCCCAAGCTATCTGGTGGTCGTACGTAGTACTGTGCGGTGTCAGGGATTTTGGCGTTGAGAAATGCCATCTTGAAGTCGTATTGAAGGCACTCCCAGTCATTCACGGCTGTAATAGCCCAAAAGCATTTGACTGCCACGCTACTCACAACGGCGGCGTAGACGTCCTGTGTGGCCCAGGAGTCCCTGTCAAAGTTGCCACACACCACCCACCTCGCCCTGGCCTTCACCTCACCAGTTTGAGGGTCCATCTTCTCATCGTATACCCATTTGCTCGGTAAGACGTTGTAGCCTTTCGGCGTATCCACCAGCTCGTAGACGTCCTTTTCCAACAGGCCGGCGTCCTGCTCCTTCATGGCAGGCAGCCAATACTTGTGGTAGTTCTCGAGCTTCCTCGCTTGCCGGTAGTTCCTGGGTATATGGGACTTGTTGATGGTTTGCAGAAGGTGGTCGATTTTGACCGTGGATAGGGCGTAGGCCACTACCTCACGTAGTCGTGGGTTATCGAGATGTACTGTGAAAAAACCTTGGTAAGGGTGTTTACCCTGCTGTAGCTTCTTGTAGAAGCCTGGTCCCTGATTTTTTGTTGTTGCTCTGCGAGGCCGCTCCTGAGCCGGCGGAGAAGCCACCGCTTCCTCCATATGGCCTGTATCAGGCTCGAAATCGTCGTCAGAGTCTTCGACCAGGCTTTCCGTGCCTGAATCCAGTAGCCTGCCATCGGCCTGGTCATCACCAGGCCCCCCCATAGCCTCACCCTCCTCCCCCCCCATCAGCCTCGCAGGGGAGGTGAGCTCTCTCATGGCAGGAGAGTCAGTGGTATAGGGCGCTTGGTCATGGTTTGGTGGGATAGGTGCCTCGGACCGTATATCCTCCACCTCTTCGGCGTCGAAAAAGTCTTCCACGTCTGAGGCCTCAGGTAGTGGAGGTAGTGTTGGTGACGGCGTAGCTTTCGGAGTAGGTAGAATGGTCTGCCCAGGGTCCTTGGCCTTCCCTGTTTCAACTGTTGGAGCACTCTGCTGTGGATCGGGCTCCAGTATGGTGGTAGGTTTGTCATCGAAGGTGACCTTCCTCCCCAAGGATACCGTTCTGTTGGTGACGGCATCTTCTTCTTCGGCTATAGTACTATCAGTAAAGACTGCCTCGTACTCAATATCCATATACTCATCGTCGTCAGGCCTGTAAGAATCGCCTTCGT
>NW_001914859.1:1796981-1798877 GCF_000226545.1 Podospora anserina S mat+
CCGTGTATATCTGCGTAGCCGATAAGCTTTCCTTTCTCCGTCCTGGCGGTGAAGTTTATCCGAATTGGCCCGGTAGGCCGGCTTGACGTAGTAATACGCGTCGCAAAAGTACGAGCGTAGGTGCCGTATATACGGCTTCCGCTCGCCCTCGGGCATGTTGAGCCTTGTGGTATACTTCTCGTGAGCACTGATATCTCCCTCGTTGACCCCTCGAGGGCAGTAGGTTACCCACGTAAACCACAGACTGCATGACAAATGGGAACAGCTTCTCTGGCACCTTGTAGGCCAGCATGATAGCCCTGGTGCGGTTAAGCGTAGTCCTCGCGGCCCTCTCCACCTTTCCATTCATCCACGGTGAGTGAGGCACGGTCTTGAGGATGGTGATGCCCTCCTGGTCGGCCCAGGCGGCCATGCGGCTGTCGTCAAAGGTCCCAGAGCCCTGGGCAAATTCCGTACCGCCGTTAAGGCCGATGATGCTGATCTTATGCCCGGTTTGGCGCGCGATCTTCGTCTCGAAATCCTTGACCTTATCGAATACCTGCTTTTTCTCCACTGTGAAGTTAATCCACTTGTAGCCACTCCACATATCTACGTATTGGATAGAGTACTTGTAACCCAGATATCTAGGGTTCTTGTGGGTGACGACGTCGATACGGATGAAGTCGAACGGGTTGTTGGTCTGCGAAGGGGTCGATGAGCCTAATTGATCTGTTATCTTTGCCATCACGTAGGGCTCGCAGAAAAAGTTATTACCGACGAGCTTAATACCCGCCTGCGTACAAGCCTTGTAAATATCGTCTTTGTTGGCGTGCATTAGGCGGCGATGTATTACCCGGTAGTTGATAGATGCTATCACGGCCTTGATGGGAGTCTTCGCTAGGGATACTTTGCTGAAATTGGCGCCGGGCGTCGTATTCATCTGGTATATGTTGTTATTCCTGGTCAACTCACACACCACCTGCTTAGTACCTCTAAGGACCAGGTTGTGGCTCTCCTGGTCCCAGAAGATACCTTTATCGAGTAGCTTGCCCGCCGATATTAAATTGACGGGCGCCTGTAGGTGGTATACCGCTTCCTTGAGCTCCAGGGTAATAGCCTGGCCACTTGAAAGGGTAGATTGCAGCGCTGCGGCACCCTGGTAGCTGCACTTTGTGATATCTCTTGACGACGAAAGGAACCTCTTTTCCTTCCCCTTAGGTAGTAAGTGGAGCTCGGTGAACCACTTCAGTTTATTGAATACGAAATCCGCGCATCCGGAGTCGTAGTACACGTGGTCTTTGAATGCCTCGACGGCCTGTTGGACTTCAGGGGTATCTACTGAGGAGAGTGCTGCCTCTGGGGGCCGAGACGAAAATCCGATTGGTTATCGTCATGGTAGGTGGGGAGCGATATATTGGCGAAGTTGTTGGACAGCATCAGGGTACTGTGGGCAGGTCGGTCCCTCGAAGACCCAGTATTGGTGACGCCACCAGTATGGCCTTGAAGAGTCCCTGTTGACGAGCCAGTACTCTGCCGCCTCTCTTGCCTATCCGCTTGTGCCTTTTCCCTGTGCTCCCAATCCTTTGGAGCCTTGTCAGGGTCACACCACCAACAGGCCTTGCCCTTCGGGTGGTGACGACCACAGCCCATGCAGTGCTGGTTGCCTTTCCTTAAGCCCTTGGTGCATTGGTCGCACTTCTTCGTCGAGGTTGATGATGTGGCAGGTGAGGGTGTAGTCGCGGCCGGGGCCTTGGTGGTCTCGATGGTGATTTTGGAGTGAGCCGGCGTGGTCTCCTCCGTAACGGCCTTGGCGCTATACTCCTGGCAAAGAAGCGACCAGGTCATGGTGCCGTCTTCCATCTTCCTTGCTAGCCGGTCGTACAAATCGGGGTACGCGGTCTTGATGCCGTTCAGGGC